>NC_090935.1:652444097-652747127 GCF_040938575.1 Ambystoma mexicanum | reverse complement strand
GGTCTAGAAGGAGTCATTTCAAAACTCCAAGGGGGTAAAAAGCTAGCACATAAACAGGTTTTCTGATAGGGAATGACTCAAACTCCAATCTGGGAATTTTACGGGGCTAGGAGAAAACGAGTACCATGGTGTTTTTGTGAAAAGTCGACTAGTGTGTTTGTGTATTTTGAAATTGAAAAAAGGTGTCGAGAAGCGGCGAGAGTAAAACTGTGAGGTTAAAAAAGAGATAAAAGTTGTTATGTATCTTTTAGTCGTTGTCGGCGTCGGCTGAAACAGATAGGTTGAGATAATTGAAACGTATTTGTGGAACTAACGGTAAGTATTGACAGTCAAATGAGACTTGTCGCAATGTGGGATGTTACTCCACTGATGCATTTTTGCAAGACACTGCCAAAGCCAGCCCATAAACTTAAACAGTATAGTGCGGAGTGGGTAAAAGGCATGGCAGAGAAGATGTTCATGCCATGGCCACAAGGGGGATCGCTGTCAAAAGCGGTTTTGCAACACATTACCACGTACTTACATGCTGTGTACACAGGGAAGAAACTGGAGAAAAGGCAACCTAGTTTAGAGCTTTGGAAAATGCACCCGGAGGAGCAGGAAGATCCACCTCCTGAGGATTGGATGCTTAATCAGTGTAGGGAGGAAGGTGCTGAGCCTAATGCTCCCCTTACATCACCCGAAGTAAATGGCGATAGTACAAAAGATGAAGGATTGTATCCGTTAAGAGAACTAAAAGTGGTGACAGGATATAGCAATCCCATATATGAACCGCCTGCTTACAGCAGTGACACTAATCCAAAAAAGACTCAATGAAAGGAGGAGATCTTTAAGGTCTCACAGGACAAGGAGGAGAAAAGTGAACGACCGAATATATCAGCAGATATAGAATGAGAGATTAACAGATGAAAAGGAGAAAAGGATAAAGTTGACGAGGTAACGCTCGTACGTAGCGGATGGATGGATGGACAGATATTGCCCAAGCTCGATGGGAAAAGTATCAAGGAAGTTAAGCAAAAGGAAGATCAGGGTGCAAAGGATAGATAAGACAGGGAACGAGAGAAAAGATTGAAAGAAGATGAGTACAAGGGAAAGAATAGGCAGAGACGAGAGCAGATGCATCAGGAAGAGCAGCAGAGAAATGGAGAAAGGGCAGAGGAGCAAAGGAAGTATGACAACAGGCAGAGAGCAATCGAATAACGAGATAACGAGCTAGAAAAGAAGAGAGAAGAGGAAGAAGCTCCAAAATTACAGGATAAAAGAATGCAAAGACGAAGGGAAGAAGAAGAGCGTAGAGAAAATGAAAGAAGAGATGAGAAAAGACGAGAAGAGGAAAGGGTTGGACGGGAAGCGAGAAAGTGAAGGGAATTAGACAAAGGAATGGAGCAAAAAAGAAGACAAAGGGAACGCGATATTGATCGCATTCAGAAAGAGTTAATGGAATTGAGTCCAGTAATATCATGGAGCCATATAGAGAAGTTCCTCCCGTCGCAGGGAGCAACGTCAGAACCATCTAGGATAACCCTTGAGGAGAATTTTGACATAGGGAGAATCAGGGAGAGGATCGATAAAGCCTATCAAGACTTAAGGGAAAGCAGCAAATTGGGAAGCCGAGGTAAGGGAGAGCAGTCCCTGGTTCTCCAATCATGAAGTGAGGAAAGAGATCCGTTCAGTCTCGAGCATAGAGCCTTGTCCTTAGACAGACTGGGGACAAAAGTCATACTAGTTGGGGACTAGATATGTCAGATGAAGAGAGAGAAACCTTCCGTGGGGAGGCGGGAGAAAGTGCATGTGGTCCCGAGGGATGTCTGAAGACAGACAAGGAAGTGAGATGGTCTGATTTATAGCAACGTAAGGATAGGACACCAGATCCTATGACATATCCAGAGCACCCTAAAGGATGATTGCATAGTGAGAAGGACGAGTCATCACCATATGTGAGCAGGCTGAGGTCATTACCAGGATGAAGGCGATCAGAAACCTTGTCCCCACTATGGATAGGCAGACAATGGGAGCCCATTGTGGATTTGGGTTCACGCAGTTCCCTTTATTGGAGAAAGGAGGGGCCAGACTGCAGTATATCCCCTGGCCACAAATGGATAAGAATAATTTGAAATGCAAACTTCCCAGCTTAACGGCAGATGCAGGGAAATGATTTATGAGCTAGAGAAGATGACAGGAGGAAATGCTCTGGCAATAGGGGACATTAAAGGTCTCCTAGCAGCCATTCTTGGGGAAAGGGCTGATGACATTTGGATGAGAGCAGTTACTTAAGTGTCACAGCACAGAAGACAGCGCATGATGGAGCACCATTTAACAATTGCAGAGCAGATGTCTGGAGAGCGCTCAGGGTACAGTATCCTGATACGATAAGGGTGCAGTTATGGCACGTAAGATGAAAGATGACGAAGATCCGCTTGCATATATTAAAAGTATTTAGGAACGCTGGACTTTGGAAATGAGGGAGCCGTGGGGGAAATCAGTGCCAGTATTTTAGCGCATTTTGTGTCAGGGATTACCAGAGCAGGTACAGAGGCAGCTCAATAAATTAGTGGGAATGGAAGCAAAGCCATGGGCAGAGATACAGTTGACTATTGCGCATCACTGCCGGCTATTACAAGAAAACAATAATAAGAAGGAAGATGCTAGACAACTTGAGGAAGTCAAGTTAGTTCAGAAGTAATTGTCAAAGTACACCACAGAAGGGGCGGTACTGATAAGCGGAGAGGGATTGGGAATGAGGCAAGCAGTGGGTGCATCACAGGTAAATAATCAATGCCAAATGAATCAAGGAGGGAATGGGTTTATGCCACGAGGC
Source organism: Ambystoma mexicanum (assembly GCF_040938575.1). Lineage (NCBI taxonomy): Eukaryota > Metazoa > Chordata > Amphibia > Caudata > Ambystomatidae > Ambystoma > Ambystoma mexicanum. The sequence continues at coordinate 652,744,309 of NC_090935.1, read as the reverse complement.
AGAGGAATGGGTTACAGAGGAAGAGGTGGTTTTCAGAATAATCAAGGTGGTTTTAATAATATGCAGAATGATAATCAGAATATGCAAGGGGGACAAATCAGAAGATTCCCTCTTGTATGTTGGACATGTGGGATGACAGGGCACATCGCGCAAACATGTGGAAGCCGAGGGTATGTACAGAATGGGCAATTCTCAAGAGAGGGGACAGCTCATTTTCCAGCATATAGCTCACAGGCTAGGGATGGGTTTGCCCAAGATCAGACAGTGTATCAAGCACAAGCGCCGCAAATGCAACAGGCATTGCAACCACAGCAAGCACCATAGAATCCGCTTCAAGGGCAATCACAGCACGCACCCATGCAAATACAGCAGAATGCAAACCCGGCACAGTTATTGACACCTAGAGTAGGGTGTGTCACTGTGGTGGGGGAAGTCCTTTTAAGGGTACAGGTATAAGCATGTACCCACAATAGGACAGCTCACAGGGTGACTTGATGTGGTCAGTACTATCAGTGACACCAGACCCTCAAGAGGAACCAAGGGTTGATGTGACCATAGGAGGCAAATCTTTTTCTTTCTTAGTAGACACTGGGGTTACTCATTCATGTATAAGAGAGGGCAAATATCCAATGTCGGGAAATGCCATGAATGCACAAGGTTTCTCTGGAGCTACACGCAGAGTTCCTTTTACTTATGAATTACCAGTCTCTATAGAAGAGTGTGACATGTATGTTCCATTATTGTATTCAAGGCAGACACAGGTAAATATTTTGGCCGCGATTTAATGACAAAGTTAAATATGACAGTTAAATATGATAAATTCACCCACAATTATATGAATGTGGGTGAATTTATCATTGGTGTTTACAGGGCAAATGGCTCTGCTAGGAATGCAATTAGAGCCAGAGGTTTTTCTTTATGGGGTACGCATTGTAATGACATGGCTACCCGGCCTGATAGGAAAGATTATGAGAATACCTGATGAGTTTTTGGTCAGGCCACGGATAACTATGGACGGAGAGAGGGGACAACTATTCCCCTAGAGTTAAATGCGGCCATAGTGCGAGGGGAATTGGCCTTGCTCGAAGGAACTGATGATAAGGGCAGGCCATGGAATACAGTGATTGCCATTGGGGAAGGGTATAGATTGACTGACGTCACAGATGAAGACATGTTCAGAGATAATCCATCAGATGATGAAGTAGTATTCGAGATGAGTATTACATGTTGGATCAGAATAGAGAGAAGAGAAATTCCACTGCAAATTGTGATAGTGCGGCAGCGCCCAGTATTTTTTTATGAGAATTTGGAAAAAGTGCCAAATTCTTTATGGACTACAGGTGCTATGACATAGGACTATTGAAGGAGATAGGGGAGGTTAAGATTGAGCTGAAGCCAGGAGCAAGTTTACCTCAAGCAAGACAGTACCCAATGTCTCGAGAGGCGGATGAGTGTATTTTCAAGTCTATATCAGCCCTGATGGAACAGGGTATCTTAGTGACGTCAGAGTCAGCATGTAATACTGCGGCGTACCCTGGGAAGAAATCGAAGGGGGGGTAGTGGAGATATATCCAGGACATGAGACTAATTAACCAGATTGTAGAGGCATAGTTTCCTTTATTTCCAAATCCTGCGACGATCTTATGTAGTATCCCAGCAGCTGCATGTTATTTCATGGTGATTGACCTGAAAAATGCGTTTTTCTCAATCCTGTTGCATAAGGACTCCCAAGACCTTACGTCATTACGTTTCGCCAAATTAAGTTGAAGAGCACCCGTTTGCTCCAAGGGTACTGTGAGTCTCCATCGATCTTTAATAGGGTCCTGCAGATGGACCTAAGCAATATTGATTTGCAAAGTGTTGTGCTGCAGTACGTAGATGATATTTTGGTTTGTAGCACAACAGAAGATGAGTGCAGGCAAGATTTGATTCTGTTAATGACTATTCTAGCAGATAAGGGATATAAAGTGGACAAGGAGAAATTGCAATATTGTCAAGAAGAAGTGTTGTATATAGGTCAGTAAATCTCACATGAAGGAAAGGAGGTCACACCTGAAAGAGCTGAGGCGATTATGAAAACAGCAAAACCGCATATGCTAAAACACATGCAGCAGTTTTTGGGATTGTGCAACTATGTTAGAGCATGGGTATTTGATTATAGTTCATATACAAGACCCCTATTGCAGGCTCTGAAGAAAGCACAAGTGAATAATAAAAAAAATAGAATGGACTGAGGAAATGGAGGGAGGGTTTGAAGATTTGAAGAAAGCAATTTGTACAGCTCCAGTTGTATGAATTCCTAACTATGAGGAGGAATTCTTCTTGTTTTCAAATATGAATGGGACAGTCATGACATTGGTGCTAACACAGAGGACTACATTGGGGTACAAACCCCTGGCATATTACAGTGGGATTCTAGATCCAGTTATGAGAGGGCACTTTCCTTGCAAACAATCACTGGCAGCAGCTGCTTTCGCAATAGAGAAGTCTACTAGTGTTGTGATGCAGTGTTCTATGACTTTGTTTGTTGAGCATGCTTTGTTTGCCGTTTTGGAAAAACCTAAGGGTACATTGACATCTCAGAGAGCTTCTGCATATGAGGTAGTTATATCGAATCCAGCAATCAAAATAGTCAGCTTTAAAATAGTGAACCAAGCCACGTTTATAGCCGAGCCTGTGGCAGAGGGTGAGCAGGTGCATGATTGCTCTAATTATGAAGAGTTCTACGATGACATCCCAAGAGTAAAGGAGAATGATCTAGCAAGGGGGAGGTTCTCTTTATTAATGGGTATTTGAAAATGTATCAAACTGATGGGGAAAGGCATTCAGTTTCAGCTGTGTGAAGGCACAGAGCTAATGGGTATTTTGAAGTGGTAGCAAGTGCAAGACTACCGCCTCACTTTTCGGCACAAGCAGCAGAATTGGTGGCACTCATTGTTGCGCTCGAGAAACACGCAGAGCAGGAAGTAATGGTTTACGGTGACTGTGCCTTTGTGACGTCAACTGTGCATGCCGGGCTAGCACATTGAAAAAGGAGGGGCTAGCTGAGTGGACCGTACTCCAGTGCAGCACGCAGCATTATTGGACAGGCTTACTAAAGTACTAAAGCTCCCAGTAGCCATCGCAATAGTTAAATGCGCAGCACATACCCAGCGAATTGACTTCATCTCTTGCAGGAACAAAGCTGCAGAAGAAGAGGCCAAAAGGGTTGCATATTCACCCAATATTTCTAGTTTTGATATTCCAGATGTAAAGGAAAAAGTGGTCATGATTATGATTGTAAATGAAGGGTTTTATCATTTGTCAAGAACACAATTGATGAAGGTTCAAGGCGTGCACCACAGCAGGTGCAAGAATTGTGGAAAAGGAGGGGGTGTTCTTTATCCCCCTCTGAAGCATTATGCCGACAGGACAGCACTGAAAAGCCGGTGATCCCTGTAGGCTTCTTAAGGGTAGTGCTTGAACAGCTGCACACCTGCGCATGTGGCTAGGAAAAGCCTTGCAGCAGCTATTGCGGAGGACTGGTTTGTACCGAACCTGTTAGAACACGCTACATTTTATGTAGTAAATTACACCGTATGTCAAAGATTTACCGCTGGGCACACATTGCAAACAATTAAAGGAGTGATTCCTCGACCAAACTGTCCTTTTCAGCATTTACATATTGACTATGTTGGTATTCTGAAAGTATGTAGTGGATATAGGTATATTATAGTGGTGGTGTGTCCCTTTTTGAGATGGCTTGAAGAAGGTCCATGTACACACCCTGATGCCACATGCGCAGCAAAGTTTTTAGTCCGGGAAGTATTTCCCAGATGGGGAGTATGTGAGGTGCTGAGATCCGACAATGGGCCCCATTTTATTAATGAAGTATTTGAACAGATTAGCCTATTGCTTAGTATAAAACACAAGTTTCCTTCTGCTTATCACCCTCAAGGGAACAGGATATGTGAGAGACTCAACATTCTTCTCAAAGAGAGAATAGCGAAACTCAAATTGACATTGAAGAAGGGATGGCTGTATTGCCTGCCCCTTGCATTATATGCATTGAGAAATCAGCCTGGGTCAGACCACCACCTCACACCCCACGAGTTAGTGACAGGGAGGCGAATGAGAACACCCTTGTCTCCTCCATCGAGGAGCACAAGTTATGCCCAGATTACTACAGAAATGTTAGGAAATGAGCTATGTGCGCATTTGACATGTATGGCCGCTAGTATCTCTTTCATTTCAGATCAACTCAAGCACAAGGGGTGTCGGTATCAGGACACAGATGAAGACCATTCAGCAACCAGACTGCAAACCAGTGCCTAAATTGTTTGTGAGAGATTCAGCCTTAGTGCACAACTACACAAGGAAGTGGCACGAGCCCCATGACACTCTTTATAGATATTTTAGCAGGTGTGCTAAGCTACGTTCGGAGTCACAGGAATATTTGAATTGGACTTTAGAAAGTGTTGATGTGCTAAATATGCCAGATCTTGACTTCAAGTTCGACGACTGGAAAAGGGAGCAGTTTCCCCATTCATACCTCACTGAGTTTCTCTTTGGTTAACATTGTGGTTCTGTCAGATGTCGATGCCCATAGACTACTTCTTGCTGTCTTTATATACATACTCCAAGCCTATCCTGCTCTTGTTTGGCGTACTAATATACGTGTGTTTCTACAAGATCCTAAAAATGGCCCTGCAATTAGGAGGATACTTGGGGCGCTATTTCAACCAATCCTGCAGCTACCTGAGCATTTAACAAGGCTGCCTAATTAAAAAGGTTATTTCCTTCCTTAAAGAAGTAAACAGGCACAATGTGGACTGTCGAGAATGAGACAGTCAGGGAAGATGAAAAAACTCAACGACGTGTGGAGAATTGAAAGTGGTGGGGTCTCATATATTGGTGCATAATATATGCGTGCTCATCATTCACTATTGTTTTTCTGATTTTGCTAATCCATACTGTCTACTTCGTTGGCCCAAGTAAGGTAGACTCCCTTTGATTCTTCCCACTCCAGTGACTTATGCAGAAATAACTGTTGTAGAAAGACCAAGGCCATATGTGATTATCCCTACACCAGTGGCGCATGTAAGGTCATCCATTTCTCTGACAAGTGTTCCTATGATTCCCCCTGTAGGAAGGACTCTTATTGGTGTACTACATGAACATTATGCATGCACTCTCCTCGCAAGAAGGAGACCTAAGAGAAGCACAAGGGAAGATGATTATGAGTTAAATAATTATATAGACAGCACAGCACATTTTGGCAATAACATGTAGTATCAGCACATGAAAGAGGTGGGAAAAAGACCTCTAAGGAGAGTTGCTATGTTTGTGCGTTCCTACCTTACGTTATGGGGAATTCTAAGATATTCATAGCTATAGAAATAGCAGTCCAGGGGGGGGGGCGTGGCCAGCAGGCATGCCGTGAAGACAGGTTTCCTCGGAGCTCCGTCCCGCGATCCTTGATAACTAAATAACTATCGCTAAAAACCACTCTGCGGAATAAAGCAAATGCATATTCCGGAAGGGGATCCGATTTCCTGTGCCCGACTGCGTTGCTGAGGCGAATCGGAAAACAGAAGACCCGAAACGGGGACTCTGAACTCGCGCTCCCCGGACCCACAAGATGGCGGCGCCCGCGAAGGAGAGAAGCTAACTGACGCTGCGGACCCAGGACGCCCCGCAGACCACCATAACGAAGAGCTTTCTCTGGCGCTGATGTTGAGGGGCCGCCCGCCGGCTCCCCTGACCATATCCCAGCTCCAGCAGGGGAGACAAGTAGACGGAGAGATCGGGGCAGGAGCCTTGCGGCACCAACAGCGTCGGAACGCAGTGGAGGAACGCTGGGCTGAGGGGGAGTGGATTGGGTCCGCACATCGGAGAGGTTGGTGCCGCGCTCAAGCGGACTTGCCTGTACCAAGAGGGCAAAGGACATTAACACAAAACAACACCAAAGACCCGAATCGGGAAGCCGGAATTAGCGCTCCCAGAACTCGCAAGATGGCGACGACCGCCGAGGACCTAGGCTAATGTGAGGCTACGTTCCTGAGAAGCCTTGCAGACTGCTGCGGCGGCGAGCTGCCCCTTGCTCCTGCGACCAGTAGACATAATCGGGGGATCGAGGCTGGTGCCCTGCGGCTCCAGTGACGACAACACGCACTGGAGGACCAGGCATGCTGAAGCGGGGCGGACAGGCCTGTCCGCTGAGACGTGAGGATACGGAGACGAGGTTCCGGGCTTGAGGAGCTGACGCTGCCCACACACAGGTGAGCCTGATTGGAACCACACTTGAGCGGGCTTGCCGGAGATGAGGTGGTGGCGGGCTGCTGCATAACGCAGCGCAGGGCGCCGGGTGCCCCTTCCATCACCCCCCCTACCGGGGGCCCCTGACCCCAATCTGCACGGCTGCCTGGCAAGCGGGGTGCCTACAACTTGACCCCTAGAACACTGGCAGAGCCCCAACGTTACGGAGAGGCCCACGAACATTACGGCTCCTCCGAGGGGGTGAGCACAGACCATTGGAACCGCCACGGCGGCACCGTTGAGGCTGCGGAGAGGAAACCGTGGCGACCTGTGAGTCTCCGAACAACTAAGGTGAAGGTGGCTAGGTTCGCTGGCTCGCCTGGAGCCCGGGGCTCTCCTAGCCATACTTTGATACCCACTGGCAGGCAGGGGTTCCCCTGGAGCTAAGCAGGTGGCATAACAAGCACAGAGGAAAGACTACCAATTAGACGGTTGACCCAGGGGCCCCCTGCTGCTGGCACCCGGAACAATAAAAGTACTTGCGGCTGAAACACCACAGAAAGCTGAACCCCCCTGAAATAGCCAGAAGCCGGCCTGTACGGTACCCCCTCTGCGTGCATCTGTGGGCAGGGAAATTGAACTTGCAAGGTCCGCATCATAATTGTAGCTGTTGGACATTGGCCAGATAGAGGGCTCTGCCTGTGAAACCTCAGTGGGTAACTCCAGTTCTGAAACACTGATCAAGGGCCATAAGCGAGACCCTCTTGCCTTGTAAAACAGGACCTGGTCCAGAAGCAGAAGGACCTAAGGAGGGTGATGTCTCCCACCAAAACCAAGCCGAAGTTGGTCACAATGGATTCCTTTACAACGGTCAGGCCCCAAAGGCTACCACAACAGGCCCAGGAAACCTTAGAAGAGCCCCCTCAGCAGGGTGAAGACCTTAAGCATGAGCAAGTCCTGCAGGCGATAGCGGCCCTCCGCACGTCAGTGGAGGGGAAGATAGAGGAGATGAGATCGGATATGCAGCTCATGCGTCAGGATGCCCGCAACCTCACGGAGAGGGTGACGGAAGCAGAAAACACCCTACAAGAGAATGTGGAAGGCACTCAGGACCTGAAGTCGAGAGTCCAGGATCTGGAACAAAAGGTGGCAAGGCTGGAGGCGCGCTCAGAGGACGCCGAGGGCCGAGCCTGCCGAAATAACATCCGCTTGCTGGGGGTCCCCGAGGACTTGGAAGGCTCAGACCCGACTGAATTTGTTGAAACACTCCTGCTGCAGGAAATTGGCCCAGGGAACCTCTCACAGGGGTTCTCTGTGGAAAGAGCCCACCGATCCCTCCAGAAACATCCACCTCCAGGCTCGCACCCACGCCTAATTATAGCCAAAATTCAGAATTTTCGCGACCGGGAAATAATACTGCGATACTCCAGAGAAGGACGCGAGATCAAACGGAAGGACTCGACAATCGTCATATACCCAGATTACACCCCCACTGTGCAACGAGCAAGGAACTCCTTCATTCCAATAAAAGCGCAACTAAGAAAGCTCAACCTAAAATACATGCTGCTTTATCCATCACGCCTCAAGATTCTCTATAAAGGAAGAGCTATTTTCCTGGAGACCCCAGCCGCAGCAAATTTGTGGCTAGAACATAACAACCTGGCCGACGACAAGGAAGACCCCCCGAGGTCGGAAATGGGATGACCATCTCCACACTGAATTAAGAGGTATACCGAGATCCCTACCCGCAAGCTTAGTCAAGCAGACATTTACACTATACCAGAGTCCTACTGAGACGAACGCTTGATCGGGCAAGAACTCCAAGCACCGCACGAGCACCTGCAGAATGACCCACCCCTCCGGAAACTGTGTTGGTAATCTGCCTACACGCCGCCCGATCCGGATGATAAGGACTGGTCTGGAAGGCTCGTGACCCCTGAGCGTTGCAAGTTCGAAGCAACTGCTGGGGGCAGTTCAAGGTTTTACTGTTTTGTTTAGTTTGTTTTGTTCATCTTCCCCATTCAAGGTAATGGGAGTTACCCAAGTTACAAAATCTCCCATGTGCGAAACGGATGCTGCTGGAGAGGGTGGACGGGAGGGGGGACGGTTGGGACTGGGAGAATTGTTGAGAAGGCATCGATGGGTGCCGGACTGTTTCGGTGACAATCTGAGTGACCCGACATGGCATCCAACGCAAAAATAAAGATAATGACATGGAATGTGAGGGGATTGGGAACCTACCTACGCCGAAATAGAATCAAGTCATACTTGAACAGGAAAAAAGTGCAAATAGCACTATTGCAGGAGACCCACTGCACGGCGGACTCCCTGGCCAGGCTGGGGGAACACTGGGGAGGACAGGGAATGGGCACCGCCTACTCCAAATTTGCAAGGGGTGTGTACACCTGGATCCACCCCCAACTCCCATTCCATCTAATCAGGTCAGTTATCGACCCTGAGGGGAGGTTTGTCATACTCTGGGGTCGACTGGAACATGAAGAAGTATGCATAATAAACTCTTACCTCCCCAATACCAACATCCCAGCTCATTTGAACGCCATGTATGCTAAAATCGCACCCTACAGGCATGGAGTTTTTCTCTGGGGGGAGACTTTAACTGTGTCCATGATGTGAACCTAGACAGATCCCTGCCCCACCCGAAAGGCCCCTCACCGGCAACCACAGCTCTGTCCCTATTAACAAATAGATTGAATCTAGCTGACACTTGGAGGGAACGTCATCCGAATTCCCGGGGGTACTCATATTTCTCCTCCCCGCATGATCTCCACACGAGGATAGATTACATCTTCATAGGCAAAGAACACCTGTCACAAATAGAGGAGGCACAGCATTTAGGCAGGACCATCTCTGACCACTCCCCGCTTTTAATAGAATGGAATCAATCTGGCCCCAGACCCCCCATCCCTATGTGGAGGATGCCGATAGACGCTCTCAGTGACCCTGCGTTCAGGGAAGAACTACAGGAATTCATAGATAACTTTGCTGAAAGAAATAGGGGGAGCGTTGACCACCTGAGTACAATGTGGGACGCTCTTAAGGTAGTGACGAGGGGAGAAATGATCGCAAAAGCAGGGGGCATTAGGAAACAATTGAGGGGAGAGTTGGATCAGTGGGAACGCCAGGTTGAGCAGCTTGAAGCCACCCCAGTGAGCACTCACCAGAGGGAAGACAACCTTAAAGAGCTCAGAACTAAATGTACCCTCGCATGGGAAAGACTAGCTAAATTTGATTTTGCCACCAAAACAAACAGAATACACAGAGAAGCTGATAGACCTAGTAGAATGCTGGCCTGGCTATGCAGGAAAAAGTACCCTCAACACACTATTACCAAGTTACAGACTGAAGAAGGCATGGTAGTGCAGACCCAACAAGATATAAATGACACTTTTAAGGGATTCTACAAACTTCTCTATTCTCATAGTGTCCAGGTTCCCCGAGAACAAATTATAGACACCCTGGAGGAAATAGGACTCCCCAAAATCTCCTTGGAACAAGCCGCAGCTCTTGACGCAGTCATCACAGCAGAGGATATAACTGAGGCAATCAAGTCTCTAGCCACTGGTAAAACCCCTGGGAGCGACGGCCTGCCCACCGAGTTCTACAAGGCATATGAGGCCTCCCTAGCGCCATTGCTGCATGAGGTTTTCCAAGAAGCACATGAGAGAGGGATACTTCCTGACGGTATGAGGGAGACCCTGTTGATTCCAATCATCAATCCCAATAAGCCCGCTGACAAATGTGACTCCTACCGTCCGATAGCTATGCTTAATTATGATGTGAAGATATTGACCACGGTATTAGCAAATAGACTGGCCAAAATTACAGGGGAGGTAGTGCATGGGGACCATTGTGGTTTCATACCGGGTCGGAACATGCTCATGAACTTCAGTAGAGTACAACAGATTATTGCTCAGACAGAGGCTAGCATGGAGTCGTATGCACTGCTGTCCCTTGATGCCATTAAGGCGTTCGATTCAATATTTTGGGAGTGGCTGGTGGAGGTTCTGGCTGGCTTCGGCTTCGGCCCGGGGTTCATTAGTTGGATCCAGTTACTTTATAACAAACCTACAGCCAGAGTAAAAACAGGAAAATACGTGTCGGCGGCCTGGGATATATGCAGGGGCACCAGGCAGGGATGCCCGCTCTCCCCCATGCTTTACGTGCTAGGGCTGGAACCCATTGCTATCTACTTCCGTAAACAATTTTTTGACGCTGGGATACGGCTGGGGGGAGTTGATCATATTATCTCCCTTTATGCTGACGACGTACTGCTGTACATCAGGGACCCACTAAACAACGTGCCCACGATGTTAGACGTCTTAGACAACTTTACAAAGTTTTCTGGTATCCAGTTCAGTAGGGCGAAATCCTGCCTATTCCCCCTGGCAGGCCTCAAGGGGAAAGACATAACAGATCTCCCGGTGGTGGGAATACAATGGGAACTTGCCTCATTCAAGTACTTAGGGATACACATAATGCACACCCCCATTCTAATGCATGAGCACAACACGAAGATTGCGATTCCTGCCCTGAGAAAATCCATGCAATTCTGGGCGAAACTTCCCCTATCCATGATGGGCAGAGCGGCAATAATTAAAATGATTGTCCTTCCCAGATTTTTATACGGGTTTCAGAATATTCATTTTTACATCAATGTGCCTTTCTTCCGCCTGTTGGAGAGGATAATCCGGGACTTTTTGTGGGGGTCAGGAAGACGCAAAATTGCACTCTCCACCCTGATGCTGCCATACACCCAGGGGGGAATCCAACTCCCAAATTTCGAAAAGTATTATCTGGCGGCACAGCTTAGTTTTGTCACCAAATGGCTAGCAGACGAAGTCACATCTGAGACCCCCTTGCTACAGACCCTAGTATCCCCGTTGCACATGAGAGAACTTATCTGGGCCCCTTCCCACCTAATGCGGAATGCCCCTTTCATGGCCGCCCTAGGACAAAAAATCTGGCGCAGGACAGAAACTCTTACACGCTCCAAGCACCAGTACGCCCCGGACATACCACTACTCGCGGATCTATGTGGGTCCGTCACAGATCTACATCACCTCAGACACTGGGAAAGAAAGGGGATATACTCATGGGGGGACCTGTTCACAGACGGGGTTTTTAAAGATTTTGTAACACTCCAGGAAGAAGAGGGAGTCCACACAGGCCAGTTCCTGTGGTACCAGAAGTTGAGGGCCGTAGCACGTACCAAGTGGACGTCATGGCCAGAGGAACCGGAAACAAACCCCCTAATCATGCTTCTTTACGCTTTGGGAGAAGGATGGAAACCGGTGTCCCAGATATACGCCCAACTAAGCGACATCCCCAACCCACGGAGCGCCAATTTGAGAGATAAATGGGAAGCTGACATAGGCCGGGAAATGTCTGATGAAGAATGGGAGAGGGCCTTGTCATTCCCTAAATCTGTCTCTAGAAACCACAGATTCAGACAAATACAACTTAACCTGCTACATAGAACATACTTGACGTAATCCAGGCTGTCAAAACTCAATAGCAAGGTGCCCTCCAATTGCACATGGTGTGGACAGAGTAATGCGGACCTGATTCATGTGTTTTGGAGGTGCACTAAGTCGCAATCCTTGTGGACCGCCGTACAGCAGACAAGTAAAAACATGGGGGCGACCGGATACAAATGGACCCCCGAGGAGTGCCTACTGGGCACGTATACTAGGCCAGCTAAACTAAAGCATTTCACCAGACTAATGGACATTATGTGCATACTGGCAAAAAGAACTACGGCAATGTCCTGGAAGAAAGCAGCAGGGCCCCAATAGAAAAGCTGGCACTCTGAGCTGAAACGCTAGATACGAGCAGAAACCTCGGCTTGGGAGGACAGTGTAACCAGATCCATAGATGACTCCAGTATGGCCCTGGAAGCTTGGAAGGAACTCACAGACTCCCTACTATACCCCTCAGATGACAAGCCCCCATGAACTGGTATGTGTCCACCGTAAAACAGACCTGGGACCAGAGCTCGCAAGCCCTCATGCTGCTTCCCCCCCTTTCTTTCTTTCTCTTTCTTCCCCCCCTCCTAAACCACCTGGAACCCCTTCCCCCCTAGCCCACTGCGCGGCATCGGCTCAACACGCAAATCATTGGGAGAAAGTTATGTTGTATCGTTCGTTTGTTATTATTTTTCCCAGTAATGCTCATTATCCTCAAACCTTAGACATATATGCTGTCCTGCAAATGTGTTAAATAAGAAATGCCAATAAACAAATTTGAAAATAAAATAGAAATAGCAGTCCAGACAGCTCATTGCCTGACGCACCTTGCAAGCTGCCATACAAGAGGAGAGTTCCAGGCTCAAACAGCATCTGTGGTATGGGTGACTGAATGGACAGCTCCAGAAGACGATGATTACATGCAAGATTAAAAGACAAGAAAGAGACTACACACCAGAGATCATGTGATACGATACAAACAGCCTGGAATGAAGGGAGCAGAAATCAGATAGGAAATAAATATAAAGCTCAATTGTCAAGGAAAGAATTATGAAGAATTACGAATATGCAAGGAGAGAGGCCAGATGCAAATCAGGGGAACAGTACTTTCTCCAGACGGTTGGAAAGAAGTAACAGGACACTATTAGCCAGTCATAGATCGTGTGGAGAAGGGAGGCAAACCCCTCTGGCTTAAGCTTGCAAAGTTGCTGACATGGGTCGATAACAAAGGAGGCCCGTTGCAGATAGTGCCTCTGGCTAGTGCAGAGCTATGCTTCAGAATCAATGGCACAAGAAAAGTTAGAGAGAATCAGCATTGTGGTCAAATCTTCATTGTACTAGGAATAAAGGATGGAACAGTAGTGATAATGGACCACTACTGGGCCTGTGGATCCAGAGCATATATGAAGTTGCCCAGGGACTGGGGAGGGCTGTGTTCCATAGTGATTGTCCATGTTCCAGCAGTGGTGATTCCGAAGAGTGACATGAACATTGGAGAGTTTCCAAAAGGAGACGCTCACCTGAGAAAGAAAAGATCAGTTGAATTTCTCAATTAAACAAATGGAGAACTACTTCTCGGCTAAATCGATAGAAGGTTTCGATGCTATACCATATGAACACAGGTTGTTCAGCCAGACTTTAGCAGTATTCGCAACAATCTTCATGCCCAGGACCCAGAAGATGGTGAATGCTAAATGGTTACAGATTACCAGATGGGAGCTCCTGCAGACGATCATCACTACCATAAAGGGATTCAATGCTATTAAAAAAGAATGCAGAACCATAAGATTGATGACTCTTCGGAATAGATATGTCTTGGACATGATTACAGCCATGAATGAAGGTGTTTGTACCAAAATCTGCGAATCATGTTGCACATTCAAACCTTCTCATGATGAAGAGAATGGGACCTTGATGGAGGCCATAATGATGCTGACGAATTTGCACATCAAGATGACAGCTGGTTTGCGTCAATCTTCTCATGGGTTCCACAGTGGATGGTGAATATCTTCAAGTTCCTCGGAGTATTGTTGGTGATGATCATGTTCGGATTCTGTGTGATCAGAATAATAATCACACAGTGCAAGAAGACAGCAAAGAAGGCAGTAGGAATGAAGATCATGATCGATGTTGAGTCAGGGTTTGGACCCAAAGAGCTGACAGATGAAGAAATCAAAAAGTATATAGAAGCAAGTATTCTAGCACCTGAGGGAATGAACTTCCTTTATCCACAAGAAGTATGTGGGAAGATGGATCTACTGCAGCCCAAATGGACAATGTAGTCTCATGACCTAGAGTGTTGATGAGCATGTAAAATCAGCAGGATCTCTGAAAGGAGTAATGAAGATATGGACTCCATAGAAGCACTTTTTCAGACAAGGATGTCTAGATGTGAAGACCGATGGGATAGTGGTCGATGAATCAACCAGAGGGGGGAGTGTAGAGGAGGAGCCAAGTGCATGTACCAGAAGTCTCACCCCCATTTTGCCTATATGTTGGAAACAGGAAATTGCGGCATGCACAACAGCAGTGATGGTACCTATACCGCGAAGAGCGCCTTGAAACAAGGTATCCATTGACAAAACCCTATATGATGTACCCGCAGAGAAATGACGGTCTTCTGAATGACGTTCCGGAAGAAGTGTGAAGATAAATGAAAGAGAAGCCTGGTGATGTCACATGAAGTAGAAATGACACACCCAGAAGAGATGCCAATGAAGGGAATATATAAACCTTATAGATCCTGATGATGAAGTAAAGAGTCAAATAATATTTCATGTGTAGAATGAAGATTAAACGTTCAGAGAGCACTGATGAAAATACAACCCATTTTACAACTGTACAGATGGTGTAAAGCATATAGAATCTGGATGTTCCACGAAGCATTTTAGCCAACTAGGACCCCATGAATAGAACGGCTGAAAGTGTGGCACAACTGAAGAAAACAGCTGGCATCAAAGGAAGATTCAAGAAGACTTGTCTGGCTCACTGTCAAGAGTTGGGGCCGCCAAGAACCTGGTTATCTATTCGAGGCGATACAATGAACGTGAGAAGCGAGACGAGCTCCTGTTGAGGTGTAATAGAAAAAACACTAGAAGTGCCAGGTTTTATTCATTTAATAATGTTAAATGCGAAGAAGAAGCTCAAAACATGGTCTCCTATAAAATGTTCAGATGAAAATAGACTATGGGCAAGCTACACCGAGATCAGAAAATAAGGCCATGCTCACGCCCCCTTTTATTCTCAGGCATAGTGATCTTTTGCAAGACTGAGTTCAAAGGACTAATTGAGACAACATGAGTGATGATGGATGATGGGCTTATTGGGTGGGAAGGCATGGTCAAGTCCAACCCTTCAGCACCTGGGGTACCAGCTTGCGTACTGCTAACAAGTGGAATATTCCAGAAGGGTACAAGTGTGCCAACCAATTGTAGAGGGCCACGTAGTGAAGAGCCCTATAGTCTGAGAGCCAATGGAACATTGTGCATTTGATGACACGGAAGATGACTTGTACTAGGGTGGGCACAGCTGTCCACCTGTCGTTAGAGACCCAATCACACTCCTGTCCCGCATAGAAAGTATACCTAGATGTTCCCCTTAAGCCTATCATAAACCCCCATAGGTTTTCGCTTATTTTTCCACGTAGTATGACGTCACTTATAACGAACATTTTGTATAAATGGCTAATTTTTTAAGAAATGCTTTGAGAACTCTTCAGAGAGAAATGCTGTGGGTTGTCCGTTGACGCCCGTTGTACTCCCTGTTTTAGATACATGTTAATAAAACAGCTAAAGATTTGCCAACTTCCTGAGTCGATCTGATTATTGGTGCGATAGTAAGATCTGCATCCCCATCCATCCCGGATAGCGCTACCTCGCTTAAAGGGCCTAAGGGATCGGTACAGCCTGTGAAGCAGCACATCATAGTGAAAGCGAAGCCTTTCCTATCAGCTGGCTTGGCTGACGTGCAACGGGATTGACGTTATGCTTATGGGAGCTTTTTTCCTCACAACACGGTTCTTTTAAAGGCAATGCACAGTTTTTCTTGTCACTATCAGTGAACTCATATAAACGCTCCAGTTATTTACACAAAACAAATACAATACAGTGTGAACCTAATCTCTGTGCTTTTTGAAGGGCTGAAACAGCTTCCTTTTACAGTTACCAAATATTCTGACACACTTGTGCCGACTCTCCAAGAAACAATTTCTATCATATTGTGATTTTCTTTTCCAAGTGTACAGCTTTTTGCATTTCAAAGCTTGAATTTTTTCAGCACATACACATGCAACAACATTAGACGCTCTCTCAAGCACATTTAATAACTGACTGTACCTTATACAAAACGCCTCTCTACAACACAATATGGCTGCAGCCAAGAAAAACCATGGTAAAGACTCTACCACCTTAAAGCAGCAAAAAAGCGATTCGCTGACACCTGAAGAAGATTTCAACCCGGCCATGTTTGCCATTTTTACTGG
Source organism: Ambystoma mexicanum (assembly GCF_040938575.1). Lineage (NCBI taxonomy): Eukaryota > Metazoa > Chordata > Amphibia > Caudata > Ambystomatidae > Ambystoma > Ambystoma mexicanum. Next base: position 652,728,106 of record NC_090935.1, on the reverse strand, counting down.
AATCGGAGCCTTAAAAAACTTTATGGAAGCAACTAACAATCTGTTACAACTTCTGGATGGAAAATGGTCTGCTTTTGACTCTAGGATATCTGAAGTAGACGCACAGTGAGTAATGCAGAAGATATCACTAGCAGAGTCAGAATATTGGAAGATACGGTTAGAAATCTTCAAAAGCACTCTGAAAACTTGGAAAACAGGAATAGGAGAAACAACCTTCGCATTGTCGGCCTTCCTGAAGGAATTGAAGGGGTAGACACCTGCCTATTCCTTTCCACCATGCTCGCCAAGCTACTAGATCTATACCCTTCACTACAGCTCAATGTCCAGCAAGCTCATAGAATTGGCTCTCTACGCTCTCTTACCAACACCAGAAATGCCTCAGGAACTCTCATCTTTGCTCTCTTATGTCCAGCTTTTCATGAAAAAAGTTAAGCTGATCAAAGATCTAACCCCGAAAAGAAATAATATTTTCATATCCCAGGATGTTGCAAACTCTACAGCTGCTAGAAGAAAGGAACTCCTTCTGTTAAGACCTGCTTGAAAACAAATTAATGCCAGATACGGAATGGTTCATCCTGCATGCCTAAAGGTAACCCTTAATGGCCGTACCTCTTCTTTTGACAATCCAGGAGAGTTGCCATTTTTCACTCAATCACAAAGGTCGGAAGTTATGGACACCGCAAATCCTTCTTCTTCAAATGATATGCCATAAAGTTTTTTTCTAAAGTAGTTTTATTGACTCCTCAAAAAATGATTTGCACGAGAGTGGAGTCCGGTTTTTGCCCTTATTCTCATCTGGGTGCCCCGCCCTCAACACGTTTCATCTTTTCACCATGAAATACTTTTGCTGTTTCCTGCTAGCCATTTTGTTTTGGTATACTAAGTAGCATACTCAAAGTTCACATTGTTTCATGTTGTCATTTGTCACCCCCTTGCCCTTGTATATTTCCTTCCCCTCTTGTTTTCTTCCCCAGGTTAATGTTCCTAACATAACATCTAAAATTGATACCTTAATGGTTTGGAATTGTAATTGTTCATGCTTTCCTATGATTCAACTGACATCTTATTGTAGTTTTATATTTTATTCCTTCACACTCTTATGTCTATAAAAATATCATCTTGGAATATCAAAGGCCTTCATAATACCATCAAAAGGCAAAAGGTACTCACTTATTTAAATAGAACAAAACCTTCTATAGCATGCATTCAAGAAACCCTCCTTTCAAGCTTAGAAGCAGCTAACCTCAAGAAGTTATGGGTAGGTAAAGTGTTTTCTAGTGCAGCACTGGGTAAGAAAATTTGTGTTTTTATCTTAGTGAATAAAAAGTTTGATTGGAAGATCATAAATTCAGAATCTGACGACTCAGGCAGATGGATCCTCTTGAATATCTTCTTTAACTAAACATATTACTCAGTTCTAAATGTGTACAGCCCTAATGCACCAGATCCTACCTTCTGGAAGACACTCAAAGAACATCTACTCCACTCCAATATTCGAAATGTGATTGTGTGTGGAGACCGCAATGAAATAGTGGATCAATTTCTTGATAGAAAGTCCAAGGTTCCTGTCAAAAATTCTAAATCTCACAATCATTTTCTGAACTTTATCTCCGAAATGGGTCTTACTTATTCCTGGCGACTACATCATCCGTCAGATGTTGATTACACTTTTCATTCCTGTCCCCATGATTCTTTCTGAAGAATAGATCATATATTCCTGGCTAAATCTATGCCTGCCAACCTAACAGAATCTAGTATTGACTGTATATCCCTGTCAAATTACGCCCCGGTCCACATTAAATGAAGAAATATCAATCCTGCTTACAAGTCGAATAGATGGAGATTTAATTCGGCCTTACTAAAAGATTAAAAATGTACCTTATTTCTAACAAAAATCCACAAAATTATTTTGAGATTATCAAAGGAGAAGATACATCTATCCCAAATAATTGGGACTGTTATATAGCAGTGTTCAGGGGAAAAATAATCTCCTTTGTTTAAAAAAAGAAAGATATGAATCATGAATCTGAATTCTACCGAACTAAAGATTCTCAAAAAAAAACAATATTTCCCCAACCCCTCTCATGAAATTCAAATTAAATATAATAAACTTTCATCAGACTATTCCTGCACTAACCTGCTTGCATATAAATCAAATATGTATCAATTTTCTAATAAGATAAGTAAACCCCTTGCTTCCTATCTCAAAATCAAAGAAGAAAGAACCAGTATCACAGCAATAAAGGACTCAAATGGTACCAAAAAAATGTATTGACAAGGAAATCATCAATATTTTAGCAATTTTTATCATCAATTATACTCTTCTGAACCTATTCCCAACAATTCAAATATTGGTACCTTCCTTGAAAACGTTACACGCTCAAATTATCCCACTATTAATTTTGACTTATTTAATTCACCCATAACGCAAAATGAAATGATCAAAACTATACAGGGGCTTAAAAATGGGAAAGCGCAGGAACCCAATGGATTCTCAATAAATTTTTATGCACACTTTAAATCAATAGTTACCACCAAACTATTAGAACTTTTCTCTCATTTTGTTTCTAATTCTAAATCTAAAGGTACCTTTACTGAATCTATGCTCCTAGCATTCTCAAAACCTAATAAAGATCCGGAATTACCACAAAGCTATAGACCAATCTCCCTAATCACTGCTGATTATAACATTTTTGCAAAAATCCTAGCAAATAGACTACTCCCCTTTATGACCAAATTAATTAAACAAGACCAAGTTGGCTATGTTAAAGAAAGAGTTTGGGCATCCAATATTAGAATCTTCTTGAATGCTTTGCACAAGACTGTCCCTTCAACTGACCCTTATGAAGCTGTCGCCTTAGATGCATAAAAGGCTTTCGATAGAGTAGAGTGGGATTGCTTATTTGAGGCGCTGCACTGGCATGGGTTGCATGAAACATTTATATCCATGATTACAATCCTTTGTTCTAACGCCCACACCTCTAGTTTTATAAACAGTCAGATGTGTCCCTTCTTTCCTTTAGGTAGAGGTACATGACAAGGATATCCTCTTCCCCCATCTGTTATTTATCTTGGCCCTTTTTAAAACTATCAGAATGCATCCTTGTATTCAAGGAATAATGTTTGGAGATCTAAATGTCAAATTGGCAGCTTATGCAGATGACATTCTTCTATTCCTTAAAAATCCCCAAAACAGTTTTCAGAATGTACTCGATATTATATATTCAGGATACAAATTAAATATGGACAAATCTGAAATTCTTCCCCTAAATATTTACTGTAACAAACATCTGGTCCAAAATTATGCTATGAGATGGTGTTCCAAGAAAATCAAATATTTAGGACTGCGAATGTCTTTGTCAGTCAAAGATATCATTAAACAAAACACCAATAGTATATTGACCAAAATTAAAAATCTTCTAGAGTCATGGTCGCCGTTATTTCTATCCTGGTGGGGTCGCCTTCAATCCATTAAAATGATGATCTCCCTGATCATCTTGTATGCTTTATTTATACTTCCAATCCCTATTCCCAGTACATTCTTTGAAGCTGTTGATTCATGCCTTATTAAATTTCTATAGGGAAAGAAAAAACATAGGATTTCTCTTAGTACATTAAAGATAAACGTTACCTCTGGGGGGGCAGGTTTTCCAGATTTTGCTAAATATCGTTCTGCCTTTATTTTAAAACAAGCACAATGTTGGTTGGGTCAAAATGAACAATCTTTTCTCATCCACAAGTTGATGAACATCACAATCCACACATCCCACATTGACACAGAAGGTAGATATGTGATTGTACATTGCACTCTAGCTAACGAAGAATGCTTGCTTGTAAACTCATATGCGCCCAGTACTGATTCCCCTGAATTTATTGATGAGGCGACCACCATCCTTATGAGATATCTAGAAGTCCCCATCATATGGGGGGTGACATGAATCTTATACTTGATAATGTCCTAGACAGAACAACGACTACTCGCAGAGCCACAACCCGAGCAGCCAAACGACTCCATACACACATGAACTCCCTGAACTTACATGATGTGTGGAGAATGCTCCATCCTCAGGAAAAAGACTATACGTTCTATTCAACAGTACATGACAGTTCCTCAAGAATAGATTTGTTTCTCCTATCTGGTGACCGTGTGGGCAGGGTTTTAGATGTTAGGATCCTCGCACGCACGCTCTCTGACCACTCCCCCGTGCTGCTGCAGATCCAACTCAGTAATACAATATTGCCCCAACCCGCCTGACGCTTTAAAGCTGACGCCCTATCCGACATTGTCATCAAAGCTGAGATCCTTGCGGACATAAACACATTCTTCGAAAATAACAATACTTCTGACACATCCGAAGGGACCCACTGGGAGGCATTTAAAGTTTACATCAGAGGGATGTGTATATCCAGGGAAGCCGGGGTCCTTAAAACCATAAGGCAAGCCCTAAACAATTCCGAAACCAGGCTCAAATCCCTAGAACAGGAATACGTCTCCACTCCAGCCCCAGCAACCCTAGCAAAGATCAGAACAGAACTGGAACAATTTGAGTCGCATGCCTTAAGTGAGGTGCGATATTATGCTCGCCCTGTAGCGGCCCAGAAATATGGTGAGGGAGACAGACCGGGTAGAACCCTGATCAGGCTGGTGCGGTTGGAGGGCGGCAAGACCCCAATCAATAGCATTATTGATGAAACGGGTTTAAGGCACTGGTCGGATCAATCTATTCTTGGCACCTTCGCTAGCTTTTATGCCAACCTGTATGGCCCCCAGCCTGAACACACAGCCCATGATTTGGACGACCTGCTAGAAGGCATTCCTATGACCCTTTTCTCCCAGGACACCAGGGAATGTCTCGACACCCTGTTCACATTGGATGAAATAGTCCAGGTAATTTCAGACCTTCCTAAAAACAAGGCTCCAGGCCCAGACGGGCTCACATCTGAGTTCTATCAGGAACATGTTGCCATATTAGCACCTGCTTTATACGGGGTCTGGACCGAAGCACTCCGATTAAACACCCTCCCCCCCTCCTTAAGAGAAGCCTTAATAACAGTCCTCCCCAAACCCGAAAAAACCCCCAGACGAATGCGGATCCTACAGGTCCCTATCCCTCATTAACACGGACATGAAAATCTTTTCCAAGATAATCGCCAGCAGGTTCGTCCCATTCATGCCCCATCTGGTCCATGCCGACCAAAGCGGATTTGTTCCCGGTCGCTCTATGGCACTCAACATCCGCCGCCTCTTCAATGTGCTGTCTAGAATTGATTTGAACGCTGACGCAGTGGCGGTAACACTAGACGCGCAAAAAGCATTTGATATGGTCTCATGGCAGTACCTATGGGGTGTGCTGGAGAAAATGGGAGTAGGACCTAATATGATTTCCTATATAAAACTACTTTACACAGGTCCATTGGCCAGAGTGCTGGTCAACTCTACCCACTCCTCTCCCTTTGCGCTGCACAGGAGTACTCGTCAGGGATGCCCATTCTCCCCCATCCTTTTTGCGCTTGCCATTGAACCCATGGCAGATCACGTAAGGGAACGTCACACCAGTAAAGGCATTCGCTTACAGGACACACCGGAAATTATTTCACTGTATGCAGACCACATACTTTTGTACGTCAGGAACCCCTCCACATACCTAGACCCGATCATCCGAGACATAACCAAAATAGGCACGTACTCCGGTTTCACCATCAAATATTCCAAATCAGAAATTTTCCCCCTTACTATAACAACTCAACAACCGACATGTGTATACCCCCTACGCTGGTCCCCGGGTGGCATCAGGTACCTTGGGGTGCAAGTGTCACTAACCAAAGCTTCCTTACTAGCGGACAACTACGAGACTATGGCACAGCTCATCGAATCTAAGATGCTTAAATGGCACAATCTCCCACTCTCCTTCGCGGGCAGACTCTCTCTGATTAAAATGATAGTGGTCCCCAAGCTCCTCTACATCTTTGCTAACGTACCAGTATGGCCCGGGAAGCAATATTTCAAGAGGCTCCACTTGGAGTGCGCCAATTTCTTTGGCACCCCGGATCGGTCCGCATGAAGTGGCAACATATGACCTTACCGTATGAAAAAGGGGGGCTGACAGCCCCGGATCTATTACTGTACTGGAACGCGGCACAGGCACAATACGCCACCCACTGGTAGACCCACCTGAATCTGCCCCCACACTTAAAATTAGAGAAACTTGCAGGGGATGGGACCAACATCATGACCTTGCTCCTGCACCGCACATTCCAGACAAACGCCCCGTCAGACCCAGTGGCCCCCATGATCAGAGCCTGGAATAGTATCCTGCACTCTATGCAAGAGCAGTGGCCATACTATGAGTGGCTTCCCATATGGCAGTTTCCCGGACTCCCCTCCCCCCCCACACACGACCAACACCTCTCGCGACACTGGGAAAACTTGGGCTATTGAGCCCTAACCGACCTATTCCCCGATGGCACATTTATCACCACTCAGACATGGCGGCTCGCACACTCCAACTCAGCGCTCGAGATGCTACAATACTACAGGTTTAGAGCAGCGATACGTGCTATGTGGCCTTCATACCCAGACGAACCCCCAGACTCACCTGAACTCCGATACATTGCAAACTCTGTAGGAGGCAAAGGCATAATATCTTCTCTGTACAAAATGAAGCTGGAAAAAATAGAGGTCACATCCCTCAAACCACGGGAAGCATGGGCTAGGGAGCTGGAAACGGAAATTACTGACGAAATGTGGAGCAAAATGTGTGCACACACGCGCAAAATCTCCCTTACCACCAGATTCCTTTGTATACAATTCAAACTCCTCAACAGGCTCTATTACACACTGTACAGGGTAGCGAAATGTACACGCACCCCGACTCACACATGCCCGAAATGCAAATCAAGCGAGGCAGATCACATACACATGTTTTGGTCCTGTGCTCCGCTAAATTCGTTTTGGGTGGATGTGACAGAGGCGCTATCGGAGATAATTGGATCCCCAATGGACCTCGACCCATTAGCCCTGTTGTTAGGTGTTTGTGCTGGTGAAAATGAAAGGAAAATGTCAAAATTCTTAAGTGTGAGTGCTTTTGTTGGCAAAAGATGTATATTGCAATGCTGGAAGCGCCGTACTCCCTCCCCCCCACACCCTCATGATGTGGTTGAAAGCCCTAACCTGGGTACAAACGTGTGAAGAAGAATATATCGGATCCCTCCCCATACCATCTCGCCCCAAAAATGTGTGGTCAGATTTTTGCAGCTACCTGAACAAGAGAGGCGTGGTTGAGTGGAGCTCTACCCCACCACCAGCCCAACCCAACGCACCATAAGAAATATGACTTTTCGCGCCTCTCTGGGCAATCAACCCTCCCCAACCTGTAATGTCTGAACTAGTCATGAAATAATACTGTTGGGTGCTTTTAAGTTGTTTGCTTGCGTCAACCCCCCCCAGCCCAAAATGTTTGAACTAGTCATGATATAATGCCTTTGTGTGATAATAAGATATTTGCTTGTCTCTGTACAATCTGTGCTGTACCTGTCTTAACCTTCTGCCAGTAAACAAAAGTTAAAAAAAAAAAAAAATGAACAATCTTCAAACCCCACATAGGCCCATACGGAAAGCAATATGGTTTGGCCTTTCTCTCTAGCTGGCTGTTATGCATTTGACAAACAACAGATTTATCAAATACCCTAATGTGCAATTCACTGCCAAACATATCAGACGGTATTATCTCTCCAAATTCATCCAAATTCACACTACAGTTTATATGGTTCAACAAGCTAATAAGGATTGATGGCAAAGTTATCTTTTGGAAAAATTGGGTTCTCAACAGAATTAATTTTGTTCAACAACTTTTCAATCAAGGTTTACTGATAACCTTCAATGAATTTAGAGTGAAATTCCTCACTCCACAGTCGTTTTATCACCAATACTCATTATTAATTAATGCTATTACAGACATCTACAGCTACTGTTGGAATCCTCCAGACAAACTACTGCCATTAGACATAAGCATATGTATAACCATCAGTTTTCAACCTCCCACTTTTACCCTCAATGGAAAACGCAACAAGAATGGCAACCGGACTGTTCAACCACTTTAGAGCAACATGGATGGTCCGCGTTTTGGAAAAGACTTCAACCAAAACTGTTGCTGCTAATTTAACACACACTCTCTTTTTTCCATCACAGACTTTTTATTACCCCGGCTAACCCCGGCTAACCTTTTTAAAAGTAATATAGCCGTAGACAATAAATGTTGGAACCGTCATGATGGTGAAGGATCTGTCAAACACACGTTTGTAGAATGTAAATTTATTAGAAATTTCTGGGACAATGTGTGGTGTATTATTAAATATATTTTTAAGCTAAATGAACCCTTCAACTTTAAGACTCTATTTTTGGGTAGCACCCTCTTTCATCCTTTGAACTCTCATACATCTAATGAATCTGGTCTTTTGAGTCTAACAGTAGTCCAGGTAATTACAACTTATTGGAAGAAATCTGACCTCATTAACCATAGAATATGGTGGCACTTCATATGTAATATACATAGAATAGAGGGCTGTAATGCTTCAGCCCCTATACTGTATCACAAACATGAATTGGAATGGCGAATGTTTATTGATTTTCTAGCCTTACAGAATCATACTGTTTAAAGATAATTTCAGGATAATAGATAAAGCATGACTTCCACCCTATCCCTTCCTTGCTCCCTCTATACCCCGTTTTTCCTTCACTTCTTGTCTGTTTTTTAATGTTTTTTATGACTCCCTCCCCCTTCTATCCTTAAAAACAATTTGTATTCCTATTTTAGGTTTAGCTCTAATCCAATGTGATATGTTTCGCCTCAACGACTCAAACCATCTGATTTTGACTTGTATATAAATTGTTGCAATGTTGGACATGCATTACATTAGTTACCTGGAGTGGTGTGGGGTATTTTACTCGGAAATGCCCCATCATGCTGCCAATTGACTAAACACTCATGTGCAAGAAAGGCTCTGCTAGCAAAATAAATTATTTAGAGCCATAATTGCATGGCCATTGTTTAGGTTCCTTTTGGCATCTGCATTTTATCTTGCTCATGGCAGCTGTAAAGGTGAGCAGTTTCCGTCAGCAAAGGCCACAACTGGAAGGGAGTGGCTGCAGCCATTCAATTAAACTGCTGCCCATGAGCAGGGCATTGGTCAAAACAAGGCCAAGTGTGAACACTGCTTCTTATGGCGCCATTTTTCCTCCAGGTATTCGACCGTCCTGCCGAGGCAGCATCTGGGGAAAATGTCTTGGACAGCTCTAAAATGTCCTCGTTTTCAGCACCGTAGAGCCCTGTGAGGAATGCGGGGGTAAAGCCCCTCCACCTGCCCCCACGGTCAGAACGCCACTGAGAAACACATGCATTTTGGACTATTCTGTCAGTATATCCAAGTGGTGAACCGGTCAGTTGTGGCTTTCATTATTCCTAGGATAGCATGAGCATCTCTTGAGCCCCTCATGCAACCATGCGATACATTCACATGTCATTATTTACATCCTTTCCATTCACGTGTCCACACATTTCAAGCTTTTCTCTTACTATCCTTTATCTCCCACCTTCCCTCCTTATTTGCATTTTCCTCAGGCAGAATAAGGTGACCCTTTGGCGGGCCACAATACGCCCCAAAGCTCGAGCACGGATAGGTGCTTTGAGACCCCTACGGTGGTAATTCGGCGCATTATAAAAGCTCAATAATTAATTAAATCAAAATGTGATCCTCGACCTTTAAAGCCAGCAGCAGGAGTGGTCTATTTTGACGTTGTACAGGGAACGTTTCTCTTTTATTTACTTGCCTTGTTTACAGCACTAAGTACAATGTACCGTGCGATTTCTATGCTTTTCCGTAAGACTTTTCTCTTGGCATTCAGGCCCTTCAACGAGGGATGTGAATGTTATGGAGCCGCCACTAAAGAATGCTCTAAAATAAGGGCCCGTGAAAGTGTAGTTTTTTCAGTCGTCCACTGGATGGCACCATTGAGCTTCGTAAATCTTTTTGTACACCTAGTGAGCATTTAAGCCACGCGGAAAGGTTGTTTAGCATATGTACTGAGATAGATCATAGATGAAGGCTGTGATGTTTTAAATCATATTTGATTGAAATGCAATTCTATCACTGGCCGAATGTGGGGACCTTCATTACACGGATCCCAGATCTATCTAAAGCAAGTCATCCGATACCTGCCCGGAAATGCCACCTCAGCCTCCCTTTCGAGGGACAGCTTTGCCTGTCTTGAACCCCGAACGTTTGTCAAAACACTCGCTCCTCGGTGCTAAACCAACAGTACCTGGCAGTTTAGGCCTGCCCGGACTCCAGGGTATGAATTTTCGACAATCTTGAAGAAATGCAAATAGGATTTGAAATTACGTTGTGCTGCCCCTGGTGGAGGACAGTAGAATTACCTGCAGCGTCTGCAGACACACCCTGCTGCAGAAGGGGAAAAGCCCCGGCGCGCACCAACGTCTGCCCCTCACACGGACAGCAAACACAAGGAACCCGCAAACACAAAGCAGTGGCTTCCGTTCTATTTGTAGACCTTTTACCTCGCCTTTTCTCCTCTCTCCCCCATATGACTGTGCCTCAAATCCATGATTGAGGAGCGCATTGTGACGTTCACTGCATGCTATGTTACATTACAATGCATTTATACTGCGCCCAATCACCACCGCGGTGCTCGCGAGGATCCGGGCCTCATTCTTCAAGATTTTTATTACGAAACATTTTGCAGTCATTTGAACCCTAGATTCCCTTTTAGCTACGATCAGATTTCTAAAGGGGGTGTTTGCGAGGTCTCCACTTAGCGTGGAGTGGGCGCGCATGCATAGCAGCGCCTGCCGCACAAAGACACAGCCACTCGCTAAGTGGGTTGGATGTAGACTGCTTTATTGGCGCACTCAGCGCGCCCACATACACGTTGGTCAGTTGACCATTCCTCATGCAACGCTGTGTGCCTTAGTCATGTGATCACGGTTGATGCTACATCTCCCCCTAAAATAACATTGGGGCTCATTAAGAGTCCAGCGGTAACCGTGCCGGTACTACCGGCAGGTTGCCGCCGGACCCGTAATGATTCACCATCGCCTGACTTGCTGGTAACACCGGGGGATTACAACGCCAGCGTTCTGGAAAGTCAGACACTGGTAAATTGTAATTCCTTGTACTCTATGGGAATGGGAACACAGAATCACTGGCACCACTATGAACGGTGCTGGTGCTTCCATGGCGGTCTGCTTACCGTGGCGGCTGTGTCCGGCAGGGTCCGACCTGTCGGGCACAGCGGCTTTGGCAGGCAGACTCGTAGTATCCTGGAATGAGCCCCACTGTCTTACCCCATTTCTCCAATCCATCGTCTCGGTTTCCGAAGGGGGTGACATGGTCTGTTCTTGACTTGGGGCGATGCACTTTCTTCTCATTGTGCTCCTTCAAGGGGGCTTTGCTCCCTTTCATCCGATTCGTCTCCATCTCCTGATTATTCTGATATATCCCCAGGGTCGGACTGGGACAAGAAATAGGCCTGGACAACCAAAAAAAAGTGACCCACCCCTCGCCTCAAAAAAGTGTCCCACCCCGCGCCTCAAAAAATGTGTCCCACCCCACGCCTCAAAAAAAGTGGCCCTCAAACCATCATCCGTGAATCGCATCAATTCATGACTTTACAGAAAATGCTTCTTGTGGAGGGTTCATGTGTCTGTTACATTACAACACATAAAATAACATAACTTTGCATACAGTTCTGTGACAAGGTCCACAGCTCCGAGCAGGAGTAGCATGAACACGACATTTCACCCCTTGACAAAACAGGAAGTGGCATCAAATAGCATTGCTCCTAAGTACACTACGAAAAATATGGTTATGATTTCACTAATGTGATATATATTTCATACAAGAATGGATCACCATATGTACCATTAATATCTGTGTGTATAGATCCATATTGTCAAATTACTGTGAATGCAAGCAGACGTCCAAGGCCAAATGATAATATGTTATTGTATAGCACTTATGCTTAAGCTCTTTTTTATAGAACAAATATGCATACAATATCACCCAACCTGTGTTGGTACTCATGTATCGAACTCAGAAGGATGAAAGGCTGAGATGGTTCGAACCTGCAACCTGCAGATCACACACACATCGCAGCAGCGAGCACTCAACCCACTGAGCTATCATATTGGCTAGAGTAAAATGAGCAATTATTCTGTAGTGTGGATACCATTAAACTGGTAACTGAGATTTAACAGCAGACCAGTTTAGCTCATCTGCATGTCTGGTGCAAAGTTGGCTGCATGTCACGCATCCGTGCATCTACTTTTCAGGCTTCAGAGGTTGGCATAATAGGGAAAGCAGCGTACTCATAGGACATTGAATACTCTGAGCACTCATTACCTCATACATGCAAACAAACATTCTGAACAGCATGCCAGGGAGATGGGAAAAATAGGCACATTACAACAAAGCATTCATTGTGGCACAATGAAGTCAATGGTAAGCCACTTGATGTGCTATCCCACACCAGTTGCGCCCTAATGAACTACCCAATACTTTGAGTATTGCCATAGCTCCAGTGTTGTGCGGTTGTGGTTAAGGGTGGTTTTGGGTTCTGTTGGGAGTGTATCTGAAAACAGAGGACAGGAAAAGAGAGTTGGAACCCTTCTCATATGTCACCCATGGAAGTTTATTCCAGCACATTTAGAACCCCTTCATGGCCATTCTAATAGAAGACCAGGCAAATCCCTTAAATGGTGGTGGTGCTGCTATAGCCTAACAGGGACCTTTTCTAATTCTATACCACAGTAACACCTGAATCCCATTGGCTGTTCCTGATAGTTGTTAATGCTTCTACACTCTAACACACTTTACCAATCTACAGAATGAAAGTGTAAGTGTTATGCACAATCATAGCAAATGATTCAAAGTCATAATTGTGCAGTCTATAGCTGCATTGTATTGATTTGGCTTTGACTGAAAGAGAGTAAACCACAGTATGGCTATGTAAGCAGTTACTGCTTTCGTCTCCTTTCCTGCCTTCATCAGCACGGTTTATACTCCAAGATGTAACACTGTGGGTTTTTTTCAGCCCCAATGGTTCAAATGTTTTGGGTCGGGCAGATGAAGTTAGCTGGAGTGTCCCCCCAATGCATTATTTTATTTGTAGTTCCGGGGGTGGGGTAAACCTGGTGCTGTTGGCACGCGCCTTAGCGGGCTTCCCGGCACTGAGTGGGAGAATGCTGCCAGAGGAGGGGAGGAGGTTACTGTCCCGGCTTGCAGCAGATTGGCGACAATTCCCTATACTAAACCCTTCTGCAGGCCCCCTAAGCCTTCGCCTGTATCCTGCCACATCCGTCTATGCCAAGCATTGTGGAGCAGCCACTCTAACACGTACAACGCAGTGCTAATCTCCCAAGCTAGCCCCGGGCGATTCGCACATAACACATGCAAGCATTAGGACCACAACAGTTACCTGTATTTTGGGGAGGTGAGGAGAGGAGGTTTCGGATGGCAGGTTGGAATGAATGCCAGTTAGGGCCATGGGGCAACTCAAGGCGCCCCCCCCAGCACGGTTTACCAAGCAGTCTGGTCTTGCACTGCAAGCCATCCCGTGTCACCCCTCAAGAGTTCCACCTACCAGATCGATCTTCCTTCGTGTTGACTCAAACTGGTAGCCTACACATCGCGGCTACATCCGAGGGACGGGACCATTAATTAGCACATAACTAGGCTACGATGCCCCAAAGAAAGTCTTGCATACGTATAATGTTTAAAACTCCCCCATTCCAACACCCTCACGTAACACCAATTACATCCAGCCGGAATCAAGGACTTTCTTTGGACAAAATCAGTTTTTTATTTTATATGCCAGCAACCCCCCCTTCCCAGCGAACCCCCCATGACTGCGTTTGCGTGCACACCCACCAGTAAAACTGAACCCCAAACACACTGGATCCAAAGAAGCACCCACCGCAACAGTGCCTGCATAATGCAAACACGTGATGCTATGGTCAAATATTTGTACACTGTACACAAGCTTTTAGGCACAAGGATTTTGTCAAGTGACTGGGGACACAGAGATGGAATGTCTTGTATGATCGTAACAGAGACAACGGCAGAAAAAACATGCTATTACTGCAACTTGCGAAAAGCAAAATACATAGTCACGGTTACAGAGGGAGATCCCGCCTACCGTACCATTGGGATCACTTAGGGGTCTTCCCCGTGGGGTCCCAGGCAGGCACTCTATGCCTCCTGAGTCCTGAGTGGAGCGAAGCAGACACAGAAATCATTCCGACGAAAGCAGCTCACTGCTGCACGTTGCAATTTATGGTGCCGGCGGCAGTGGCGGTATGCGGCAGAGAGGCGAGCAGAGTCTGTTACAAATCACTGAGAGGGAGCAGGCCAGGCTGAGGCAGCCCCGCCCAGCCCTGCCGCTCCCTCCCAGTATTTTGTAGCATTGACTGCTGCTGGCGACAGGGTGTCGCGGGCCGAGGCAGTTAGCCGCCGGCCTGCCGCATTTATCGAAGAAAGGTAACACTTCAGTGTTACCTTTCTCTGCATCTGCGGCGGGCCGGCGGCGGCGGGCGCGGGGCTGCAATTGCAAAGGATCTGTAAGTTACTTACTTACAACTTGCAACTTTGCAACTTTGCAACTTGCATTCGCCCGGTGAGGCCGAGGGGGCTGGTTCCTGAAGTGTGAAGCCCACGCCTGGGCTGAAACCGGCCCACGTGGGCTTCAGGAACCGGCCCCCAGGTCTCTGGCCATGATTTTGCAACGGCCACGGGCCGATTGGCCGACAACCCAATCCGACGCTGTATATCCCTTGCGTAGTTCTCATCTCCACGTCTGAATGACCTGAGGTCTGTCGTTGTGTGCTTTTTTGAAAAGTGAGCTGTTGCTCGTCACCGCCCATTCGGCTCTTTCAGCCATTACCATGGATCTCTTCATGTGAGTGATGGTCAGTGGCATACAGTCGAATGGCGGGATGTTCTTGTGGGACTGGGTCTGCCGTACCAAGTCTCATTATGACTGCGGCACTAGCCATGCGGGTAATTACTGGCACGGCTGCCGCCGGAGTCATGAATTCACCGGCACCCGGCAATGGGCAATGGCCCAGCTGGACCCGTTAATTGCCCATTTCCGGGTGCCGGTAATTGTTGCTCCCCATGAGGAAGCCGGATGCACAGTGAATGGTGCCGGTACATCCGACATGGTCTGCTTGCGGGTATCGGTAGGGGTTTTTGAAGGCACCCGCAAACAGAACTTGTAGTTTGCAGGTCCATTAACAATGGTGCCGGTAGCTTACCGGCACCGTTGTTACCGGACCGGCAAACTTGTAATGAAGCCCATATGGTCTCCTACCCTCAGGCCAGTTTCTCGCACCCGGTTCTTATGGTCTGCATATGCTTTCATTTTGTCCTTTGCTTGAGCGTCTCTCCTTCTCACCTCGCCTTCATCTGCATTCTTCTCAGAAGGTTAGTTTTCTTGGGACAGCCCCAAACGCACACGTCGGCAAAACCTCAGTGCAGCCGGGCATGTACCTGTGGAGTTGTGTGGCATGTTCCAATAATCACGCAGGAGCTGATACAGTGATTGTTCAACGGGAATGTGGTTGATGTTGTCTATGCTGATAGCCCTCTTGACGTTTGCCATGAATCGCTAGACAGCCCCGTTCGCCTGGGCCACAATGGTGTAACCTTCTGGTGGTGGTGCCCATGTAGGTAGTGAAGTTGTGGAAGTCTTTGCTGGTCTGACTTGACCACTTTCGGGACTCCGAACGCCGAAAATGTTTCATCTAGCACCGGCATAATGGCCGTGGCAGCAGTGGAGAACACTATTTCTGCTTCGGGATATCTTGAGTGTTCGTCAAGTACTACCATTACGTATTCCCCGATCTCAATGGGCCGTAGAAGTCAATCACAACCTCTTTCCCTAGTCCTTCCGGGAGTAGTGTCATGTGCAGGGGCTCAAGGAATGGTGGAGGTTGCAGGCTTAGGCATATGTGGCATGATTTCAGTGTTGTCTGGTTCATCTTGTCCATGCCAGCGGAACCACACTTTCCAACGGAGCATGTGTTTTGTTGACACAATGCCACAATGGTTTTCATGCGTGATGTCGACCGTGCCTTGGTGGAGGGATGCTGCCAGCACTATCCAGGCCCCTTTGAGTATCAGGGATGAAGGGGACATGGACAGCTCATCTTTGGACCTATTGAGGGTCTTCAACAGGGGTCCAACGAACATATAGAAGATTCAGCTGAATTCCACATTTTGTTTAGGATGCAAGAAGTCACAAGGGATAGCGTTGCTTCTTCCACTGTGTACTTTGTCAGTTCTGCCATCGAGATGGCCGGGGGTACCGCGTGGTGGATGATATAGTTAATATAACCATCCACCAGGTTGCTCGATGCCTAAGGGCCAACGAGTGAGTGGCGAAAGAGAAAATCCACGGGCTTCTCATCTTTTCTGGGCTTGGGGACAATGACATATTTGTTTTCCTGCAGGCGCAATCCCTATCTTGCTATTCTGGGTGGCATCTGAGCATTTGGTTTCCTCTAAATAGTAACAAGGGCCTGATGATCTGTAATTATCGTGAAGGGTTTTCCATAAAGGAACACGTGGACATTTTTGCATGCTCAGATGACTGCCAGGGCCTCTTTATCCACTTCTGAGTATCGCTGTTCTGCATCGGTGAGGCTTTTGCTGACGTATGACACTATATTCCTCTGTGCATGTTCACTCCCTGAGTACTGAGCAAGTATTCCCCCGAGACCCACAAGGCTTGCGTCCACCGTCACTTCGGTGTGCATATTGGGTTGTAGGACATGCACACAGCTGCAGCGATATCTCTCTGGATCCTTTTGAAGGCCTCCTGCTGTGGCGGACCCTAGTTGAAGAAGTGGTCCTGCTTCATGAGGGAGCATAGAGGGGCGCTTGTGGCAGCAAAATCTGGCAGGTAATGAGTTCAGTAGATCACCAAGCCCAGGAAGGATCTCACTTGTACAATGTTCACAGGGCGACGGTCTTCTGTCAGAGCACAGATCTTGTCGGGATCAGGCTGAATTCAGTTTTCAGAGAATATGTGTCCAAAAAACACTAGTGTACTCTTGTTCAAGGCACATTTATCTTTGTTAAGCCTCAGGTTAGCGTTATTGAGCGCTGCACAGACCTTTGTTAGAGTGGCATTATGGGCCTCCTGGGATTGTCCAAATATTAAGATATCATCAGTGTAGTTGATACAGTGTGGTATATGGCAGATGATCTTGCCTATCACTTCTTGGTATATCTCTGTGGCTGAATAAATCCCAAAATTCAGGCGTTTTTAGCAGAACAGTCCTAGATGGGTGGTGAAGGTTGTGATGTACCACAATTCTTCCCAGAGTTCAGTTTGGTGGTATCCTTTGTTTAAATCTAAACAGGAGAAAACTTTGGCCCCATTCAGGAGATGCAACATGCCAGTGATGCACAGTGATTGGTGGTGCTCTCTGAGTATGACTTGGTTCGGTGCACGCATGTCTACGCAAATTCTTATTTGATCTTCCGGACCTTTCTTTGGCACTGGTACCAACGGTGAGACCCATGGTGTTGTCCCTGATGCTGTTTCAATTATGTCAGCCTCCAGTATCTCTTTTTCTACCTCGTGTTGAATATTGAAAGGGATGCCCCTGACATGCTGAGCTATTGATTTCACTGTCCAGTCAATATGCAACTGGATATTTCACCCTTTTAGTTATCTGATTCCCTTGAAGAGTTGGGGAAAGCTTGTTGCTATCTTGGCAGCGGGTGTTATGTATTTGTCCACCATAATTTGATACAGTATTTGGATGAGTTCCATCTGAGCAGCCGATTTAAAACTCAGCACACATCTCCAGAACCTTCTGCAGAAGTGGGCCATTGTCCCAGTGCCATTGGGCCAGCGAGGGTCTGGCTTCTATTCCCAGCTCTTTCTGGTCCCCAAGTCAAGGGGGCTCCCCTTTCACCTCATCATCAACATTCTGAACCTGAATGCCTTGGTGCGGACTCGAAGCTTCAAGATGGAGACCCTGAAGTGTGTCATCCTGTGGTGTCGCGGGGGGATTGGTTGGGTTCCCTCAGCCCACAGCACGCTTATTATCATGTCCCTGCATTCCGGAGTCAAAATTTCCTGTGGTTTGCCATGCGGCGGGGTCACTTCCAATTGCGGGTTCTGCCCTTCAGTCTAAAAATCTGCAATGCAGGTCTTCACAAAGCTGTTGGCTCCCCTGGTGGCGTCTTAAAAGCTGGGCAGAATTCCGGTGTCCTACTTGGATGATTGTTTGATCCGGGCTGGCTCACTGCTCCGGGTGGTGGCCCATCTTCATATGGCCTGTCGTGCCCTAGTCCAGTGGGGATTTTTGCTAATTCTTCCGACGTCCCACTTGTCAACCTCTCAGCCTCTTCAACTCATCGGTGCCCAGTTCTGCACCCAGGAGGGGTTGGTGCGGCTCCCCCTGGACAGGGCCTCCCAGCTCCAGTCTTTCCTCTGGAATATCTCCCGCAGGCCCTGGGCTTCGGCGAGGGAACTCTGCCGACATCCCTTCATCACGATGCCTTGATCCCAATCTCTTCTGCCCACAGAGCTTCTCTTCACTGGTGGTTGGTCAGGTCCCATCTCCAGAGGGGTGTGCCCTTGGCCCCGGCCTTGCCAATCCTTCTTACCACCGATGCCAATGGCCTGGGCTGGGGGGGCCACTCTCCTGGACTTGACTCATCAGGCAAAATGGTCTCTTCTGGACATGGGGAGGTCCTCCAGTTGGAAGGAGTTGGTTGCAGTTCAGCGGGCCCTACTGGTCTTCTGACCTGGGGAAGGATGTTCTGGTTCAGACGGACAATACCGCTGCTCTGGCTTATATCAACCATCAGGCGGGCACGGGGTCCCGCTCTCTGGAGCATCTGGCCTTGTCCATCACCCTAATCCCTCTGATTCCAAGGGTCATCAGAAGGATCAGGGTTTCCCCCCGGGCGTTTGCCCTGTGGTCCCTTACTGGCCTCAGTGGGGGCAGTTCCCGTGTCTTCTGGAGATGCAATTGGCTCCTCAATGGGTGTTTCTCAGTTTGATATCTCACTTGCGGGGGGGGGGGATCTTTCATCTGTTGCGCGGTCTAGAAACTGAGAGGTGGAGTCTGCAGACGTTAGGCCTTTCGGCCGCTGTGGCTGGGACGGTCCAGAGGGCTCGTCAGTCCTCTACGCTCCTCTGTTACGACCGTCATTGGTCCCATTTTCTGTCTTGGTGTTCCCCGAGGGGTGTTCTGGCGCTGGTCTGTGGGCTGCTGGTCATTTTACAGTGTCTCCATGAAAGGGCTGAGAAGGGGTTGGCTGTTTCTACTCTCTGTTCTCAGTGGGTGGCTATTCGGGCCTTAAGAGCTTCCTGGTCATTTCAGCTGGGGGGGGGGACTCTGGTCTTGAAGCTTTTGAAAGGGGTGGTAGACGCTCATCTTTTGGGCCAGGTTGGGGATCCTCTGTGGGATCTTCCTTTAATCTTTCATATGTTGCAGAAACCTCCCTATGAGCCCATAGAGGATATCGAGCTGAAGTGGTTGACGCAGGAGACTACCTTTTTAGTTGCGAATACTTCATCTCGACGTCTGTGGTAAATCAGGGCTCTACTGTGTCGGCCCCCTTTTCTGGTGGCCAGGGAGGAGGTTCTAGTCCTGCGGTGTGACCCAGCCTTAGTGCCTAAGGTCTTCTCTTGCTTGCATCGGTCACAGGCGGTGGTTCTTCCGACTTTCTTTCCAACTCTGTCCTCTCCTGAGGAGGAGGCTTGGCATTGCGTGGATGTCAAGCGGGTGGTCTTACACTATCCTTCCCGGATCGAGGCCTTTTGTCTTCCTGTTCATCTCTTGGTCACCTTTGGGATGGGGGGCTGTGGCCGCTGGGCTTCCACTTCTACTATTAGCTGATGGATTAAGTCCTTGATTCTCCTGGCGTATGAGTCTGCCGGCTTCTGCAGGGTGGGTACAGGGTCCACTAGGCTGGTGGCTGCCCCCTTGGTGAACTTGAGGGGGGTGCCCTTGCTGAACATTTGCCGGGCAGCCACATGGGCTACTCCTAACAACTTCATTCATCATTACCAGCTCAACATGGAGGTGCCCCATTCCACTCCTTTTGGCGTGGGGGCTGTTTCTGGTTAATGTGGGGGCAGGTGCCTAGTTTTTCCTGCTGTCTTTTCTTCTGTTCCTTTAATAAATTGGTGTTGGGTTGGTTTCGCATGGATCCTGGTGTCTGTGTCTTTTGTGTGTGCATGGGCATCCTTCCTGTGTCTGCTTTGGTATGACTCAAAGGTAAGTACTGGGATGAGGAAGAGGGATGTGGAGCTAATGCTCGGATTATGCACCAGTAATCTTCATTACTCCTAGTCCTACTCTTTCTCGTCCCAGTACAGACTTCCCTTCTCTACCGCCCATGGGCGGAAGTTGCCATTGGCTTGGCTTTGGATTTACTGCAGTGTTTAGGGTGTGTGGGAGGTTAAGCCTCCTGAGAGGGGAGGGGTCTGATGAGGTCAGCTTGGAATAGGCATTTCTTTACAAATAACATCTTGCTCATCCAAATGGATGTCTGTGTTATTTGTATGATTAAATGATGAAGAGAGTGGTTTCTGCCCCATTGTGTTTGCAATTTTCTCCAAAGTCTGGGCAGATCAACATGGTGAAAGGCTGTGGTAAAGCCGGTAAAAGCTGTAAATAATGTCTGTGACTTATGGCCTATTGCTTTTTAATTCTGGGGTATTGCTCTCAACTTGATTTGTGTGCCCTTGCAACTCACAGTTGTGAACATGGTGTGCAAGAGAATGTGGGTCGTTCCAAGTGCCAAATGGGATTACTACAATAAATGATCTCAGGCCCAAATAACCGGACAGACTCAAGGAATAGAGCAAAATATGACTTTGTTATCAGTTCAATAAAGTAGGGAAAACTGGGGAGCAAACCAAATCTCAGCTCACACACCCTCAATACATTTCGGTTACATTAAAGATTTTATACCTCGACATACGTCAGCTATGTCGTCATCCTACATGGCTAACAGTAAAAATGTACTGGATGGAGGAATTGGTTAAGGGAAATGTATACATATAGTTTGTATAACTCTTAGTATCATCATTTGATGCCCCTTATCTGGTAGGCATGCCTTGAACTACCTCTAACTAAGTAAAATACAGATAATAATGTAATAACAGCAGCGGATAAGCCCTTGCAACAATGTATGGTCCACCATTACATAGGACCTCATGATTGGTTGGCACTCTTATGAACCTTGGACATTTGACTCGTTAGCAGCACATAAGCAACGAAATCGAGGTGCAAAGGAACATCAGACAACTGCCTTTCTAGGTTGTATACGAATTGTTCGTTTTACAACTGTTCGAATTACAATTGACCTTTTCACAATTGACCGAATTGTGAAGGTAAATTGTAACATATATATGGGGGGAAACCCCCCACAGCCCCCACCCAACGCCAAACCCCCCAAAACCCATATATATATACCCTATATATATATGTATATGTATATATATTACCAAACCGAGATATATATATATATATATATATATATTTATATATATATATATATATATATATACGGTCAATTGTGAATAGGTCAATTGTGACCCTTTAAATTCGGTCAATTGTTCATTCGAACAATTGTAAACAAACAATTTGGGTAATACCCCTTTCTTAGCTAATTAGCCTACCATCTCTCATTAGTTAGTCCCCAAGCCAAGACTTTCCCTTTGTAGTTGACTTTGCTGACTGTTCTGTTCCTCAGAACTTTAAAGGGAGTGAAAGTACATTACCATCTTCATCTGGAGCCTATGAATAGGCCTTGTCTTATGGTCCTGGACCACGTGTGAGGAGACCACGATTTTGTCCATTCTGCCCTTCTATTTAGTGCTATTTGATCCAATTATATTGGGTGCTATTACTCTCCTTGGCCTCCGGAGACTTGGTTGCTCCATTCTGCATGTGCTTTCCACGTCCTTAATTGTACAATACTTGGCACTCGCAACTGTTCACTCTTTTACTTAATCTGAGAGAAGCAATTCCTGCCTACATAGCTTATCCTCTTCGACTCCTTCCGAGCCATGCAGTTGCTCTTGCTGCGGCATCCTTGATCCTGAGCCAAACAAATATCCTCTGTTATTTCACAAAGTTGTATTCCAGTGCCTCTCAGCATTGTAGCCTTGGTTTGCCTTCTCAAGGCTGCTTGCTTACTATTATACAATGATGATGTCCATTTTCTCAGCATGGCTGCTTTACTCGCGTTCTATTTTCTAGTTTAGCAAGCTTCTATATATCTTATCTACCTTGCATTTCTGCGTATATACATCTATTACATCTCTTGTCACTTATCTTCATAGTTTATATGGTTTTCTTCATATTCGAAGACGTTTACTTTGTCACTTTATTCACATCTCTATTCTTTAGATATCCATACATCGGATTCCGTGCATCCACATATCTTCTCTCCTAAGTGGCGTCACTTTTCATCTGTCAAACTTCACATATTGCTCTTCTATGTCCAGTGGTGTTTGCAGGCTTATGTTTACTGCATCAGTTTGAGAATACATCCGATACAGTTGTCTGAGCGCATAACATCGCTCATATCTCCGATGTGGTGTTGGGATGATACCAGGTGTCAATCACAGTGTTTTCTTGTTGCTCTTCCAGTATGACGGAGGTGAGGGGGTGGGCTCTATAAATGACGTGTGCATCTGCCTCTCCACATTGGATCTGGACGTTCAGTCAAGGTCTCCACACCTGCGTCCTCAACCTGCTTGTCTGGCATTGGATTCTAAGGGCAGATCGGGGGCAGAACCGAAGGCTGCTCTTCCGTTCCATGCCTGCATGTGGGTGATCAACCACCTGATCTCTATTTTTGCCCCATGTCAGAGGCACCCAGTTCCGCGCTAGTGCACCCCTTCCTGAAGTGGTGTATTTTCAACCCATGTGATGCATTGTGATACAGGGGGCTGGAAATATTGGCTTGATCGAAGATGACTGGAGTAATATTCCTCTGTCTACTGGCGGGAGAGCACCCACAGAATGTCTTCTTTTATTAATCTGATCTTTGCATGGGGGTTGTGCAGGGAGTGCAGGACGTAGCTCTGGAAACCTAGCAAGTTCAAACCTTGAGCGGCAGACATTACTGATATTTCCTGATTTACAATGAACCCTAGTTCCTGAAGGAGATAAAGGGTCGCCCAAAGATGTTTTTTGACTAAGGGCCTCATCACGAGTTTGGCGGTAACCCTTAAATCCGGTGGTAGCATTGTTACCGCCGGATTTAAGGGTCCATCAAATCAGGGCTTCTGCGGATTTCTCCCCAGCTCTGAGCTGGGGGGAAATCCGCTGAAAATTCGCGCTCATACCGCTGGCGGGAAATCCGCTGGCGGTATGAGCGCGAAATTTCCCCATTGAGCCCAATGGGAAATGGGGCATTCCCGAATGGCCTCGATGGGGATTTCCACATCCGCCAAACCGTGATCCGGCGCTAATAGCGGCGGTGGGTTTGGCGGTAGGGCAGATAGCGCCAGCGCTATTAGCGCCGGCGTTACTGCCCAACTCGTGATGAGGCCCTAAGTCTTGTGAGTGCACCATAAGATGTATGTTGTCCTGGTAAACCGGAAGTCCTAGCTCCTGACTGGGGTTGGTTTCCACCACTGGACGAAGCATCTGCAACAATCACCAGGATGCCGAGGAGGGACCCAAAGAGAGAGAGAGGTGAATTGAAAGATGTGCCCGTCCCCAGAGAACTAAAGATAAGGCATGTGAAGAGGGCGAATAGGAACTGACAAAGAGGTGTCTTGTAAGCCCAAATGAACCACCCAGTTCCCAGGGCGAAGGGGGTCTTGGTGAAGATAGACTAAAAAGTGATTTCACTCCCTCAAGTTTATCACAGGACAGAAGCCCTTTTCCCTTTCCTTCACTATGAAAAGATTGTTCAGAGGGGAAAGTCCAATGTGCTCTATCGCACCCCTGTGAAGAACACCCTTGAGCTCCTGATCCATAGTACATCTTCCTAAGTTGGTCAACAGAATTCTCCTTAGATGCTTGCATTGAAAAGTGCTGGAAATAGAATCTATGTGGACACCTGCACATTTTGTAAAACCAAAGGATACGCTGTTGGATACTCTGTTATTTTCGCCCAATTTTGAAGCTAGTGCTGAATGGCTACCCCAAAGGTTAGTGCGAAAGAACTAAGAGATTTCTTCACCATTGTATCATCCAGACCTGACTCTCCTTCTGGGACCGTCGCCTCTGTAACATTGACCATGCTGGGCAAGAAAGACTAGTTGGGAAAAACTGCTCGGGCTGTGTGCCCCCTGTCCTCTAGGTGGTCCATTGCGAAATCTAAACCTAAAAACCTGAATGCCACACAGCAGCTCTTATTAAAACCTGCCCCTGCGAAAACCTTGCTTCCGTAAAAACATCTTCTTTAAAGTTGCTTCTGCCTTTATACAGAGAAGAAAAGGGGGTGACATATCTGCTCACGTCTTGGACATACTTGTCACCAGATAGAAAACCTCTGGATTACTCTGGGTCTGTATCTGTCATATTTCCTAGCATGAGGTTCATGTTGAACAGTGTGCCTTTGAGCTCTTCGTCGCTCAGGGAGGCATTTGCATTGCCTAAGAAATACCTGTCCTTTTGGGTCCAACCACTCAGAGTTTCCAGACCAATGGATGCACCGTCTTATTTGGCAATTTCTACCATGATCTTACCAAGAGGCGCTACTACATCTAGATCCAGCAACGTGTCTCGGCAAGCGCACCATGCTCCTCCCACCCCTTTCCTTGGCTCCTTCCCATACTTAGTGAGGAGCATGCTGATGTTAGACTCCACAGCCGGAGTGGCTGAGCGTTTACCTGGCAGGGAAGGCCTTGACCTTCCGACTTCAGTCGTACCCCAGCTATTCTATCTAGTTTGGAATTTATATTGGGTTACGGGGTAGGAGAGATTACCATTCCCTAGAATTGGGGAGCTCTTTAGATTTAGGTTTGAACACTATTGCCCCCATGTAACCCTGAATGCGACTGGTAGCTGGGGTACCCACATCTCCGATCCTGATCTACCACCACTCACCCAGTCGAGAGCATCATAAGAGATAGGGGTCAACTGGCGTGAATCCAGAGCCGGACATATGCCTGCTATTTTGGCCAGCGCACATAACTTGATGGCCTCTGGGAGCCTATGGATGGGGTGCCCACAACCGAAGTGGGGGGCTAATACCCAACACATTCCAACTGTTTGCATTTCCTCGAATCTTTACAGTGCTTGGTTGAGCACTCCTTATCACCAGTAACTCCATGGCGTTTGTTAAGATTATTCAAGGCATTCATTTTACGGACCTGAATCTGGGAAAGTCTTGCAGAAAGCGCCATCGAGGAGGACTTAGAATTTCTCATGGACGCAGAAATGGAGCATTTCACAAATGTAGCAACCTCCTCTAACTGTGAGGGGAAGGTTCCTGATACTCGTCCTGAGAGCACTCATCTCCTTCACCCTCCAGTGCGAGTGGAAATGTGTAGAGGCTCATGTGTAGAGGCTCATGCAGCTGTCCAATGAATACTCATCTTACTAGCCATAATATTGCTTATTTCCCACCCTCAGCTTCCTATTGGCTATAGAGCGCTATATTGCACCAATCGGGATAATGGTTTCACTTTGATAATCTTCTGCTTGAGTTCGACATGTGTCTCACTGCTCCAATGGCATGGAATAATCTCTGTGTGATTGACCCGGCCACAGGTATTAGCACGGGTTACACTCTATGAAAGCAAACAGGGAGGCAGTACTACCAGAAGAAGCGCTGCCAAAGCACTGGAGATGAGAGATGTGGGGAAGGGGGAGAACCAATGGCACTTGGCAAGCGTGTTGCACAGAAACAAGGGTGTAGTAACACATTCACTCATGCGTACGTACATGCACAGCACATCCTTACACTAGTACGACAAAAGTCTCAAGTACAGAGGAAACATATAGGAGTGCTCATCTATGTTGTATAGCAGCAAGAAAAGAGGGCATGGTGGTGGCTAGCACAGGCTTAAATGAAGCAGGGGCCCAGATAGCTGCACCTGGGACAGACACTATGCTAAGCATTAGGGCACTGCCAGTCCACATATTGACAAGACTTGCACCTGACACAATTAAAAAAGAGATAACTGCATATTGGGAAGCCTCTGTGCCTTGACCAAAAACGGATTATTTTGTATTATTAGTTGGCTTGATACAGCTTTCTTTTGAACAATCTCTCAAAATCCTTATAGTTTATTGTGAAATGTTAGTCTGCAATGGCCTCCTGCAAACTTGATAGTCTTTTCTTGATATATGATTGGTTGGCTTCAATCCAGCTGAGCTGCCTTTCAATGATGTATTTCCTATAGATCTCCATAGAGTTTGCTGTGGTAGTGCTTCCTGAACTTGCACATGACTTGCAGCCTCCCCAGGGCTGTAGATTTACAGAGGCATCTCCCACCCCTCTACACCAGTCTTCTCCCTGATTGGCTGGGATTAGTTGCTCACACAAGCAAGCAGCATTTGCCAAACACTGTCGCTATCTGTAAGGAAACTGGGTATCTAGGGAGTTTCCTTCCTGCAACGCGCTAGGAGGATACAGAGTGTACAAATTACTTAATTAATCCTAGTGCATTCAAACTGAGAAACTTCAAAGATGTAAGCCTCGCACCTTACTATATGAAGTGTGCTGTAACATCAGATGCTTCACACATTTAGTTTATTACCAAGAGAATGCCACACCTTTCAGGACCAAAGTTGGGCTCCATCTGCTCATGGAATGTGAGGGTTACCTATCAGTCATAACATGGAGCATTTGAAAGAATCAGGCGCGAGGACTGGGAACACTACAACACTGGCCCCTGAGGCAATCAATAAAGCAAGGCATCTACACCACAGGGGTATACACCAAATGACCACCAAGCCGAATCACAAGAAATGCACACAGAATAACCATAGAGCAATGTCAAATTACTAAAGCGCACGGTCATGAAAACACAATGCTGGATTGTGCATATATCGGCATAACAAAGAAAATAGAAGTACACAGCAAGATAAAGGCTGCTATATTGCATAATCCTCGACACACTCTGGGGTGTGGGTTCAGCGTAGCCCTTTTGCTCAGCTCAGAGAATGTACATCAGCTTTCTTGGTTCTGTCATCCTCTTGTGCCTTTCTTTCCTGAGTTTTAGTTGGAAATGTTTTACCTCTTTTTTACAAAATCTTTATCACATTACTGTTACTCCAGGGCTTACCCACTTCTGTGATCACACTCCCTCATCTCACACCTACGACCTTCACCAGAGCTATGTCGAGAGGCAGATGAATGTGTCATTCATAGCATCAGCCCCTCCCCCACCGCTATATCGTAAGAACGAGAGGAGTGTGTAATTTATGGCCACTGCCCCTTCCCCCCACCACACTGCACGATCGAGAGATGCTATTCACTAAGGCAACCCTACCGACCACATCCTGGATCAATCGAAGAAGAGATGAATTGTCAAGTTCATGAAGAAATTAACATGCTGAAACTAAAGATGACGAAAGCAAAGTGACAGCACTGCTAAACGAACACATGTAGACACATTAGACATGAAGCAGATACGCACTCACCATGAAGATGCGCGAACATTAGGTCAAACTTGCATTAAGGCATGAAGAATGTTATCTGCATTCAATAGATACTAGAAACAAATCATAATCAATGTATACCCTGAACTGCAAGGCAAAACAAGATACATGCAAAGCTTGCTTAACGTAGAAATGCAACATAAATGTGTAGCCATTTTGGATAAAATGGACGGCGCAGCCACATTCTCCAGCATGGGGTCTGGCATGGATTCTCATGCTCATGAATATTCCCCGTCGTCAGGCTGGGAATCCTTGGTAAAGAAAAAATCAGTTTCAGTTTTGTTTCTGAACTGTCTTCCTACTATTAACCAATCACTGATCTCTGGGTCATACTGCCCCCAGCCAATGACTGCCCTCTACCTAAATCCCTCCTCTGGCAGCCATCTTCAGATTTTTACAGCACGATCAAGTGTTGGGAGTCCTCGTGCTGTAGCTCTTGAGCTTTTACTGCGTATTGTGTTTTTTCAAAGAGTTTACTCTTATTTTTTCGGTCAATTCGAGCCTCAAGCTCCACCGATTCTTCTTCCGATCAACAGGGACCCGTTTTGGAATTTTCTATGCCCCTCAATGGTGGATTTTTGTCGAATTACACTTCTTGGAGGATTCCGGAAGACCTTTGAGGCCTACCCTGATTCGGACATGGCCCAGGACAAAATAGATGTGATGCATACTGGATCCGAACTGTTTAGGAACTGCCCTGGATGTGGACTGAAGAACGTCTTTAAGGAGGATGAGCACTCCCCGTGCCTCTACTGCCTAGACGCCGACAAGTCGCACGTGGAGGAGGACTGTGTGTTCTGCAAGAACATGTCCATCCGGACCATGAAGGACCGTCGTAAACGACTCACTGGGCCTCATTACACGGATGGCGCTAAGGGATTACCGGCACCGGGAAGGGCACCGGTGCCGGTAATCCCTTAGCGCCATACTACGAGGTCCCTCGTCGGGTCCCGTTCTTAACGTGTGGCCAGACCACACGTTAAGGAAGGGACCCGCTGAGGGACTTCAGAGCAAATAACAGTACCGCCAATAGCAGTACCGTTATTTGCTCCTTCCCCATTCCCATTGAGCCCTATGGGGGC
The DNA here is from genome assembly GCF_040938575.1 of Ambystoma mexicanum. Classification (NCBI taxonomy): domain Eukaryota; kingdom Metazoa; phylum Chordata; class Amphibia; order Caudata; family Ambystomatidae; genus Ambystoma; species Ambystoma mexicanum. Next base: position 652,699,341 of record NC_090935.1, on the reverse strand, counting down.
TCAAATGGGAATGGAGAAGGGCCTTGGTGAATGGGGAATTACTGCCCGCCAACCTTGGAATGGGGCAGTAATTCCCCCATTCACCAAGGCAGACTCAGTAAAATACCGGCGACAACCATGGCGCTAATAGCGCCATGGTTACCGCCGTCTGTGTAATTGAGGCCCACTGACTGGCTGGAGGCGAAGAGGGTTGCCAGACATTTGGTCGAAAAAAATTGGTCGACCAGACAAATGGTCGAACCAATTTGGTCGAAAACCAAATGGTCGAATTTTTTTTTATTTTTATTTTAACCCTTTTTTTTTATTTTTTTGGGGGGGTCCCCCCCAACCCCCTTTTTTTCTCTAAAAACCCCTTTTTTTACTAAACGAAAACCCGAAAAATAAATATATAAATAAAAAAAAAAATTCGACCATTTGGTTTTCGACCAAATTGCGTCGACCAAATTGCAGTCGACCAGTTTTTTTTCGACCAATTGACTGGACACCGGCGAAGAGCCCAGCAGCAGGTGAGAAGAAGAAGTCCCAGCGGTCTTCTAAGACCTTTGAGGGCGCTCTGGTGACGGGGGCCCACCAAAAGGCAAAGCGCCGCGAGTCGGCGGGCACCGGGTGTGTCGTTGGTTCGGGCACCAGGCTTCCAGGCAGGGCGCGATGTCACCGATGCCATCATCCACAAGCCAACGCTCTGGCTCAGTGAAAAGGAAGTTGGAGAACCCGGGTAAGCTTTGAGAGAAGCCCCGGTCGATCCCGATGGAGAAAGCCAAGGGGGGGGCGAGGCGGTGACCCTCCCCCTAAGGTGAAGGCCACAGACGTGCCCAAGGTCGTGAAGGCCCTCATTCACCCGTCGAAGGCCTCGATTGAAGGAGTCGTGGCGGCCATGGCGAGGCCTGTGGAGACTACTCCAGTGGAGACGACTTTCAGGCCTAGAGTTTCCCTGCCACCCTGGAGGGAATCATCTTTCCAGACTATCGAGAAGAACCCAGTGAAACCCTCGGATGAGAAAGAGAGGGGGGCATGGTAGCTCTAATGGACACAGATACTACCTCCGAGGATGAGCTGGCTGGCATCAAAGCTATCCTGGACAAGAGGTTCGAGGAGGTCAGAACCTACGGGAAGGATCCCGACGAGGCGGACGTAGAGAGCAACGGTGGAGCCGACGAGGAGCCACAGGCCGTGGATGAAACAGAGGACCCCACACCCCAGCCGTCGATCCCGTTGCAACCGATGCCTATGCCACATGACAATTCAGGAGCAAGCTTTATGGCTTTGCAGACCCTGTGTACGGAGATATGGACAAGGTTGCCCTTGCCCCCTGCGGATTATCCAGCGGCGCCTGGACCGTCGGGGAGCCCACCGAGCAAGTGGAGGCAACTCCATTGTCCCCCTCCCTTCCAGCCTTCACCCCCATCCCCTCCTCCGAGGGACGAGACGGAGATGGGGACAGAGATGGCAACGACAGGGACTGACGATGGTGGCGACAACGGAATGGATCTCCCATCGCCTCCCGCCCGGGCTTCCCTCCCGACGAAATTGGCTCCTTTCACGCCATGATCACCAGGGCATCGGAGCATTTCCAGCGGTGCCCCGAGGAACAAACGAAAGAGGGATTTCTTTACCAACGACGGGAAGCCAAGAGGAAAACCATACTCTCAGTCCCGCTGTTGGACGACATATGGGACAAAGGACTGTCCCTTCTGAAGAACCCTTCCACGGCCCCTGTGAAGAGAGACCGGTACGAGAAGAAGTACCAGATCCCAGATTTCACTCCTTTGTGCCTCAGGGCGCAACCGACCCCGGATTCCATAGTCTCCACGGCAGCCAAGAAGAAAGCCGCAGGGGCGACGGCGTCATCCTCCACTTCCTGCCAGACAGCGAGGGAAAGAAGCTAGACACCATGGGACGTCGAGTCATCTTGTCGGCAGACGACCATTAAGACGGCCAACGCCCTTGCGATTGTGGCCCACTATGATAGGGAGCTGTGGTTCAAGATCAACCCTATCCTGGACTTCCTCCCGGACGACAAGAGGGCGGAGGCCCTGGAAATCCTGCAAGAAGGCGAGGTGGCATCGGATCACGCCATCACTGTAACTACGGACATGGCTGATACCGGTTTTCGTCAGATGGGCAACAGCGCTTGCCTACGCCAACAGTATGTGCAGGCCAGGGTTCTGGACATGCCCTTCGACGGAAACAACCTGTTTGGAAAAGCGGTGGACGAGTCTCTACAGGCCATCAAAGCAGACACTGAGACGGCCCGTGCCCTAGGCACGCTTCACAATGACGGCCTTCCTTTCGGACCTCCTGAGGCAAATCCCAAGGTGCCTCCAAAGGATCCGGTGGCAGTTAATCATCATACCGCCAAGCTGCCCGTTCCTCATCGCAGGAAGCTTACAGAGGTCGCAGCAAGGCCAGTGGATACCGTCATCATCGCCAAGGAGCCCAGGGTAGCATGGCCTTCGCGAAACAGGACTGAACCGGCCGTGACGTCGGGCCCCCACCTAAGCACCCCGGTGGGAGGCCGGCTGGCGAACTTCGTCGGCGTGCGGGAGTCCATCTCCACCAACCGTTGGGTACTGGATGCCCTGGCCCACAGGCACACTCTGCAGTTCCAAAGGAGGTGCCCCCATTTCCCATCTGTGGCCAGGAAAGAAAACCACGTTCCATAGCCGCTTCTGGAGGTATGAGCCATGCTGAGAAAGGGCGCAATAGAACTCGTCCATAAGAGTCTCCGGGGCTCCGGAGTATACTCACGGTACTTCCTTGTCTGAAAGAAGACCGGCGGCTGGTGGCTCATCCTGGACCTTCGGCGTCTCAACAAATACATCAAAGCCTAGAAGTTCTGGATGTTTACCCTTCAGCATGTGCTGGGACAGCTGGAGGAAGGTGACTTCCTATCGTCGCTGGACTTGGAGGATGCTTACTTTCACATCCCCATACACAAAGGACATCGAAAGTTCCTACGCTTCGTGGTCCAACGGCGGCACTACCAGTTCAAGCCTTGCCCTTCGGGTTGAAGTCGGCTCCAAGGGCATTTACCAAGTGCCTGGCACCGGTGGCGGCATGGCTGCGTCTGCAGGGGATCCACGTGTACCCCTAACTGGACGATTGGCTCATCGGAGCAAAGTCAAGAGAACTCGCCGTCGACCACACAGCGAAGACCGTCTGCCTGCTCACGGAACTGGGATTCTCGATCAACTTTGCGAAGTCCCACTTGGTACCGTCGCAGGATGCCCTGTTCCTGGGAGCCAGACTGGAAACAGTGGCGCGGTTGGCCTCACTGTTGGAGGAAAGGACGAGGGCCATCCTAGGCAAGGTACAACGGCTGTCGACCATGCAAGTGGCCAGGGTGCTGTCCATCAAGTCCCTGCTCGGCATGATGTCATCGTGCATCTACCTCATGCGTCTGTGCAGGTTGCGGCCACTGCAGGAGTTCTTCGACGCGTGTTGGATGCAAGTGGCGGGAAGCTTCGAAGACAAGATCCCACTCAACGAGACTTTCCGTCATGAGATCCGGTGGTGGGGCACCCGTGCGTATCTCGCGGTGGGCATGGACTTCCAGACCCCAGCGCACCAGGAAACGGTGATGACGGATGCCTCCCTGGAGGGATGAGGAGCGCACACCAGAGATGTCCACGCAAGAGGCCTTTCGCTCCTGGAGGAGAGGTCCCTGCACATCAACGTCCTGGGGCTCCGGGCCGTGTTCTGGGCCATCAGGTCTTTCCTTCCATCCCTCAAGGGCAAAGAGGTACGGGTCTTCACCGACAACACCACCATGATGTTCTACATCCAGAAGCAGGGGGGTACCAGATCCCCAGCCCTATCCAGGGAAGCGCAGGATATGTGGCACTGTGCCGTCACCCAGGGGATATTCCTGGTACCTTTTCATCTGGCAGGAGTGAAAAACACCATCTCCGACTCACAGTGAGTTCCACGATTGGGAATTTTGGCAGGATCAAGTGGATCTCCTATTCTGATGGTGGGGCAGTCCCCAGATCGATCTGTTCACGACGGCGACGAACACCAAGTGCCAGAGGTTCACCAGCAGGTTTCCCCAGCTGGGGAGCATGGGCGATGCATTCTCCTTCCCCTGGGACGGCCTGTTCCTGTATGCGTTCCCACCGTTGCCGTTGCTTCTGTGACTCATCAGTCAACTCAGACGGTCCCGGTGCAGGATGATCCTCATCGCACTGGCGTGGCCGAGGCAGATATGGTTCCCAGACCTTCTGGACATGTCAGCGTCCCCCCAGTCAAACTGCCGACGGGCGCGTATCTTCTCGCCAGGGAAAGAGGCGCCATCCTACATCATGACCCGGGATTTCTAAACCTGCAGGCCTGGCTCCTGCAGCACTAGAGTTCGGAGGCTACGACATCCCGGCAGACTGCAAGGAAGTCCTTGCAAAGGCCGGGCATCCTCGACTCTTAAGTGCTATGGAGATAAGTGGAAGAGGTTCTCTGTCTGGTGCTGTGCACAGAAGATCAATCCCCTATGGATCACGGCCCCTCAAGTGCTGCCGTACTTGCTGTCACTGGCCAAGGATGGGCTGGCACATGCCTCCATCAAAATCCATCTGGCGGTTATCTCCCGCTACACCAGAACTCCCGGGCGGTCGTCGCTGTGGTCGCAACGCCTGGTGAAGGAGTTCATGAAAAGACTGTTCCGCTCGTTCCCGTCGGTGAAGGCTCCGGCCCCGGCGTGGGAGTTTAATGTGGTGCTGACTAGACTCATGGGTCCACCATTCGAGTCCCTGCACTCAGCTCAGCTAAAGTTCCTATCGTGGAAGACAGCTTTTTTTGTGGCTATCACCTCCGCACGACGAGTGGGAGGGATCCAGGCCCTCTCCTGTAAACCTCCATATCTGACATTCCACGAGACGAGGGTAGTTTTGAGGACGCATCCCTCCTTCATGCCCAAGGTGCCATCGGACTTCCATCTCAATGAGCCCTTGGTGTTACCTGTTTTCTTCCAGTTGCCTTTGTCGCCGGCTGAGAGGACTTTGCACTTGCTGGATGTGGCTAGAGCGCTGAAGTTCTGCGTGGACCGCACAAAGAGTTTTCGGAAGACATCACAGCTGTTTGTGAACTGTGGACCTGTGAAACAAGGTTAGGCCCTCTGGAAGGCTTCCATTTCCAGATGGCTCTCCGGCTGCATCATGCACTGTCAGTGGTCGGCAAACCGACCTTTGCCCGGCCGTCCGAGAGCCCATTCAACCAGAGCGATCACTGCTACCACGGTGTTGCTGTCTGGTGTGCCCCTGCTGGACATCTGCAGGGCTGCTACGTGGAGGTCGATGCACACCTTCACCAGATTCTACTGTGTCGACCGGGATTCCAGGGAGGAGTCCAGAGTCGGCCAGCAGTGCTGCGCAACCTGTTCGCTGGAAGGCGAGCCTGGTGAGGAGGTAAGAGATGCTTAATGTTGAGTTGTTGAAATGCTTAATGTTGAGCCTTGCCACCTCCCGTGGTTGTGCATGTGTGTACTGCTATGCATTCTTGTATTCATGAGCGTGTGAATCCATGTCAGACCCCATGCTGGAGAAGGAACAAGTTACTTACCTGTAACTGTTGTTCTCCAGCATGGGTCTGGCATGGATTCACATGTGAACCCTCCCACCTACCCCTCTGTGGCTCTTCTCTTGGTCCTACTGCCACTTTACGTGCTACCAAATCTGAAGATGGCTGCCAGAGGAGGGGCTTAGGTAGAGGGCAGTCATTGGCTGGGGGCTGTATGACCCAGAGATCAGTGATTGGTTAATAGTAGAAAAACAGTTCAGAAACGAAACTGAAACTGATTTTTTCTTTACCGAGGATTCCCAGCCTGACGATGGGGAATATTCATGAGCATGTGAATCCATGCCAGACCCATGCTGGAGAACAACAGTTACAGGTAAGTAACTTGTTAATTAGAGTGAATGAGAAGCATTGAAGAAACCTCGAAGCTGCAGGGGAATTTGTTTTTTCCAATTAGCCGAAAATGCAGGTCCGTGCAGACCAGACAATAGCTGCATAACTCCTGCCAAGATTACTGTGGGAAAGGAAGTTTTGGATAGCTTAGAGGAGAACAGAAGATAATAATTCCCAAGCATAAAACAGATTTTGCTCAAATTAAGTAAAGAGAGCCAGGCGCTCATTAATAAATGCTTAACATTGGAAGAAAGCTAGCTCAAACAAGTCTCCAGTGGCCAGAAAGGGTGAACACCCCCCCATTACTATTGGCAAAAATCCTAATAAAAGTCAAGCAGAATAACTAACTCAGAATGAGGTCTCCTCACATGTGACAATGGTTAGAGAACAGTGTCTATTCATTGGCCCAGTTCAAAGCTAAAGTTCTGACTTGTGGCCTAGAAAATCAGAGATGATGTCTTGTTTAATTGGAAGAAGCAGCACCTTGGTGCCGCTCCTCCCACCACTATTTTTGCTCATGTGTAGATTACCTGTCAAGCTCCCCTGGTTGGTAGAGCCAATGCCAGCCAACGAACGCTCTCAAATAAGGCTGTCTTGTAACTTTAGCAGTAGCCAATGGTTTATTGTTCTTCTTACCTGTATCTATTTAGGGGTGGTCAGAGGTGGGTCGATCAGATAAGTGTACCCAATGAAAATACTAACCTAAAAACATTGCATATATAGATATTCCCTTAACCAATCCCTTGCCCCTGTAGGTTTTTGTAACCAAGATTTTGATGTGATGTTACTCGTGACGTATTTCTTGCTCTTAAGCTGTTGTAATGCTTGAGGAGGACGAGAGTGTGGAACCCTTGGTTTTTGTTGCTGTTCCTTTTTTTATGGATTATTAATAAAAACAGACGATTGCCATTTACCTTGACTATTTCCGTAATTGAGCATGGGACGTCCCTGCCTGTCTGTTCCGCCAGGACTCAGGCTTTCCAGTCCATCCGTAAAGCCATATACAATGGCAAACGCCCTGGCAATAAAGTGTGGGTTCTAGACCCTGACACCATCTCCTACATGATCTTCCATCGCTTTGTCGGCATGAAGTTGTACTTTTTTAAGCTTTCTTTTACTTTGTTCATCCCTTGCTCCATTTTCACTGTGGCTTCCCCCTCCAACACTGTTTCCACCGGACTCAACCTGATGCCTGAAGCCCCACCCCTCATCAAGTAAATTGGGTATGCCACATTTATGGAATGAGTTGTCACCTTATAAGCCACAGAGCCTCCCTAAAACATTGATCTCAGACCAAATTACTAGAGAGTGTCAAAGGTATAAAACATTTTAAGATGTGATTGATCCATTCTACTGACCCATCGATAAAGGATCAGAAATAGTGGTAAGGGGATACTGAGCCTCAAAGAGTTGATGGAATAGTTGCATCTCCTTTGAGTTAAGTTTCACCACATTGTAAGTTACCATTTGCTTGTGGATCCCTTCACTATTGAAAACCGTCTTGAGAAACTTTATGAGTTTGTGCATAGTAACATGTTACACGTTTTCCCACGGACTCCTTTTTGAGGTATAGTTCCCTGAAACCGTCAGACATGTCGGGAAGCTCCCTAATGTCTTGAAGGGACCGAGTATGTCTAAGACTAATTTGATCCATGCTTGTTCTGGCACAACTATGGACTGCTTGCTTCATAGACGTATTGCAAGATTTGCATGATGGAACACAATCTTTAATGGCCTCTTCCACTTGACTGGCCATAGTTTACCACCTATAATGTTCTCAAACTCTTTTTTTGGTGACACTACGACCAAGATGACTTCATGTATCAAGTCCACCATTTTACTTCTCGACACTGGGGTTGGCACGATGCCCTTGCTTCTTACCGGTCCCCACTCTGTTTCAACTAATTCTATCATCACTTTCTAGAAGACGTGTAGGAATTTAATTAATTCCTTCTTTTCACGTTTCCTTCAACCTTTGTGACTCAAGGCAGCCTCTCCTTCAATATTGGTGCAGTATTTTCATTACCTCCTGCAGATTGCGTGGCTAATCCCTGCCACCACATTTCCTTCCCTCATTCTTGACATGCAATCTGACACTAACTTGCGTTCTCCGAGATTGCATTCCATTTCCATTTACATGCAAACCAGCTCAATCCTCCGTCTACTTATCCCGAGTGAGTTGGTGCGAAGGCTCTTGGATGACAACATGTGCATTATGGATATGTGATCTGTGCCAATTACGTGCAGAATACCCACGACTACTGTACTGCAATGTTTCACTACTGCTTCAATATTCTCAGACTCTCTCAAAGCTTTGGATGCAAATGTTATAATGATGTGCCTTTTCTTTTAAATTGGGATGACTACTGCACCCAGGCCTTGGCCACAAGATCCCCAATAATCATGGTTTTGGCATGGCTTTGGCATCACACATTTTAACATAGGGGCATCATCCCCAGCAGACTGCAGGCATTCAAACTGCATGTGGCACTAGCCATCCATTCATAGCACCTTTCTGCAAAAGCATCCTCATCTTTTCTGACCTCTCTGCAAAATTTGTGATCATAAATTTTGCATATGGCTCCATAAGTACAAAGAATGACCTTAACTGGTCTTTGTGGACGCGGGTACCCTGAGCATACCACATACTAGTTCTTTCTTGGGGTAACCCCTCTTCACATATTTGTATGCCCTACATAATTTACACTGCTGATTTTGATCTAGCAATTTCTAGAGTTAACCCTTTACTAGTGATTGTCTTTAAAACAAAATGAGAAAAAAACTGGCACAATGCACCTTTTCTGAGCTCCCAGTGAAGATAATGCCATCTTGGAAGTACTACATTTTTGACATAACACTAATCAGTTCCTGCATGAGATGAGCCTCTGGGAAACGTGGGTCACACAGGGCAGACCTAATGGCATGCGTCAATTAAGGATGTCCCGGTATTGATTTTTCAGCGGTATGACGAGCTGCTAGCAATGTAAAGGTATACTGCAGCTATCACAATATTGCACAAGTATATACAATTCCTGTTAAGGTAACAGCATTTTGGTAAAAACAGCACTAAAATGGCAGAGATTATGTAAGAAACACAGACCACCAAGATAATGTTAGGTCCTATTCACTCCATGTTTAGTTTATCTTGCTTTAACTATAATGGATGAAGCCTGTTACAGAAAAACATAGATTTATTATGGGGTCCCAAATTAAAAAAAAACCAATATATTGTAAATGCTATTATGTTTCATTGGATTCCTGGACATCGGTACCATGCATTTAGTAAGACCAATGAAGAGGAAAGGAAGAATTGTGTCGCAGCAAGAATAAGCTGAAATCGTGGAGCTGCATGGCGAGGTTGTCTGGCCTGGAGTCAAGACTGAAGCAGCCAAGGTCGGCTATCTTTTCTAGAAAGGAGTGAACATGCAAACGATGAATTATCCCTTGTTAAGGTGCAAAGAAATAACACCAAGAGTGCCAGGTTTAATTCATTTAGAGCATTTAAAACCTGCAAAACTGACGAAATTGTGGTCTCCTAGAGTCCTAGAACACGATAGTGAATGCCCGCACTACCATGTATTCACAGAGACAAGGACATTTTGCAAGGCCAAGTTCAAAGACAATCTTCATGGCAGAAGGCTTGGGTGAGGAGAGATGCTGGGCTAATTGGGTGGGGAGATAGAGTCAGGCTCATCTCCTTGCACCTGGGTCTGGGCTTACGTGCTGCTAAATGTACCAAATGTTCCAGACATGGCTCAAGCATGCCAACCAATTGTAGTGATCCATATAACGAAGGACCTTATAGTTTAAAGTCCAATGAGAAATCACCTATCTAATGGTTTTGAAGATTACATGTTTTAGAGGTAGGCATATATTGTCCACCTGACAGTGGTCAACCCATCACAATCCTAGTTCCTATATAATGTATACTTAGATGGTCCCTTAAGCCTATCCCGATCCCCAGTAGGTTTTTCATTATTTGCCACATAGAATGACGTCACCTCTGATGTGTTTTTGGTATAAAGTCTATGTTGGGTGAAAAAGTCGTTGAGAGAAATCGAGTGACGTCCGTTGATGTTCGTTGTAACTCCCTGTTTTAGATAATTGTTAATAAAACAGTACTTTGCCATCTTCGTGAGTTGGTTCGGTTATTAGTTCTTGAAGAAAAATAAGTGGGCACCACTATGTAAATTGGTATTTCTTGAAATTATTTTCATGGACATTAAGATTCGGGAAGGTAATTAGAAAAGATTCACAGGAGCTGGCTTCGATGAGTCTGGAGACACCCCGACTCGTAAAGCAAGAAGTCCAAATAGACCAGGTAAACAAACCTGGCCACGTAGCCTCTCTCTGTATAATGTCCAAAAAGGGACAGTGTAATTCACAAGGATGATACTGTTTCAAGTGGTAAAGGTTCCTTTTGTAAAAAAACAATTTTGGTTGCATAGAATAAATCACCAGTGTGAATCAAGGTGTGATTTGTTTATAAAGCAGAAAGTTTTAAGGTAATCACTAATTAAGTCTTAGTGAAAATGCGGCTACCATCTCCCACAGTTACAATCGACTAATGGTGCCAATGCATTTCGGAGCAAAGTGCTCCTTCATTAGGGCAAGTCTAAATTACGTAAGGTAACATAAAGTATACAAGTAACCGGTGTGTTAATAATAAAATCACATAATTGGCAGAAAGGCAAACAATGAAATGTATAACACATCATGTATGAATCAAAATTAATCAACAATGTATCCAAACATAAAAAATATAAAAAGTCACATACCAGAGCGTGTTGAAATGCAGGACGCGGTGAAGAGATAGTGGGAAAAGGAGATAAACAAGTAAAAAAATGAATAGTGGGAAAACAGAAAGGCAAATATATAGAATGTGAAGGGAAGAATTGGATGTTACCTCCAGGGATCGAGGTAGCCAGTAGTGAGAAGGTGGACAAAATGTCCGGTTCACGAGGGATCGGAGGTCTAGAGACTAGATCCGATCAGATGAGAATCTGAAAATGTAACAGCATATCGGTAAGGAGGCCAAAAAGTAACATGGAAATGTCAAGGAGACAGAAAGCAATGTGCTTACTTGTGCTCGCGGAGCTGCAAGTGCACAGAGGCTGGAAATGCGGGTGGCCGTAGAACGCTGTTTCGCATCGCCAGTTTACAGCGTTGCCTAGGGAACTAAAGCTTAAATAGACACGTGACCGCAGTCCATCTAGTGAAAGGGGCGGAGCGGTTTGTACGCTGTGCTGCGGGACCAGTGTCCAAAGGTATGCACATTGCTTTCTGTCTCCTTGACAGTTCCATGTTACTTTTTGGCCTCCTTACCTGCATTTCAACACGCTCTGGTATGTGACCTGTTATATTTTTTATGTTTGGATACATTGTTGATTAATTTTGATTCATACATGATGTTTTATACATTTCATTGTTTGCCTTTCTGCCAATTATGTGATTTTATTATTAACACACCGGTTACTTGTATACTTTATGTTACCTTATGTAATGTAGACTTGCCCTGATGAAGGAGCACTTTGCTCCGAAACGCATTGGCACCATTAGTCGATTGTAACTGTGGGAGATGGTAGCCGCGTCTTCACTAAGACTTAATTAGTGATTACCTTAAAACTTTCGGTTATTAGTTCTCACAGTTATTCTGTGAACCCATCCATTGCATGCACATTCCTAAAGAGCCATAATCTCACTCCTGATAAGTCTGTAACTCCTGCCTTTCTTCACACTGATTCTACTTCTTTTTCATGCACCCCCACCCACTTAGGTGCGGGCAGCGGGCACTGGACTCCTCTTCAATTCCTCATGTACTCTTCTATCTCCTTGTTCTAATCCAGGGCCGGGCTTTGCAAAAGGCCATGCAGGCAGCTACCTGACGTGCCAGCCTCTAGGGGGCGCTAAGAGGATCAACACATCGTACACACACACTGCGTCATGAAGTTTGATCCTGCTGCACCTGCATCATTTAATTTCATAATGTGCTGCTGCAGTCTGAGGGGGACGGGAGGAATGTGGACTGGCTGAGCTCTGTTCAGTCCAGAGCTCATCACCAGGAACTGTACGGACACTCTAAAGAAACTTTAGATTAATTGTGATGCCACACCAATTTGGCATCATTGGGATCAGAGGCTCAAAGCTCATCACAGCAGCCGGCCAGGCACAGGAGCAGCCTGCAGGTCGACATGGGGGGTAGCAGGGCAGGAGGAGGCCCAGCAACTCGGCTCCAGCGAGGGAGAATACGTTTATTTTAAAAAGAAACCGTTCTGGAATGGTTTCGTTTTAAAATAAATGTGTCGGAAGAAGTTGAAACGTACACTTCAGTGCACTACACTGAACGTTCCCTTAAACACCAGGTGCGTTTGTTTGGGGGTTTGGATTGCATGTGGGAGGGGGTGTGGTGATGGGCTTTGTGGGGGGCAGGGGCACACCAGCAGGGAACATAGGCCCTCATTCCAAGTTTGGAGGTAAGTACCGTCAATTACCGGCATGGCGCAAATAGCGTGTCCGTGCTGGTAATAGGCCTCTAAAAGCACACTATTACGAGTTTGCGGGCATGAGCTTTGCGCCATGCCGGAAATGACCTTAGCGCCATGGCGCAAAAATGCCCGAAAAGCCCCCTACCGGCATGAACCGCACAGTAGCGAACACTACCGCCATGGAGCAACGCAGCATTAGCGGTGATCGTAAATACCGGTCACCGTTATTTACAGTCACCGTTAAAATGTGGAACCGGAAATAGCGTCATCGCACAGGAACTGGAAGGCGCACTGTGGCCATCTTTAAAACCACAATCCATTGCCATCCTCACCTGACAGGACCCCTGGCACACTGTTGACATACCAGGAAGTTACCACCAGTACTGAGGAATGCCCAAAGCGCCGAAGAAGGGAGCTGCCCGCCTCCGAAAGGAGCGGTTCAGCCCTTACGAACTGCAAATGCTAGAGGACAACCTCCACGAGCATGCTGACACTGTTTTCAGCAACGACATGCGGAGGGTGGCGGTGCTAAAAAAAAAGGACATCTGGGCACTTCTGGCGCAGAATGTGAGCGTTGTGGGCAACACCCCCTGAACCACAAAGGACTGCCACAAAAGGTGGGACGACCTGCGGCTGAGGGTGCGGAGCATCCTCTCAGCGAATAGAAGCCAGGCCTTGGAGACTGGAGGAGGCCCAGGTTCGCCCATGAAACTAATGCAGTGGGAGAAGACATGTGCGGCCATGATAGCCCCCAAATCCATCGAAGGGGTTGGAGAAATGGAGTGTGGGGCAATGTCATCCGCTGATGGAGGTGAGTGTCCAAAGTCAATACTGCCAACACCAATGTAATGAAAGTCACTGCTAAGGTCTGGCCAAGGAGTCACGGCATGGTCGGCCACACGTCCCCTGTAAATCATGCCGAAGCAAGTGAGACCCAGGCTAGTGCCAGGTGCGAGGCCGTAACCTATATGACACATACCACACAAAGTGGCCCATTCCATGAGGCTTACAGGGCAGTTGATGTAAACAGTGTGCATGTTAGACAGCACAGTTCCCGGCCAACATGAGTGACACAGACATATGCATGCATCTACCACGCAAGTATTGAATTATGTGCCGTTCCCCACCGAAATGCTGATAACCCACAACTAGTTGAATGTGCTATTGTAGCCATGTATAAATGCTAGCTCTCAAATCATCACTCAGGAAGACAACACCTGGATGCACACCACCGGCTCCAGCAAGGCCCGTGGAGGGTGCATCACCCCCACCCCTCCCTGCACTGGCGGCAGACACATGCCCTACGCCGCGGTCTGAGGAGTCGAGTGTGGCTGGGGAGGTGGCAGCCACGGCCCCCTCGATGTTCCCGACAGCCGACATTCCAACTGTGGAGCGACTGAGGAGGACACATTTGAAGTCGTCCACACCCCTGATGCCCACTCCAACCCCCAGGTCTCCTATAGTGACTTAGGTGAGACCGACACACCTGAGCCATCTGCCCAAGGAGCAACACAGGGACATGCCATTCCTGTGGCCAGTTCCCTTGAGGAAGCGCCGGAAACACATGTGAGCCCGATCCCCAGCAGGGCCACAACATCAGCCGTAGATGCACAGCAGGCTGAGCAGCTCACAGCCCTGATCACTGGCTTCATGCACGACATCGGCAGGCTAGGGAGGAGTGGCGGGATGAACTGAGGGCACTGGGCCAGGTCATAAAGGACAGCACCAACTGGCTCTGTGAGGTCCTTGGCTGCATAGCAGATGCTCTGGAGGCTGCACATCCTGCACAACAGCCCCAGCATGAGGACACCCCCTCAGCTAGCAACTCGACCCAGACCAGCCCGCTCCGTCGGTCGCTCCGTACGATGCACTGCCAGGACATGCCTCCCCCTGGCTCTGGGAGCGCACAGTGACATTACTGCCATCCACATGTGGGCTATGTGGACCCTATGGGACTAGTGTGGAGTTGTTGTAGTGGGAGGGGGAGGGGGGTGAGGGTGTGTTTGGGAGTTGTGGTGGGAGGGGGAGAGGGGTGAGGGTGTGTTTTGCAGTTGTGGTGGGAGGGGGAGGGAGGTGAGGGTGAGTTTGGGAGTTGTGGTGGGAGGGGGAGGGGGTGAGGGTGGTGGAGAGTTTGTTTTTCACGTTGAAATTTTCACTTTAAATACACCGGTTGTTCATCTAAAAAAAACAGAGTGGACATTCATCATTGCGCATGTGTCACTGAATATTGCACAGTGCATAGTGTACATGTATCCCCACACCCAGTGCCCGATGTCCAGACATCCTCACACCCTCTGCTGACTTGTGTGCCAGAAATATTGTCCAATCAATGATGGCTGCACGGCACGTCCCTCCTGTGCATCGGAACTGTGATGCTGTCCTGCCACTTCTTCCTCCTCCTCCCCTTCTTCATCATCAGGTGGTTGCAGTTCCATGTCAGGGGACAGGGGTACATTCCGACGGATGCACATATTGTGCAGCATTACACATGCCATGGTGATCTTGGACACCTTCTCATCGCTGTAGATGAGTGCCCCACCCGACCGGCTGAGGCAACGAAATCGTGCCTTCAACAGGCCAAAGGTCTGCTCAATCACTACACGTGTACGGGAATGGGAACAATTGTAGTCCTCCTTGTGCCTGTTCTGTGGGTTTCGGACAGGGGTCATGAGCCACGGCTTCAAGGGATAGCCACCATCACCTGCATGAGAGGGGAATGAAGGTAAGTGTTCGTACATTCATGGCAGACAACTGTACTGGTTTTACATGGCAGCAGGAGATTTCTGCCCATACGCACATGTCCCTGGGTGCATTGACCCCATTTCTGGCCCCGCTATGTGTCCTGTGCAATGGAATGATGGAGGGGGTTGCATCTTCAAGATGGGTTATGGTGTGCACTCACAGCTTGTTGCACGTGCATCGTATATGCATGCAGCAGTGTTGTAGTAAAATCATTGATGTGTTGTGTTCTGTGAGATTTGGTAGTAGGGAATGTTGGCTGTAGTCAGTAGCATATTCGTCATTCTGCACTGATCAGTACCATGGTGACTTGCAGCACTCCTATGGGTGTGCGGAACCGGGGACACGCTGTGGTATCCCTGTTAGGCTCACTTCAATGCACTCCCAGGGATGACTGTCCTGTGTGGTGAAATGCTGGAGGCAGCGACATAGTGCATATGCAGTGCATAGTGCAGGATGCCCTTACGATGTTTGAGGGCCGCCGATAAGTGGTGCATGTGTTGTGGAATGTGGCCTGGTTACGTGTTAGTCATGTAGTGTTGGGTGTCAGTCTTACTTCATCACTGTGGGATTTGGTAGTCATGTGCCGTTTCACTTGCTTTGGGGCACAGTGTTTGGTGAGGTGCACATTGTGCACTGGCGTCAACATTTCCACCCAGGTGGAGTATGCATCTCCCCCCCTTCCCACCCAGGTGGAGTATGCATCTCCCCCCCCCCTTCCCACCCAGGTGGAGTGTGCAGCTCCCCCCACCCAGGTGGAGTGTGCATCTCCCCCCTTCCCACCCAGTTGGAGTGTGCATCCCCTCCCCCTTCCCACCCACACTCCTCACAACCCAGATGCACTGCCATGGCCCAGTCAGGCAACTCACCAAGCAGCCAAGCACGTCGTCCAGCATGTCGCTCCATATAGCGTGGTAGCGTGGAGTTCCGCAGGACCAAAGAGTCATGAGTTGATCCTGGATATCGGGCACAGCAATGTGTGATGATCTTGCTGGCGTTGCATACCATCTGCATGTTGATGGAGTGGTATTGCTTGCGGTTGCGATATGCCACCTTCATGGCATGCGGGACCACCAACTCCACGTGGGTGCAGTTGAGGGCACCTATACAATTTGGCATGCCTGCCAGTGCATGGAAAGCAACTTTTGTATTGAATATCTCCTGTGGAGTCCGTGGTAGGGATATGTAGTCCCTTGTGTGCTTGAGGAGGGCATCCAGCACTTGGTTCAGTATCCGGGAAAATAAGGGTTGTGATATGCCATGCATGTGCCCCACTGTGTGCTGGTAGGTGCCTGTTGCAAGGAAGTGGAGCACAGACACTACCTTCAGTAGAGGGGGGATGGCGAGGCGTATTTCTATGAGGCTCAGTATGTTGTCATGTATCAGGTCCACTATGGTGGTGATGGTGTCACGGTCAAGCCAGTACAGGGTGTGGATCTGTTCTGGTGTTAGGTTGAAGGGGGTGGCTCTGATGCAAGGGATTGGTGGCTGCCGGCGTGGTAACAGTGGCTGCACTGGTGGGGCATGCTGGGCCTGTCTCACCCTCCTTCTCCTCCTGTGTCTCCTCTGTGGTGGGGGCTGTGGTTGTTGTTGCTGCCTTGCAAGCAGGGCCTCCAGCTCCAGTAATGCTACTACTATTGGTATCATCCTGGTGTGGGAGGGGGTGTGGTGTGTGGGTGTGCTCCTTTTGTGCTGTGCTAGACTCCATTGCCTCCACCTGTGCTGATGGCGTGCACCTGTGGCTCTTGGTAACACTGCTCAGGGTTCTTAACACCTTCTCGGAGATGCTGGTATTTTCTCCATGCCGGTAAAGTACTTTTCAGGCTTCAGGAGGCTATTATTTGCATGTCCGCATGGCTTGTGATCAGCTCCGGTTTACGGCATGCCGGTAATGCCGGCATGTTGTGTCGCGCGCGCCTGGACCGCTATTTACGGCATCGTAAAGTACGATGCCGTAAATAGCGGTCTGGTTGGTCAGAATAGCCCGTAGCGGTGAGCGATGCCGGTAATCCATTACCAGCATCGTTTTTACCTTACCTCCAACCTCAGAATGACCTCCATAGTCTTTTCGCACACTTCTACCAGTGCATCTAGGCATTGCGCTAAGCCCAGCGTCGTAGCCTCCAAGCACAGTGCCATCAGTACTGCTCCCAAACATGGCCCGCAAGGACACAGAGTTTGTGGGTGTTTAGATTTTTAACCCACCCATTAACTGCCCATGCTAATCCCTATGGCCCATCCCACCAACTAACTGTTATTTCCTGGCCAAATGCACACTGCTCTGATCTCTTGGAGTTAGCACTAACAAGCAGTAACTTCAAACTTTTTGCTGTTTAGGGCCTGGTCGTGTTGTTTCTAAACAGACGTCTGGGAGTTATTTGCAGCTGTAAATGAGCTTTGGCGGTAATTAATGCTTTAACCAAGTGTGCCTTTTATCAGCTTGATTTATAAGCAATATGTCCTCACATCTATTCCTTGCACTGACATCCTTTTGAATAGGAATTTGATCGGTATATGCCAAGCGCTGACCTCATAGGCCCATGTACTTGGATCATTTTTTTAGCTGTTGCTGGTTTTCTATGGCCAGGTAGTAAGGTAGTACCATTAAGGAAGTACCTGTCTAATGCTGACACAAAATACAAGCACAGTTTTGGCTTGCATTACTTAGCATTTGTTAAACGTAATTGGGCAGCAATGAGGGATCTCCTGCTTCTCCCTCGGGGTCTTTGGGAGCATTTGTGCATTCTGAGTTGTCATGTGGGCCTGTGTCCCCTCTTATTGCCTAATAGGGTAATGTGCTGGTCAGACGTGTGGAGTTAAACAAGTTGAAATGTTCACAATCCAGCTTCACCGTTAGAACATTGTTTAGGGTGTTATAGCGTATAAATCGACAGGGCATAGAATGAAGATTTTGTGTATGATTATCCCTTCATTAAAATACTCTTATTTTACCAATGACAAACATGTCTGTCTCACACTGCTTGCCTCCACCTTGCACCTGTTGATGCTAGTGGCTGTCTCCACTTTGCAATGTTACCCTTGCGTGTTAGGCAAACAATTTGTTGCAGAAAGGATTGGGGGTGTTGTAAATGAGGAGGTTTGAGCCTCTTATCAAAATGGTGGGGTTACATTACAGGGTTGGAATTTTTTTTATGTGTATTTAATTCGCTAGAACAATTTATGAAAACCATAATACATAACTGTTGATGAAGCCATTCACGGGACATGGTTGTGGTAACCGGATACAGAGGGAGAAGTAGCTACCATTATTTTTATACTGCCTTTGCTTGGTCCCCAAGCTCTTATTGTTCTTGCACTGTGATCACTCCATTATATCATTCCCAGGCCTGTTCACTTTTCATTTTGTGGCGGTACGGGGGAGGGCGCCAACAATGCTTCCTGTCTGGGGTGCATTCTTGTGTAAGACCGTCCCTGTTCTAATCTCCCAAGTTTTCCTTTCTTTGGAAACCCACCTACTAATTGTCTCGAACAGCTTGATCCCCTATACCATCTTCTTCCATCTTTGTCCCCTTTCTTTCTCCTTGGGGATTTTAATCTTACCGCCATTAACTCTTCACTTCCCCTGCTGCTTTCTCTTGCGTGCGCTTATCACTTGCACATCCTTCCTTCTCCTTCTTCTCACCAGTCTGACTCTTGCCTCAACGTAATCTTCTATTCCCCACTCCCTGTTTCCTCTTCCCGCTTTTATGCTCCTGATCATTTGCATCTCTCTTTTTCCCTTTCTTCGTCTGTCCACCCTGTCCCTCCTTTGACTACCTTTATGTGTGGTAACCTCTCTTCTTTTGATTCTTCATATTTCCTCATCTTTTTACACGTCGTAACCTCTTTTCTTTTGATTTTTCTTCTTTCCTCTCATCATTGAGTTCTTCCCATCCTCCAATTTCACTGTTTTACTCCCTTTCTCCTGACTCTACCTCTACATCCTTTCCCCCGACTCATAAAACTTCCCAGCCGTAGCACACTCAAAGTCTTATTTCCCTTCGCCGTAGCCTGCATAAAGCCAAGCAGTTTTGGAAAAACTCTCCCTCCCCCTCCTATCTTGCTACGCTTTCAATGCTGCACTCTTCTTTTGACTCTGCTTTACTCATTGCTAAGAAATCCTACTCAATTTACACTTTCCCTATCTCACCATCCTCGTCGTCTCTATCACCTTCTACACAATTTCCTCTCTCCAAAAGCCTGTGATCCTCCTGCTTTCTCGAACCCGTTCTTCCTCTGATTTTGCAAACTACTTTACATCTGAAGTAGCTACCCTTCTTCTAGCTTTCACCCCCTCTCCCTCCCCTTCGCCTCTTTCTCCTGCTCCAGTATATCACTGCATTTCATCATTCTCTCTTCTTACAGACCTTGACACTTGGTGCTCATCCTACTGCCTCTCCTTCTTACCCTCTCCTTCTTCTCTCAGCCCCCAAGTATATCCCCATCTTCTTCTCTATCTTACTTCTCTTATTAACTCCTCCCTTGTACATTCTTTTTTTCTTGTGGCTTTTAGGCATGCGCTTATACTCCCTATCCTGAAAAAAACCTTCTCTTGATACGTCTTCCCCAGCTAACTTCCACCCTATTTCTCATCTTCCCTTTCTATGTAAAATTCTTGAATGGGCCACCTCTACCCAGGTGACCCGTTATCTGAGTCTTCATTCTCTTCTTCCTCCCTTGCAGTCTGGTTTCCACCCATCTCTCTCCACTAAAACTGTCCCTCTTCATGTTTCTAATTCTCTCCTTACAGCCCGTCACTCCAGGCTTTTTTCTATTCTTATTCTTCTCGATCGGTCTGGAGCGTTTGACACTGTGGACTACTCTCTTCCTATTTCCTCTCTTTCCACTTTGGGTATCTCTGGGTCTGCTCTCATATGGTTTCACTCTTATCTTTCGAAAAAGACGTATTCTGTTACTTGGGCTGGACACTTTTCTCCCTCACTCCCTATTCTCTATGGTGTGCCCCAAAGCTCAGTACTTAGCCTCTTCTTTTCTCTCTCTACACCGCTCCTCTCTCTGCACTCATATCCTCCTTTCACCTTTCCTTCACCTTCACCTTTATGATGATTACACCCAGATTTTTCTCTCTTTCTCTTCCTTTGATTCTGCTCTGCACTCCACCGTTTCAAACTGTCTTTTATATGTCAAGAACTGCATGTATTCACATTTTCTACATCTTAATCCCTCAAAAACTGAGGTTCTGTTCTTTCCCCCTCTACTATTTCTTCCACTCCATCCCCCGATCCCTTCCCCCATCCTTTCTTTCCTTTTCACTTTCAGTGCGCAACCTGGGCATTATCTTTGATCATTCCCTCTCCTTTTCCCTTCATATCTCCTCTATTGCCTGCTGCTGCCGCTATGCTCTGCTGAACATTCGCTGTGATCGCTCCTATCTTTCCTTGTACGCCCCTGAACTTCTTCTCTTTTCTCTTGTCTTTTCCTGTATAGACTACTGTTTATCTTTATTACTCGGTCTCCTTGTCTGCCACCTTTTCCCTCTTCGCTCTATCTACAACTCCTCTGTTTGTTTGCTTTTTTCTACACCCCCTCGTTCCCCTATTGCATCCTCCCTGCTCTCAATTTCATTACTTCCTTTCGAATCAAGACTTTTTTTTAATCAATTGTTTTCAAATGAACTCATGTCTTGGCCCCACCCTACCTCTCCTCCCTACTCTCGTTCTATGGCCATCCAGGCCCCAGACAATCTCAGAATCTATTTCTTTTAACTGTTCCTAAGCCTCCCTGTGCCTCGTCTCGCTTCCTCTCTTTTTCTATTTTGGCTACTAAGCATTGGAATGCTCCTCCCCTTCCACTTCGCTCCTCCTCTTTTCTTCGCATTTTCCAAGCAAATCTTAAACTCTACCTTCTTTTGTCTCTTGTTTCTTAAAATGTCTTTCCTTTTCTCTCTGCTGATGTAACCTTTATTTATACCGCATTTGCATCATTTTGATTGGGCTGTTTTTGGATTCTGTTTTATTGTTCAGTGCCTTTGGCGAAAGCCGCTTTATAAATGAAATCAAATCTAAATCAAAAAATACAAATATGAAGGCTGCTCCCTGACATCCATTCAAAGATCTGGTTGATGGTATGCGAAGTAGAGTTGGTGGGTTTGTTGTATGTTGTCCACATAGCATTCATAGATGCAATGTAAGGACTGCACCAGTGAAGTTAACATTTTCATGTATGTGTGGAGAACCCAGGGGTGAGCGTGCTGATCCTTGCGACAGGCCACAAAACAGAGGTGATGCTTTTGAGAAGCAATTACCCATTCTAACTTGGTATAAGTGATTTTTGTAGTAGCGATGGGTTGGTAGCTAGATGGCATCAAAGGGTCAAAATTGCCCCTTTTTGGGAGCAACGTGACAGTGGCCTTTTTCGAATCCGAAGAGAGGCATCCCGTAGTTACAGTTCTTTCGCTTATTGAATATGTCTCCTATTGGCTTTTGCTGATGATAGCTTGGTCATGTATTATTTTAGAAAAGCTGCAGGAATTGGCTCTTGCTAAGCACCTGGGGCATTTAGCATGCTGAAGAGACTGAGTATGGTCTTGCCTTCAAGTGGTTGTAAATCATTGAACGTTGTAGGTGAGGTCAGGGTCTGCCGAGGGGAGGGGCTTGGTTGTGAACAGGGATGGACCTCTTGATATCCTGCATCATCTTAGAGTCAAAGGTTGCTACTTTGTGGGGGATCGGCGGTGAGAGGGACTTCTGGGCTTGTGGCTTCTTTGGACATTTGGATTAGTTCTAAGGTCTTGTTAGGGGCACCTATCTGATGGCCGTACCTCTGTGGTGGTGTCCTCCAAATACCTCACAGCCATAGCAAGTATCTCCTCTGGTCTCTTGTCCATCCAGAAGATGGGAACACCGGGCTGCACCAAAATAAGAAAAGTAGGGCCTGAAATCAATGGTTGGATAAGTGTGGGAGATTTCAGGGTAACCAGAAAGAGAGTTCAGAACTCAACAGGGTTACGTATGATGTGACAGGGAAGATGCATTGTTCGTTTTTAACCCAAAATGGTTAAATAAATAACTGCTCTATGTGATATTACTGCATTTTGAAACTCGAACACCAAAAAGACGATTTATTTTGGTCGTTTTTGGTGTTTTTTTGAAAATGCTCTAATATCACGTTGGGCCCCCACCCTTGATTTTTTTCACATCCCAATACCCTGTTAAGGATTTCAATCAGGCGACACACACCTTGGTCTCTGCCTAATATGCAGCACACAACTGAAATGCTTATTTTTATGTTAGATTCAATATTGAGATGGTACACCACTCATATCACACCCCCTTTTCAAATACCCCGGGTGACAAAGGACCATGAACCAGGCTGGTTGGTCAAATGCAATATTTATTTATTTAAAAATCAAAAGAAATCATACACTTTCTAATATGTGGCAGCAATCACCAATGGTGTGATAATAACAATAGGAATGTAAGCAATGCACTTAATTTAGCCTTCTATTGACACATCTACACAACACCAGGGAATAGGAGCACTTTTTGATTTTAGGAAAGATAGCACGTGAGTTAGGATTTTCCCCTGAAAGGTTCCCTCAACCCACAAATAATCAATTCTGAGTGGATAAACAGAAGCAGCAAGTAATCAGGAATGACAAATAGGAAACAGAATTGAAATCTGACCTTCCCTCCCCGAATAAGAGAGGAAAACGGATTTCAAACCCCTTGGCAATGTTGTAAAATGACACTCGGAAATGGCTAATTAAAACATGAATGTGTGTGAAGAACCTTAAAGAAAATATAATTCCTCACTAAAGCTACAATGCAAGTACACTAACAATCACAAAGAATGGATAACCAAGAGCATATATTTCGAAAATGAGTGGCAGGGTTTAATGCATGTTTCAGCAAATGACACGTTGGAAACTTTGCAAACTTTGCAATTCCTGCCTGAAATTACCCAAACGGTTTTTAATAAAAACAGGTGTAATACACTGATTTGAAGTGTTTTTATGTTGGGGAATAGCTATAGATCACAGGTACAATATGAAAGTGAAATTAAGTCTCTAGCTGGTAAATTTGAATGAGTTATGCAAAATCTATCTAAAGCAGGCTTGCAAGAATGATTCTGACGGCATTACAAGTTATCAGGGTAAGGATAGGATGACTTAGAGAGGGACAAGGCAAGGGAAGGTATATTATGGTTTTCTATGGTTCCTATTGGTACTCACAGTCCACTTTAGTTTAGGATTTTGGGACAGTCAGCGTTCTGGCCACCACACGGATCTGGTCTAACAAAGGACAGCCAGACAAAATCAGTGGGACAGGATCAGCTGGGCAGGGACTGGATACCAAAGGATAGCTCTGGTCACCGGATGGCACAGGTACCTTTGGATGCAGTTATTGGGCAACAATTGGTGGGCCGCAAGCCAGGCTGGTGTCAGGATGCTTCCCACAAAAATACCACCGCTTCTCCCTTTGGGTATTGGGATTTTAAAAGTGAGGCCTTGCTGGAAGTGTCAGCAATGCTTGACCTCGTAGTTGGATCTGGAGTCTGGATCAGTGCAAGATGAAGGAAACAGGAACAGGACGGTGCGCAGGAAATCAGGAAGAGAGTTTCTAGAGTCTTGTCAGGGACCCTTATTTATAGTGCATAATGACATCATCAAAGTAGAGGCCAGGCAGGGTTAACTAAGCATGTACCTAAACTACTTGGATTAGATAGGGGTGCCAATCTCCGCCTTGCTCTCAACTGGTTGGATTTCCAAGGGAATTATATCAGGTTTATGAGGTGAGTTTTACAATGTCCAAAAACACCCACATTTACTTTACTGAACATCTGATTTTGCCAAAAACATACATTTACGCCATTGAAATCTCTTGGCAAATTATACACACAGGTTACATATTATGTGCAGCACATATCAGTCCAATCCTCAAGTCTGTGGGACCTTGTTTCGCCCTTCTGATACATTTTGTTAATTTGGAGCATGAAAGATTTGTCCTAAAATTCCATAATTTTGTACACAGATGCAAATTATCCCCAGGGATGTATGTACAAAAATGTATGTTTGCAACATTGATACTTTTAAATTTATCCCCAATGCTTTGCCCTTTCTGTCCACAATGTGTCAGTGAGTTCTACCATGTCTCTAAAGCAAGCACGAAAAATCACTTTTAAACTGCAACATTTTTACAATTTTTCAAAGTCTTGCTGCAAAGATAGAAGTCTTTCAAGTTTATTCCTGAAATAGTCTTGGGGAACACAAGGCAGTCTCTTTGTTCCTGGGTCCATTTTCTTCTGTCCTTCCACTGCTGCCAACTGTCATTTCCTTTAGAGCAGGGTGGAAGTTTCTCTTTTCATTGAAGTTATATTGCCCCCTTGACACCTCCGCCTTCCTTCCCTGGGAGCTTCATTGTTTAGGTCCCAGCAGAGACAAAAGTCTGTTCAACCCTGTAATTATCAGGGGGTTGTCAGTATCTGCTGAGAGAGAGAGCCCTCCTTTTGGTGCCACCCCTCCAAGCAGAACCTGTTTTTCAACTTGCAGCTCCAGCCACCATATTTTTTTACCCTTTAATTTCTGATCTTAGATCCAGAATTAAAGCAAGCCTGTTGCATAAAATAACCCAGGTTATATAATCTCACCAGCAACAAACCCCTTCATATTGCCAAAGACTGGCAGGCTTTCATTCACTAGTGTACTGTTTCAAAACACAAGCATTTGTTTTTCTTTAATTTTGCAAAAGCCAATTTTTCTACATGTGGTGCAGCCGGCCTTTCCTTCTTAAATTCAACTTTTCATCTCCAGCAGATACACACACTGCCTTGCAGCTATCGTTATTCTCTTGAATGCTCGAGTTGATCTGCAGCACAGATACATGGATACAGATATGGCTCAGCAAGTTAGAGTCTCTCTCTGAACAGCTGAGTTTTGGATACTTTTGCAAAGAAAATTAACGCATTTCCTGTGTAAGTAAAAGTAACGTTCCTGGTTGATTTTTTTTAGAGTTGGTTTGACTGGGCCTGTCAGTCAGGAATTATGCCTGGTTTTGGTGAAGCACAGTGAAATATCCTGGGCATGACAGGGCCTTGTTAATCACAGTGGTTTAAAGGAACAAAGGGAATTAGCATCAAAGCTGCATTTTTTTAAAGGTGAAAAAGGGTTTCTTTTCAATGGGGATTTTGGCTTTTTGCAGCACAGCAGTGTTGCTTTTTCCTCTTTCTTCCTTTTGTTTATGTGGGAACCCACTGGCAATCTCTTTCAATGCGACCCCTTGGTTCCATCCTGCCCAATGTGTGCTTGGCAGGTCGGTGCAGCCATTTTTGGTTGTTGTTGCAACATGCAGTTTGGACCCATTGCGCTCACAGGAGCCAGTGCAGCCATTTGGCTGTTTCTGCACCAATGCAGCTTAGTGATGTGGGGCAATGCTGTTGAGTGGGTCAGTATATCCCACAGCCCCCTTTCACGCCCCCTGTACCACACTTTCCCGTCACACTCACACTATTCATTACATTATGTTTGTATTTTTTTTACTTGCGCCCCCTCCCTTTCCCATGACTTCATTCACACACCACTCCCTCACATACATGTACACACACATGCACACACCCAACTACTTACTTTGCTTCCACACACTCATCTGCGTCTCATGCAGCGGCTGTCATTTCCCAAAATGGCTATGCAACGAGAGGAAGACAGCATTGACGGAGCAGGTGTTGGAGGTTAGAAGGGGGGAGTGGAGATAGAGTTTTAGGTGGGTGAGAGGGGTTTTAGGATGGATTTAGAAAGACCGAATTATCTATTTTATTTGGTCTTTCTAAATCAATCTTTTTTTGTTTCAGTCTGGTGAAAACTATTTTTTCACCTAAGACCATACATTACATGTTACATCAACAGGGCTTATCCTTGTGAGATGTGTGTCTCCTACTTTTTGACATTACATTATCACCAGACTTGGGCATTGGGCATTGTGATCATATGCTCAGGTACTTACCTCCTATGCATGTATTGCCATCATATGCCTGGGTCAGCCATCGCTTACCAATGCTACTGTCATACGGCCAGGCACTCCTACCACATACACTCTATCCCCGTTATAAACCCGGGTTCTCCCACCACATGCTAGGGATTGCCAACAGATGCATAGGTGCTCCTCTCATGCCACCTATTGTCTTCATGTTCACGGGTCCTCCCGCTACATGGCAAGTGGTGACATCATGTCCTGAGGTACTCCTACCCACATCATCTACCTAGGTACCCTCTCACATGTGTCAGGTATCCTAAATTCCAGCTGGACCTACAACGGTTGGAACTTCCCCAGGTGTCAAGAGAGGGTGTTGATTTGCGGAAGGCTAGTAAGAATGCAGCTGGATTGACCTCTTGTTGCTGGGATTCCAGACAAGTAGCCTGTACCGTAATTATTTTTGGAAACTCAGTTTCAAACTTCCCAAAAATTTTTTTGCTCCATGAAAAGCACACAATATCTGAAAATGTTGTTTTATATTCACTAACTACCATTACATGATTTTCAAGTCAAGATGAATGATCTAAATGCTAGTACATATTTAACTCGATGTGTTCTTGTCTAAATCATGTATGGTATTTTGTGAATGTACATATATTACGAATTTGACTATATCAAAGAACTAGAGCCCACTTCTTAGACGAAAGCAGTGTCCATATTGTACACTATTATTTTGGCTGCTACCGAAATATAGTCAATGCAGCCAATGTGCACTGCCAATAATGCCGGCCCACGGCTCGGGCCACATGGAATGATGGAAAGGCACAGAAGAGCAAGCACGCAAGAACACAAAAGTACCTCTGTGCTTTACTGTTGATGCCAATATCAGAACATTCTGGAGCAAAAGGCAATAGGAGGCAGCACGAGCCCAGAGGGAAAGAGGAAGAGTCAGTGGGACTCAGAATACAATGCAGGGAGGGTCCAGAGATCCAAGTGGGAGCAGTGAAGTAGTGTAGTGGTAGGGCAGCATGGCAGACTCCAGAGGCTGGTAGGTGTTCGAATGTGCCCATTCTGGGCAGCCTCACCTGCTTAGATCAGAGATGGAGCAGGGAATGCCAGCATCACACCATTGGCACACACTATCAGTGACCCAGCAGGACGGTCAGCATGGCAGAGGTGAGATGTCAGCAGAAAGGAATCCAGCCATCAAGGCAGGAGCCACAATGCAGCGAGGTGAGGAAGTGACCTACAATGAGGTCCTCTATGCATTTTTGTGAAGAAATGTGTGTGTACTCCCGCTTTGTCCTCCAGTCGCCTCTGCCTCCTAATTCTGTGGCAGAGGCCCTCAACAGATATTGATGCTACTCACCCAATTATTTCACTCATAAACCAGGCATTGCTGCCATATGTTCAACCTGTGCCATCATATCTTACCCACTTGTGTACAAGTTGTAGAGGCAAGAACACAACTCAGTCAACAACACACGTACCTCAGAGAGGGAGCATCTCTCCACCTTTTTGTCATTTTAGTGTACATAGCTTCATTCATGAGGCTGTGCCTTCCGTAGCACGTGAATATCAGCTCCCACTCTGTGCATATGCTATTCCGTGACACCCTCACCAGAGAGACTGCAAACTCAAGGTTGCAATGTACTGGAAAGTCCCCTCTTTCCTCCCACCCAAAATCCATCTCTGTCACTATCAATGTACTGTTCCTTACTATCCTGCAGCCCACAGCCCTGCCCACTTTTTAGGCCAAGGTGCTGCACTTTTTAAGTAATCCACACTCCACCTTCTATCTTTTCTGGTTCTTGTTGCATCGCGAAGAACCCCCTAGACGATTGCAGCAACCTGGTGTGGCATCAAAATCTGGCGAGATGCAGCTGTTGTGGACAGAGGTGGAGGAGGGAGATGAGGGAGCATCATTTTGGGCTGCGTGAGAAGAGTTTGGGGCTTGTGGGAGACAGCATGGTAGGCCTCTGTGAGATATGTGAGAAACCTGTGGGTGTTCTCACGGATAGACCCAGAGGATCTTATGTTCAGGTGGCCAGTGCACAGCCTTTGCCTTTGGAGCCAGACCCTGGGGTGGATCAGTGCAGGAGGATCACCTGAAACGGGGGTCCTTGGGGACTGCAGGAGGAATGCCCTCAGGAGAGATGCAGCATTCCCCCCTTTCCAACACACCCCTACCTGACACCTGCTCTGTCTACATAGGATATGTTAAACCCAATGTTCCCATAATTACCAGAAAACACTATGACTTCCCAACTACCCCCCTTTTCATACAAACACTGAGAGGAAGAAGAGAGTGGGATTGAGAGAATGAAGATCACTGAGAAGACACACACTCAGACGCAGAAGACAGTCACTCCCCTTTTAACAACAGACTGTCCGTTTAACAAGGACAGGCAAGGTCAGGCTTCCCTTGACAATCAGTCTCACCTGAGACCTATTAAGCCTCCCCCTGACTATAAAAGGCAGAGCACACAAGCACACTCTGAGCGAGCTGGGGATGCTGCACGGAAGCCAGAGGGAGAAAACATGAGCTGGAGAGACCCTGGAAGGTCTGGAGGAAGAAGGATTGCCTGGTTGCTGGGCATGTGAGTACAGGGGAGGCTGCCATGTGGAAAGGGAACTTCTCCTTCAGGAAACCAAACCAGGGACAGCTGGGGTTACCTGGCGGTGCCCACACCAGGGCCCCTCCCCTGCGCAAAACAGGCAAGCCCAGGCCATTGAGGGGCAGGTGGCGAGATCCTGACCTCAACAAGAATCCCCGTAAACTCCTGCAGCTCCTAAAACCTCCAGAGTGCCAAAAGGGAGAGCTAGCGAAGTGGGAGCAAAATTAGAATGAAGGATGTTGGGACTGGAATTCCAAGGACTTTTATTTTGTGAACTTTATGTAACGCTCACCTGATTCCCGTAGAGGCGCCGGTCTTGACTGGGCGTATACCGTATCTTCAAATGTGATGTGTAACACACGGCTGGCTCTTTGGGCTGGACCTCTGTGCACTGTATGTCTGACTCGAAAGGTAAGATGTCTTAGGTAAGTGAACGCCGTGCTCTCCATCTGCCTTGGGGCAGGGTGCTGTAACCAGTTTCTTCACTGGATAAGGGGAGCAGGCCTCTTGACTTCAGAGGACTGCTGTCCGTCGTTTACTGCACGAACGGTAAGTTTCGAGTAATTCTAATGTCTTTAAAGTCTTTAGTAATGATGTTTCTTGTTTTGCAGGGTTCCGGTGATGGCGGATGACGGGCTGAAGTGAGTTGAAGATGGAGCCCGTGTGATGAATAGAAGCGCCTGGAAGCACGTAAGTAAGCGCTTGTTGCCTGCTTCACGATGCGCTCTAACTGTCTTTTTATTTTGCAGGTACAAGTTCGGAGCGGCTGCAGGGTGCCGGAATACCCACTGGGTTAGATGTGGAAAGGAGTAATGGCACGTGAGTATTGAAGTTCCCCAATGTCTTTAAACGCACCTTGTTTTGTCTTTCAGATGCGGGATGCAGCGCCGAAGGCCTCCGGAGCGTGCGAAGAGTTGCTAAGCTTTTGTCTTTCAGATGCCGGAATGCAGTGTGAAGACCTCCGGAGCGCACAAAGAGGAGGTAAGCCTTTGTCTTTCAGATGCCGGAATGCAGCGCGAGGCGTTGGTGACAGCCGATGGACCAGGTAAGTGAAGAGCTGTCACTGAAGACCGTAATGCTAACCTGTTCTTTCTTGTCTTTATAGGTGTTGCTGAAGACTGGATTCAGGATGGTAAGCCTTTTTCCTTAGGCCCAGGATCAGATGCAGAAGACACGATGAGCGTTCTGCTGCACAGGATGCAGAATAACGCAAAGCAAGATTCACCCATCGGGTGTGGTTTAAATAGCATCCTGTAGTGCTTAGGTGTCTCCTTCCACAGCCACGCCTAGGTAAGAAAAGAGTTCCTGCTTTCCAGAAGAGTTCCAGTGTTCTGAATCTAGGGAGTGGCTCCTGCCCCACCCAACAGGAAAAGTAGTTCCAAACAGAAGAGGATCAGAGGCTCAACTGGCAGGCAAGTAAGCAGCATGGTCTGCTGCAGGTAAGTCCACCCAAGCATTATGAGCCCGGCGCTTCCAGCGCTGGGACTGGGCATATTTATGAGCCTGGTGCCACTGGCGCCAGGACTGGGTCCAAAAGGTCCCAATTGGGACTGGTTGGCACTCGGAACCTGGGTTATGGATCTGCTTCCAAAGGAGTTGGGAAAACCCTGTCCTTTTGGAAGCAGAGATCATGACAGTACCCCCCCTCAAGGCCCCTCCCAAACCGGGCTTCTCCGGGGGTTTTGGCTTGTCAGGAAATGTTCGGTGAAATCTTTTGATTAGGCGAGGCGCGTGGACATATTCAGCAGGTTCCCAGGATCTCTCTTGGGGGCCGTAGCCTTTCCAGTCAATTAGGTAAAATAGTTTAGATTTGGAGATCTTGGAGTCCAGAATGCTTTTGACTTCAAACTCGAGTTCTCCATCAACTAGGATAGGTTTTGGAGATTTAGTTAGTCGGGTTTGAGGTTGCACGGGTTTTAATAGAGAGACGTGGAAGACCGGATGTATCTTCATGTGCGGGGGCAAGTCCAACTTGACCGCTACTGGGTTTACTATGGTAGTGATGGAATAGGGACCAAGGTATCTTGGGTTGAATGTGCGTGGCCCTTTTAGAGGTAGATATTTGGTAGATAACCAGACTTGATCCCCTACTTGATATTGAGGGGCTTCCTTCCGATGTTGATCTGCTCCTTTCTTGTATTGTTCTTTAGCCCTTTGAAGGTGAGAAACAGCTTCCTTAAAGGCTTGGGTGATTGTAGAATGCAGGTAGTCTACTGCTGGTGTTTCAAGATCTTGGAGGGGATACAACTCCGAGGTTCGAGGGTGACTGCCGTACAAAAGAAAAAACGGGGTTTTCCCAGTTCCCGAATGGACAGAGTTATTGTAGGCATATTCGGCTATCCAAAGGATGTCTTTCCAAGTTTTTTCAGTTTGTTGCAGCATGCAGCGTAAATACTGTTCCAGAGTTTGATTGGTCCTCTCGGTTTGTCCGTCGGTCTGAGGGTGGTGACTGGTCGATAGTCTCACATCAATTTGAGCCGACCGACAGCAACTTCGCCAAAAATGAGAAATAAATTGACTACCTCGATCCGAAATTAGAACCGAAGGAAAACCGTGCAGTCGGACGATGTTTTCGAGAAATTCTCGGGCCAGAGTTGCTGCTGTTGGCAAGCCTTTGAGCGGAATGAAATGCGCCATCTTGGAGAATAAGTCCACGATTACTAGAATCGTATTGTATCCGGAGCATGGAGGTAGATCGGTGATGAAGTCCATAGAAAGCGTATGCCAAGGGCGAGGTGGGATGTCAATAGGGCGTAAGAGGCCTGCTGGTCTTTCCTTTTGACTCTTGTTTTGGGCGCATACTCCACAGGACATTATAAAGTCTCTGATATCTTTTTTCCAAGATGGCCACCAGAAGTAGCGCTTGATCTTTTCTGAGGTCTTGGCCATACCGGGATGTCCTTCCATTAAAGAATCGTGATAACAAGAGATTACTTTTTTCTGTAAATCTGTGCTGGGTAGGTATAATCGTTCTTGGAAATACAATAAGTTGTCCTTTACTGCAAAGTCCTTTCCCTGCAGATGCCAATTCTGTATGTCTGCTGGAGTTACAAGTTGCCTGGCTTTATCCTTAACTTCCTCTATGGATTCTGTGGCAATTACACCCAGAATTCTTTGTTCGGGAATGATTGGTACAGGTTTAGGGTTGATCAAGTGTTCTTCCACTCCCATCCGAGAAAGGGCATCAGCTTTACCGTTCTTTGTACCAGGTCGATAGGTAATTATGAAGTCAAACTCGGCAAAGAATAATGCCCAACGGAGTTGTCTAGAGGATTGGGCTTTTGCGGTTTTCAAATATTGCAGGTTTCGGTGATCCGTAATCACAGTAACGGTGTGTCGGGCCCCCAGCAGATAATGCCGCCAAGCCTTAAAGGCAGACTTGATAGCCAGAAGTTCCTTGTCAGTAATCGTGTAATTGATTTCAGGAGGCGAGAATTTGCGGGACCAAAATGCCACGGGATGCAACTGATTGGTTACCGGGTCCTTTTGTGATAGAACTGCCCCCATGGCAAGGCTTGAAGCATCAGTTTCCACGATGTAGGGGAGTTCGGGGCGAGGGTGTTTTAAGATTGGTGCAAAGATAAATTTAGTCTTCAAATCCTGGAAAGCTTGTTCCGCCTCGGTAGACCATTCAAAACGTTTGTTTTTCTTTAACAAGGCAGTGATGGGCTGGACTATTCGAGAGAATTCGGGGATAAACCTGCGGTAAAAGTTAGCGAAGCCTAACATGCTTTGCACACCTTTTACGGAGGATGGTGATGGCCATTTGAGAACTGCATCGACCTTCTTTGAATCCATACGCACTCCGCCAGGTGATAATATGAATCCCAAGAATTCAACTTCAGTCACGTTGAAAACACATTTTTCCAACTTAGCGAAAAGTTTGTGTTGACGCAATCTTTCGAGGACCATTTTCACGTGTTTCCGATGTTCAGATTCCGATGAAGAATAAACGAGGATGTCGTCAATGTAAACAACAACACACACATCTATGAGCTCTCTGAGGACATCGTTCATAAAATATTGAAAGGCGGCCGGGGCATTGCAAAGTCCGAAGGGCATGACCTGATATTCAAATAGCCCATACTTGGTGCGGAAGGCCGTCTTCCATTCATGGCCCTCTTTTACTCGTACCAAGTGGTAAGCTCCTCTAAGATCCAGCTTTGTATATATGCATGCTTTTCTGACTTGGTCCAGGAGTTCAGGGATCAAAGGTAACGGATATCTATTCTTAACGGTGATCTGGTTCAGGGAGCGATAATCTATACAAGTTCTAAGGTCTCCTTCCTTTTTTGGAACGAAGAACAAAGCTGAAGAAGCAGGGGACTTGGAAGGACGAATAAACCCATTTGCCAGGTATTGATCCAGGTATTGTCGAAGGTGAAGGTTCTCAGGCTCGGTGAGGGCATAAATTCTACTACAAGGAGGAGTAGATCCAGGTATCAGGTCTATCTGGCAGTCATAAGACCTATGAGGAGGTAGAGAGTTAACCTGATCCTTCCGGAAAACATCTTGGTATTCTAGGTATTCGGGAGGTAACTGGGGAGTCTCTGAAGAAATTGCTGCCAGTGCAACACCAGGTGGAGGGTGACAAGTAGAGACACATTCTGGAAACTGGACCGTTCTTGCTCGCCAATCGATCAGAGGATTGTGTTTCTCTAACCAAGGTATTCCTAGAATAATCTGAAACTGAGGGGCCTTGATCACATCGAACACGATCTTCTCATGGTGTCCATCTTGACTTACTAGCGTCACCTCTTGAGTGGTATGCGTTACTGGCCCGGAGGCTATCTCCGTACCATCCACCGTAGTAATGACGTCCTTTACAGCCTTGGGACAAAGAGTTAGATTCATCCTCAAAACCATTTCATGATCCACATAATTGCCGATGGCACCGCTGTCGACGTAAGCTTCAATTGCATGTAATCGATCCGGATTATCAGGGCTAATGAGGACCATAGGTATCACGAAATGCGAGGTCACGGAACTGGTTTTCACGCTCGGCAAGAGGACCTCTATTCTTGTCGGGCGAGGTCGTTTCCCTGCTCAGAGTTTGTAACTTTGGTAACTGCAGCTCCTACTGCCTTCTTGGCAGGTTTCACCGGACAGTCTCGAAGAAAGTGCCCTGAGTTTCCGCAATAGAGGCATAATTGCAACTGTTTTCTCCTTTCCCGCTCCTTTTGTGTTAGAGGACCTTTCAGACCCCCTATTTGCATGGGTTCCCCGGAGTCTACTCCTTTGGAAGGAGTTGGTGGTTTGGAAAATACTCGAGCATCAAACTTGGAACGATCGGCCTTCCTGTTCTGCAGTCTGTGATCTATTTGAACGACTAAGTCTATATAGTCCGAACAATCTTGTGGGGGATTCACTACTTGGGCTAACACATCTTTGAGCTCTCCACGTAGACCTCTATAAAACAGCGTAATCCTTTTGTCCTCAGGCCATTGAGTTTCCACTATCAGTCTGTTGAAAGACGCAATATAAGCCAAAAGGTCTTGATTACCTTGTCGCAACGAAAGAAGCTCATTGTCCAAGGCCTGCCCCTGTGAATGTCTTGCGAACAGTTTTTCCATACTGAGCTGAAAAGCTTGAAAATCATGGAGGACCGGATCATCTTGATTTACTAGAGGGATCGACCAGTCTGCCGCATTGCCACTAAGGCACGAAAGCACGAAAGCTACTTTAGCTTGATCAGTTGGAAAGGCTGCTGGCCGGCATAAGAAATGCAACCGGCACTGATTGATAAATACTGCAAACCTCTTTGGGTCACCAGAAAATCGTTCGGGCAGAGCTAGAGGTACATTCCCAGGTAGGTTGATCTGCACTGGATTCATAGAGGATGTAGAAGGAAGATTTCCCCCAGATGCGGGTAACGGGGTCTGTCCGGCTTGTGACTGTAGCAATTGTCTAGCGAGATCATCTGTTCGCTCCTTGGAAATAATCAGTTCCCTTCTTAGAGCGTTCGTTTCCTGACGGGCTGCATGCACTTCTGCCCTTAGTTCCCCAAGTAACTGGGCTAGGTGGTCGGTATCCGAGGTTTCCATAGCGCCTGGACGGGAGTTTTGTGGTAGGCTTTGCGCTTTGTAACGCTCACCTGATTCCCGTAGAGGCGCCGGTCTTGACTGGGCGTATACCGTATCTTCAAAGGTGATGTGTAACACACGGCTGGCTCTTTGGGCTGGACCTCTGTGCACTGTATGTCTGACTCGAAGGGTAAGATGTCTTAGGTAAGTGAATGCCGTGCTCTCCATCTGCCTCGGGGCAGGGTGCTGTAACCAGTTTCTTCACTTGATAAGGGGAGCAGGCCTCTTGACTTCAGAGGACTGCTGTCCGTCGTTTACTGCACGAATGGTAAGTTTCGAGTAATTCTAATGTCTTTAAAGTCTTTAGTAATGATGTTTCTTGTTTTGCAGGGTTCCGGCGATGGCGGATGACGGGCTGAAGTGAGTTGAAGATGGAGCCCGTGTGATGAATAGAAGCGCCTGGAAGCACGTAAGTAAGCGCTTGTTGCCTGCTTCACGATGCGCTCTAACTGTCTTTTTATTTTGGAGGTACAAGTTCAGAGCGGCTGCAGGGTGCCGGAATACCCACTGGGTTAGATGTGGAAAGGAGTAATGGCACGTGAGTATTGAAGTTCCCCAATGTCTTTAAACGCACCTTGTTTTGTCTTTCAGATGCGGGATGCAGCGCCGAAGGCCTCCGGAGCGTGCGAAGAGTTGGTAAGCTTTTGTCTTTCAGATGCCGGAATGCAGTGTGAAGACCTCCGGAGCGCACGAAGAGTAGGTAAGCCTTTGTCTTTCAGATGCCGGAATGCAGCGCGAGGCGTTGGTGACAGCCGATGGACCAGGTAAGTGAAGAGCTGTCACTGAAGACCGTAATGCTAACCTGTTCTTTCTTGTCTTTATAGGTGTTGCTGAAGACTGGATTCAGGATGGTAAGCCTTTTTCCTTAGGCCCAGGATCAGATGCAGAAGACACGATGAGCGTTCTGCTGCACAGGATGCAGAATAACGCAAAGCAATATTCATCCATCGGGTGTGGTTTAAATAGCCTCCTGTAGTGCTTAGGTGTCTCCTTCCACAGCCACGCCTAGGTAAGAAAAGAGTTCCTGCTTTCCAGAAGAGTTCCAGTGTTCTGAATCTAGGGAGTGGCTCCTGCCCCACCCAACAGGAAAAGTAGTTCCAAACAGAAGAGGATCAGAGGCTCAACTGGCAGGCAAGTAAGCAGCATGGTCTGCTGCAGGTAAGTCCACCCAAGCATTATGAGCCCGGCGCTTCCAGCGCTGGGACTGGGCATATTTATGAGCCTGGTGCCACTGGCGCCAGGACTGGGTCCAAAAGGTCCTAATTGGGACTGGTTGGCACTCGGAACCTGGGTTATGGATCTGCTTCCAAGGGAGTTGGGAAAACCCTGACCTTTTGGAAGCAGAGATCATGACACTTTAAGAGGGGTCAGAGACGACTGAGGGAGACCAATCTGTGAACTTTGAGAGGGGTCTGAGCCTGACTGAAGGAGACCTGTGTATGAATTTTAAGGAGGGGGTCAGATCCTCACTGAGGGAGACCCCTGGAGTGAAACAAGAAAGAGGTGCACACAGCCGGTGAGTTGGCAAGCGACCTGAGAGACCAGCGTGTGTAAAAGAAAGTTTGAAGTGATAATAGAATACCACAGTGAAGGCTGCACACGTGTGGATGAGACACGAAGAAAGGCAGACCTGTGAACGAACTTTATAGTAAGGACAGTTGTGAGATTGTCAGTCCAGAAAAACCAAACACCCCTTGAGGGTCCGGAAATGAATGATAATTGGTTGGCCGAAGACCAACCGCCTCATTTACAGTGTTAAGAATATATATTCATTAGTTATTACGTAGCTATTAGTTCAACTAGAGTGAGGCCATTTTAAGATGACCAGAATCGCCATTTTGTTTTCTCTCTCTGCTCTCTCTAACGTTGCCACTTTGCCTCATGTAAAACTGCTTTGCTGTAGATATTATTTTGTTTCAATGGTCCAAGGCTAAGAAACATGTTGAAACATTACATTGGAGAGCCAGACAGAAATGCCCGATTCCCTCCCTCACATATCCTTGAAGACAGGGAGCAAGGCATTTAATCAGTACACGAATGCCAGCGAGTCTCCTGAAAGAATAGCAATGTACGAAAGTAGCATTTAAAGAGTTGAATTATGCTCTTCTTTATGGCCCCCCTTTCTGAGCCCAGTGAGTCCCTGGAGAGCGGGCTGACCTCTAGAGCGAGAATCGAAACTAAGAGATAGTGATGTCTGGTATGTGCCAGTCTCCTATGCGCAGCTTGTCCATGAAAAACAGAAACGCTGTGTTCTCGCAAATAAAGAATGGTGTCTGTAAAATTGAAGATTGCAAACCGTTACTAAATATGGTGGTCTAAGGTGTCATATTTATCACACTGGTCAATCATCACCTCTAATTCAAAGGGAAATGAATTGGGGGCGGCATCAAATGTGTCATACTGTGTCATTGCTGATTGTAAGGTGCTCGGTTTGTATATATGTAACTGATGTACATTTCATTCTCTCTTGCATCCCCCGAGGTCTGTTAGACAGACGTCGCAGGGCGTGGGACCATTTGGCCAACTGGGACTTCTTTGGATTGCAATAAACCCTAGATTTTGGGAACGGAACCTCATGTCTGGCGTATCTATTCAAGTGTGGTGACTGTGCCTTGTTTCCACATCCGAGGGTCGCTCAGGGCCCCCTTCAAGATGGCGCCCGAATAGGGACCCTCCCCCACTTGTTCCATCATGTACCTTGCAAAATAAGGAAGGCGTTAAGAACAGCGAGGACGGGAGCGATCGAGCCGGGATCAAGATGTGTACAGGGCGCCCCTGCAAAAAGTGATGAGAGAGTCCTTTGCAGATCTGCACACCGCTGATCCCTGATCAACGTCCCTGGCCAGCGAACAAGGAGGCGAGGGTCCCGAAACGAGGCAGAGCCGAGATATGCAGACACAATGTCATTGGTTGCGTCAATATACGGACGAATTGTGTCTTGAAAAGACAAATTGACTAATCATATGAGTCGTGCCCCGATTCGTAAGTGATCCTGATATTGGTTGAGAGTTGATTTTGCAAAATCAAACACCCCGAGTAAGTTTGATTAGCCATGGGAAAGGTTAAAACATGCCTGGGGTATTGTCCACCTTAGCAGGATTTTTCCACTGCGGCGAACAATCTTTGGAAACTGGCCAGGAAGCACCACCGGGAGGAACGCCGGCTTATGATATGTACATAAAGTATGGTATGGGAGCGATAATGTTTTGTGAAACTTGGCATAAGCAAACCAGAAAACAGGAAAATCTTCAGTGGCCGAGGGATGGGAGTTTTGAGATGGAACGTATAGATAACCTGGAAAAGGTGTTGATAAGTAAGAGAGCATGCCCTGGGGCACTTGATATCCTTAGGGACTGGAGGAGGGAAGCAATGCTCCGATTTAGAAGTATAGAGAAACATGCGCGCAGGCATAAGTCAAAGGCAGAGAAAGCTGAGGAGAAGGAGGTGGAGGAGTGGAGTAATAGCTTGAGAAAGACAAGATGGCGCGATATATTAAACATAGAAAAAATATATCCACAAAGAGAGCTACACTCATCGGACGAATTAATAAACAAAATCTTAACTGAAACAAAACAGGGCCCGAGGAGTGAAACTAAAAAGACTACGTCAGTAGCTGCCGCTCAACCCCCTCCCGTTGCTCAGCCCCTCCCAATCCCAGCACAGCCACAGGCTACATCAGTAACTGCACTGCCCACTAGCCAGCCAGCCCCGAATGTTTCGCAATTACCACAGCCCCAGCAGACATATCCCACTCTCACTGCCCCCTCCGCTCCTCCCGATCAAGAGGGTGTCACTGTTCCAACTGCCCCTCCCATGAGTGGAATTGAGCAGAATGAATGTACGAGAGTAACTCGCAGCGCGATCAGTAAGGAGAGAAAGCGTGAGCTGCAAGAACAGGCAGAAATGTATATAGAGGGAAAAGTGCCTTTTGACTGTACCTAAGTTCAAGTTGAAATCTGGGTTGGGTAGATCCTTTCTGGTGCTGGCTCCTAAACTGTGGAACACCGTTCCTGAAACTCTAAGGTCTGAAGTAAATCACCTTTTTTTCAGGAAGCGGCTGAAGACACACCTTTTTAGATGATGAATTGAGGGAAAGCAGTGTTCAGGGTCTCTAATGAGGCCGCAGTAATCGTTACTTAATGTCTGTTGTGCAGCTGTTGTGTTGTAAGTCTAAGTGCCCTGATGCCCTCGGGCTACCGGCGCTATACAAAAATAAAATACATACATACATACATAGGCGAGAATGATGGGGCATCCACGCTAGCGTCCCTATATGACTTCAGAAGGAAAAACGAAAGACAGGTATTGTTGGAATGCATGGGGGAATATTTGTCGGGACAATGGAAAAAGTTAATTGGGAAGTTACCACCGCAACGATTGTTGGATTTGAATGCATTAGCCCGTTGTAGAGGGAGAGATGAAGAAATAGAAGAGCATGTGAAGCGACTGTTTGAAATAAAGAATGAATTGGATGAAGAGTATTCTGAAGTACTCGCCACTCCGGAGAATAGGAGAAAGAATATTGAGAGAGGCAGGAAGAAAGCGTCAGGACTGTAAATGCAGAACTCTTTGCCGCCACCGGGACAGATAGGTGATAGACAAAGATTGCAGGTGTGTTTGCGGGAAACGATGAGATGGATGTCAAGCCCTAGGACTTCGGTAGGGGAGATAAATGAGATATGTAATGAGTACCCTTTGAAAATAAGAATAGAAGCTCTGCGGATGATAGTAGGGGTGTTACTACAGCAGGTAGCAGGACACACAGGGGAAGGGGAAAGGCACAGAGTAGGGAAAATTCGAATATGCATGGAGGGCCTTTGGGATTAAACCAATGTGCATACTGCAGAGAGGAAGGACACTGGCGGGCACAATGTCCGCATTTGCAAAATAGAGGCGGATATAGTCAGAGAAGGCCTCACAGAGGGCACAGGGGAACAAATGGTCACAACAGAAATCATATGCAGCAGCACCAAAATAATTATGGGAATGGTGCACAGAATCAAGGCCAGGCTCCGAATCAAACTACTCAAAGTCAAAATCAGCAGGGTGTACAAACGGGAAGTAGAGGGAGAGGGGGGAACATTTTTGATAACCAGACAGGTGCATACTATAATAACAGTGGAGACTACACATCGGATGATGTGTTGTTACCCCAATAGGACAGCCCAGGACAGGGGTCGGAACCAGTGTCAATTCCCGTGAATCAGAAAGGACCCTACGTAGAGATGAAAATCAGGAATGAAGAGCATAGATTCCTCGTAGACACGGGGGCACAAAAGTGCTCGATAGATCATCACTTGGTTCCAGACATACCTCTGTCAGGGCGACAGAATATTTCAGTAGGGTTCGCAGGTACCCCAGTAATAAACCCTGAGTCCAAATCAGTAGCAGTGACAATAGGGCCTTTTACTGAACATTGTCCATTTCTTTTAACAGAGCATTGTGGGGAAAATATTTTAGGATTGAATCTATTGAAAAAACTAAGTGCAGTTATTCATTGTACACCAGATGAGGTATTTTTGACTATTTCTCCCCAGACTATGCCGACTTCTGAATTTGTGACAGAACCTTTATCAGGGGAATTGAGTAAGTTACCAACTTGCATTTAGGCCATGAATGGCAATGATGTGGGATGCTTTAAAATAGAGCCAGTAAAAATTACATTAAAAGAAGGAATACGGCTACCACGTATTCCGCAGTATAAAATTTCAGCAGAAGGAGAAAAAGGATTGAAAAGCATTGTTTCTGATTTGGTGAAATTGGGAGTGATTGAAGAGATTACAGGTAGTGTATGTAACAGTCCCATTCTTCCCGTGTACAAGAAAGGTGGTAATGACGTACCGTACCGTTTCATAATTGATCTCTGTGCACTGAACAAAGTAGTAGATCCCCAATTCCCGTTAGTGCCAGATGTCACTACGATTTTGACAATGATCCCTGCGTCAGCAGAATACTTTAGTGTTATCGATTTAAAAAACGCTTTCTTCAGCATTCCAGTACACAAAGCAGGTATTTATTTGCTTTCACTCTAGGAGAACGATCATTCACATTTACACGCATTCCACAAGGCTATACTGGAAGTCTGAGTATATACAGTAGTGCATTGAAAGAAAAGCTAGACATGTTAGGATTACCAGCAGACTGTGTGTTGCTACAATACATTGACGATTTACTAATTGCTGCTGACACGGAGGAGATATGTAAAGAAGGTACTGTTCTATTATTGACTCATCTAGCTACGCATGGCCATAAAGCGAGCTTAAAGAAATTCCAGCACTGCCAGAAAGAAGTAGCTTATTTGGGTTACCTACTTTCAAAGGAAGGGAGAAGATTAACGCCAGAGAGGATAAAGAGTATTTCTGGTATGCCTATTCCAACAACACCGAAAGGTGTGAGAGCGATAATAGGGATGGCTTCTTATTGCCGTCAATGGATTATAAACTTTGCTTTAATTGTGAAACCAATGGTGGGATTGACAAAAAAGGATGCTGTGATGCCTTTGCAGTGGAATGAAGAATGTCAGAAAGCATTTGATTCGCTAAAAACCATTTTGAGTTCTTCTACAGTTTTGGGCACACCGAATTATGAAAAGGTTTTTAGGCTATTTGTGCATGAGAACGAACGATGCGCGTTGTCTGTCTTAACACAGGAACAAGGTGGAAGAAATAGGCCGTGCGGCTATTTTTCTTCTGCGCTGGACCCTGTAGCGCGCGCACTACCACAATGTGTGTGAGCTGTTGCAGCGGCTGCTGCGTCAGTGAAACAAACAGAAGGGATGGTTTTGGGGCACACCTTAATTTTGATGGTGCCACATGCGATAGATGTTCTACTCAATAGAATGCAGAGGCAACACCTCACCTCTGCTAGATTGACTAGATATGAAATTGTATTGTTCGCACCCCACATCCAAATTATGAGGTGTAGCGCTTTGAATCCAGCAGAATTCATGCCAATGCCCGGGGAAAACAGTGGTGGGACTGAATTGCCTCCCCATGATTGCCTTATGGTTACTGGGGAAGAAACAAAAGGGAGAATTGATCTGAGTGACACACCACTAAAAGAACCAGAAGTGGAACTGTTTTGTGACGGCTCCTGTTTTAAACTACCTGACAGCACATCAACTCCCGCATACGCTGTTACGACATTAAAAGGTTTCGTGGAGAGTAAAATAATTCCTTATAACTCTGCCCAGGCAGCAGAGATAATTGCCTTAACAAGAGCTTGTGAAATTTCAGAGAACTTGAGCATAAATATCTATACTGATAGCCAGTACGCCTCTGGCGTAGTCCATAACTTTGGCCGATTATGGGCCGAGAGAGGTTTCTTAACATCCCATGGGGCTAGAATTCAACATGGCCCGCTGATTGTGTGATTACTGTCTGCACTTACGTGTCCAAAGCACCTGGCATTAGTGAAATGCAAGGCGCATAAAAAGGTGACATGTAAAGTGGGAGAAGGAAACGCATTTGCAGACAAGATTGCGAAACAGACTGCCACTGATTTGAATACAAAAATGTTGACAGTACAATCGGAGGAAGTGCCCTGCATGATAGAAAATGGAATTGTGACTGTTAAAGAAATGCAGGCGGAAGCTACCGCCGACGAAATACAGGGATGGGCCAAGGGCTCTGTAGAATTGGATTTGGAGGGTTGCTGGGTGGACAAGAAAAGCGGGAATTGGATGTTGCTGAATGCTTATGTAAACGCAATGGTTACAATGGCTCACAGTCCAACACACAACTGTGCGAAGAAAATAGTCCAACATTTAGCCACAGTCTGGGAAAATCCACTCATAAAAAAGAATGCCAGAAGGCTGGTACAAAACTGCATTACATGCCTACAGCACAATGTGGGAAAGGGAACGGTGACTCCAACAGGAAGTTTTGGACCTCCCTCTATGCCGTTCGAAGTGATCCACTTTGACTTCATAGAAATGGAGAGATGCCAAAATCTGAAGTATGTTTTGGTGATCATATGTGCATTCAGCAAATGGGTGGAAGCATATCCATTGAAAGACTGCACAGCCATGAGCACGGCGAAAGTAATGCTAAAAGAGTATTTCTCTCGCTTTGGTCTGCCCTGTGTCATATGGTCGGACAATGGTCCGCACTTTGTAGGTGCAGTGATACTGCAGATTTGTGCAGTATTGCAGATCGATAAAAGATTCCATTGTTCGAGACATCCGAGTTCAGCCGGTCTTATTGAACAGCATAACGGAATCTTGAAGTCCAAAATCAGTAAGATCTGTGCAGGCAGCAAACTAAGTTGGGTAGATGCATTACCAATAGCGTTACTGTGTATGCGAACGTCAGTGCAGGCCAGAACTGGGCTCTCCCACTATGAAATCATAATGGGGAGACCGGCGAATGTGTGGTGCGCACCCCAGCCTAAAATAATGAGAGGTAGAATACCCTGTACTCAGCATTTATTGTAATCTGTTAGTAAAAAAACTGCATTTGATTCATCAGCAGGTGCAGGAGGCATTACTGGTGCGGTATACTGGCCCAGGACATGCATTGGAGCCAGGAACCTGGATACTAGTCAGAAACTACGAACGGAAAACATCACTGGCACCCAGGTGGTGTGGGCCGTATCAAATACTCCTGACCACGCAGACAGCGATACGTGTGGATGGACGCAAGGCGTGGATTCATGCCACGCACGCCAAGAAAGTCCCATCGCCATTCGACACGTCAACTGATCGGGACAAAGACCAGAAGGAGACAGCAGCGGTTCCAGAAACAAAAAAGGTTGTTGCCAGTCCTTTGCCACAGAAGTTGCCTGATCGTGAAACAGAGCCTGATGAGATTGCCATAAAAATGGAAGAGCAAAGAGTGCCTCAACATTGTCCAGCAGATTCTGCATCTCTGCTGGCCGACATCAAGCGCATACCTCTGTGGCGCCCACCATCTTCTGTTGCGCCACAGCCTGCATTGTCGCCTGGGCACCCATCATCATCTGTCATTGTGCCCCAGGCTGACTCCAAGCTCGAGACCGGAAGTGCACCCGCACTATTTGTTGATCACACGGTACCAGGAGCAAATCGGTACAACCTGAGGAGCAGAAAGAAGGAGTGATCACATTTTCATCTCTTGGTGAATTTCTTGCCGCTGTTTCCTATTTTCGGATGAAGTGGGAACCAGAGGCCTAGAGGAGGGTGGCGTAAGAGTTGTGCAAGTTAGACAGCTCACGGAATGCAACTCCTCGGTGCTAAATCCATGTGTCAGGAACCCGAGTGAACAAGCGGGGCGCACGTGGTACAAAGGCAGCTGCTCTGAAATTCTAGAGCAATGTGCAAAATGCACGAAGGCCTTGCCAAATGAAAAAGCAATCCAGGCAGAAAGCAAACTGGCATAAAAAGATTGTAGACATTGATTGAACTCTGTCAACATCCTGGGAAGCACATGAACAAGAGATATTCACGACAAGCACAG
The DNA here is from genome assembly GCF_040938575.1 of Ambystoma mexicanum. Lineage (NCBI taxonomy): Eukaryota > Metazoa > Chordata > Amphibia > Caudata > Ambystomatidae > Ambystoma > Ambystoma mexicanum. The sequence continues at coordinate 652,655,156 of NC_090935.1, read as the reverse complement.
CAGAAGAAGAAGGACGAGAGAAGAATGTTGGAACCAGCAAATGCCCCCTCCTGCACCAATGCTGATAGAGAATTAAACGTAGTACATGGAAAGGCGGAAAAAGGACATGGTAAAAATAATTGTATGTTGGGTCTAACCATAGTAATGTGCATAATGAGTATATTAGCCCCAATGTTGACCATATCAGTATTATGGTACCTAGAGGAAATGCACCCTTTTGAAGTACTCTTGCTCATTACGAACATTTCCACAACAGAAAGCCCAGTCCATGTGATTTCCTATACCTTGTCCCCAATGGAAGAAAGACATAGGGAAGGATAGGGGAACAACACATTGCTATTAATAATGAATATGACACACTCAATCCTAAGAAAAAACAATTGCTGGGTTTGTGCCCATTTGCCTCAACATGGTGGCAAAGGAATAGGATGGTATGTACAGCCCCTGCCATTGACTTCCATATGTTATGCCTCTCTGAGTGCCCTATATTATGGGAAATGGAACAAAAGTGAAACTGGTCAACTAGATAAAACAAATATGAATGAATTTGAGGAAGTGATTATGAAACCGGTGGGTTGCTCCATGTTCCATAAAAGACGATTAATTACACCAGCAACAATGCCACAGGATAGATTATCTGTACCTTATAAAACTTCTGTGATCACTTTCCACATGAACCCACAGGGGAACAAGGATGCGGAGCCCCCTTCTTATACAGTAAATTGTAATCCACTTTCTGTCCCTTTTTGTTTAAACAAAATGGGCTCCTTTCAGGTAGGGACATTCACAAGATGCAAAAATATAGCATTCCTTGATAAAGAAGTGGAACCAATATATATGGGAGATCCTGTGTATTTCATATGTGGAGAAAAAGCATATCCTTGGTTACCTAGCAACTGGGGAGGCACGTGTTATTTGGGATTTCTGTTTCCTGGGGTGTTCCTTTCAAAAACAGCGGATATAGCCAAGCTGACCAGGTCACGACCTTGCCGGAATAGTGGGGACGGGTTGATTGCAGAAGACATAGCAAAATCATTTGGACCATTTTGGGGCCAGGCGATAAACTCTTATAACATAAGACGACTGTCTAGGATATTAGAAGAAACAATAAATGGAACAACTGACATACTATGTAATATGACTCTCGAGGAAAAAGGAATTAGATTAATGTCACTGCAGAATAGAATGGCCCTTGATATAATCTTAGTTGATCGCAGCGGTGTTTGCAAAATCGTGGGATCAGCGTGTTGCATATTTGTAAGTGACTCCTCCCCCACGATTTTTGAGGCGATAAGAAAATTGCATGTGTTAAGCTCTGATCTCCACCCCCCTGAAAGTGGCTGGGAATTGAACATAAGCTACTGGTTCCGGGAAGTGTTGCGGTCCTGGTGATGGAAGCTATTTGCAATCCTAGTAGCAATCCTAGGAATATTTGTGACATGTTGTTGTTGCATACATTGTCTCCCCATAGTATGTACTGAAATTAGCGAAGAGTGTGTACAAATGATGAAACAAAAAAACATTACTAAATCAAGCACTCGCCATTGTAACGAATCTGAAACCATTAAAGAATTCATGGCAATTGATATTGAAAATAATAACGAGGAGACAACAAGTGTACATGAGTCAGAATTTGAATCAGATTCCGAATCTAATCCAAATACTTGGTCGGAGGAGGATGCAATGTATGGATGAGATGTTTGGCATACGGCCAAGAGGAGGGTTTGTCAGTCCAGAAAAACCAAACACCCCTTGAGGGTCCGGAAATGAATGATAATTGGTTGGCTGAAGACCACCCGCCTCATTTACAGTGTTAAAAATATGTATTCATTAGTTATTACGTAGCTATTAGTTCAACTAGAGTGAGGCCATTTTAAGATGACCAGAATCGCCATTTTGTTTTCTCTCTCTACTCTCTCTAACGTTGCCACTTTGCCTCATGTAAAACTGCTTTGCTGTAGATATTATTTCGTTTCAATGGTCCAAGGCTATGAAACATGTTGAAACATTACACTGGAGAGCCAGACACAAATGCCTGATTCCCTCCCTCACATATCCTTGAAGACAGGGAGCAAGGCATTTAATCAGTACACGAATGCCAGCGAGTCTCCTGAAAGAATAGCAATGTACGAAACTAGCATTTAAAGAGTTGAATTATGCTCTTCTTTACGGCCCCCCTTTCTGAGCCCAGTGAGGCCCCGGAGAGCGGGCTGACCTCTAGAGCGAGAATCGAAACTAAGAGATAGTGAGGTCTGGTATGTGCCAGTCTCCTACGCGCAGCTTGCCCATGAAAAACAGAAATGCTGTGTTCTCACAAATAAAGAATGGTGTCTGTAAAATTGAAGATTGCAAACCGTTACTAAATATGGGGGTCTACGGTGTCATATGTGTCTTAGGTGTGGCTATTCTTAGCGCACTAAGCGCGGTAGCCCCCGAAATTCGCACAACATCGTGTGCTTTCACTATTATGTGCTTTTAATGCACCTGAGCTGCGCTGCCCCAGTGAATTGCAGAAACTCCAACAAATCGCCATTGTAACAGACGAGGTGTGTGTTTTCAAAGATGGCCGCCCGTGTTACTCTCCTGGCCTTCCTTGCTCAGCTTCCCCACCAGAGAGATGCCTGGTGTTGATTGGGCCTTGGACTCGCCTCCTCAGCCTATGGGAAACCGGCAGGCGTAAGCCGGCCCTTCCTGGAAAGGCCTTGAGGGCAAGGCCAACAACTGTCCAGAGACTGTCCTGAGCTGACCAGTGCCCAGGGCCACCCCCCCCGCCTGTCTCCTATGAGGTGTGAGTAATCTTGTCTTACCTACCTTCCACCTCAGCATTTTAAATCGACTGCTTTTTGGCCCTATCTGCAAAAATCAAACCTAGGTATACCTGAACTATGCATTTGAACTTGTGCCCTTCTGCAGTGATTTTTGTTGCACCCTATGGTCGCTAATGGACTACATTTGATTTATGTTGCACCCTATGGTTGCTAACGGACTACATTTGATTTATGTTGCACCCTATGGTCGCTAATGGACTACATTTGATTTATGTTGCACCCTATGGTCGCTAACAGATCACCTATCTAGACCCTCTACTCGCATGCCAGCTGTTAACAACTCGCAAGTCATGTATTCTAATCATCATAGTGAATCTTGAATCTAGGCGAACCTATCTGTACGCTACACATTTAGACTTCGAAAATACTAAAACTTCTAACTACCACAAGATAACTGGCTAACTAACACCGTTATGACACCCTTTACGCCCAACACATCCATTGGCTATCTAGCCATACTCTCTACACTTTCTGCCTTAGTTTTTACAACAGCTCCTCGCCATATTCTGACTACAGAAAGGCAACCTATCAGAAAGATGTACACACAGCCACCACCTAAACAGACTGCTCCCCTGACCTGGACCCAGCTGAATCAGGCTTGTCCAACTGGACTAAGGAACTCTAGACTAGGTACTAGACTACCCAAACAGCCTGCGCCCCTAGCCCAGACCCAACTGAGACAGGCTGATCGTATCGCACTAAGGAATTCTAGACTAGGCACTAGACTACCTAAACTGCCGATGCCACTCTCCCAGGCCCTACAGAGCCAAGCCTACCCCACCGAACTACGAAACCTCAGACTAGGCTACAGACTTCCTAAACCACCTAGCACTCACATACCCCTTAGCCACGCTAAGAAGGAGCTCAAACATACCAGCCGAATCAGGCACACAAGGAAACCTAGCTGCAATCTAACCCTTTGTACCAATTCCTCTGAAACTCTGCCTAATAAGGTCCACACTAGCAATAACACGCAAATAACTCAAAACCTCAAGGGTGGTCTTATCAACGCCAGATCCATAATAGCTCACGCCTCGGAAATTGCTGATATCATCACCTGTAACCAACTTGACTTCCTAGCAGTTACCGAAACATGGCTTCACAAAGCCGCTGGCCCTGCCCTCATGATAGCCATACCCCCTAACTTCACCATCTTCAGAAAAGACAGGGAAACTTCCAAAGGAGGAGGCATAGCTTTTATTTGTAGAGCCAATCTCACTATCAAAGAAATAGACAGCCTCACTATGCCGTCAGCTGTACTACTCTCCCTTAAACTAGAGATCTCAGCCACACGTACTATCACAATACACCTGATCTACAGACCCCCTGGTCTACTAGGCACCTTTGAAGAGGACTTAACCACCCTACTAAATACGAATGCCAAACCGGGAACTCAAATCCTCCTATTAGGATATCTCAATTTAGGCTACAAAGACCCAAAAGACTCTAATGCCTCCACTATAGCTAACACTATTGAGGAGGCAGGCCTCACTATTCGAAATAACGGCCCCACTCATTCTAAAGGTCGCACACTAGACTGGGTCGCAGATATCAATTGCACCTCCCTCATAACGGCAATTGAACCCTGTATCTGGACTGATCACCATCTGATCTCCCTGACTATCTCGGACCTCCCACAACCTAAATCTACCAAACCTCATGCTCCATCTGCCCTCACCCGTTGCAAAAAATATATAACACTCGCTAACATTCTCCCCTTGCTCCAACCCATCACTAATCACTCCAGCCAGCTCTCTAACCCTAACGATCTAGTTGACCTGTACAATAACACCGTCAACTCAGCGATCGACGCCATTGCGCCGCTGAAACCCACTAAATCAAAACCCATTGCTCATCTGATCACCTGGTTCACACCCGCGCTAAAAGCCTTACGCAAAGAGAAACAACATGCAGAAGCCTGCTGGAGAAAAAACCCCTCCTCTCACAACAAAGACCTTCTCACTGCCCTCTCTAACAGGTACAAAAAACAAATCATTCAGGCTAAAAAAGAGACCTTCAATGACAGAATCAAAAAAGCCAATTCGAACACCAGGGAAATCTTCTCCATTCTGAGAGAATTAGAATCCCCGATTGCACCCATAGACACTTGCATCGAAGACAAAGTCTGGTGCACTAACATTCAAAAAGCCCTATGCAACAAAATCACAATGCTACAAGACAAAATACGAGCTAAAAAATCTGCCCTCCACAACATCGCCCTCTCCACGCAAGAAACCATCCTCCAGGAACTTGCCACTAACCAAACCAAACCCCCTAACTAATTTAGCTTTAGAGCCATCTCCAATGCAGAAACTAAAAACATCATCTTGTCCTTGAAACCATCCCGATGCCTAGGGGATACCAGTCCAGCCCCAATTATCAAAGAGGCTGCTCATGAACTAGCCCCCTTCGTCACATCATTCATTAGCTCCTCATTTAAATCATGCTCTGTGCCAACAAAGCTTAAAGACGCATGGTTACTACCTCTACTAAAAAAAGCTAACCTGGACCCCAATGTCCCAACTAATTATAGGCCAATAACAACGGTCCCGTTCCTCCTTAAAATCTTAGATAAAGCCGCATACCTTCAGATCCAAGATTATCTGGCGAGCAACAATCTACTAGGGTCAAGACAATCTGGATTTAGACCTAGACATGGAACCGAAACGGCCCTCCTTGATCTTAAAAACCAGCTAGACGAGCGTAAAGACAGAGGAGATGTGTCTATTCTCCTACTTCTAGACCTATCAGCTGCTTTCGACCTGGTAGATCACAAGGTACTGTGCAATCACCTCAAATCGGCAGCCAACTTCTCCACAAAAGCCACGGCTTGGATAAATTCATTCCTGGACCAGAGAACTATAAGAGTCTTCTCTCCTTCATCAGCAGCAGATCCAGTCCCCATCACTTGCGGAGTCCCTCAAGGGTCATGTGTTTCCCCCACGCTATACAATATTTTCACAAAGCCTCTCTTTGATATATTGGATAAGCTAGGGGTCTCATATACCAATTACGCAGATGATACCCAAATCCTCATCCCAATCCAAGGCGACTATGAAAAAGACACCAGACTCATAAACAAAATTTACCAAATCATCCAAACCTGGATGGCCACTCATGGCTTATGTCTTAACGACGATAAGACCGAGCTCCTAATCATTGGTTCTACCAATAAACTGAACAAACTACCCCAGCTTTACAATTCCATCACGATCAATGACATCAAAATAAAGGTAGCCAAAGAAGTCAAAACCTTAGGTTTCTACCTAGACTCGGCCCTCACCCTCGACAAGCAAGTAAATGCTACAGCCTCAGCAATCAGCTATACCTGCCAACTTATCCATGCCTGCAAACCATACCTTTCGACAGCTAGCTGCACCACCATTGCGCGAGCCCTCATCCAGGGACGTCATTTGGGGGTCGCCAGAGGTCGCAAGAGCGACCGCTGGTGATTGGCCAGTGACCCCTGTCAATCTCTTGCGACCTCTGGCCGTTGACCAATCAGAGGAGGAGGGGGCGTGGCCACAACGTGCTGCGACGCTTGTGTTGGCCAGCCTCCATTTTGATTATTCCACGTGCGAAATACGTGTGGTGCTTCCTTCTCCGAGTCTTGCTGCTGTTGTGTCCAGACAGAGCAAGCATCCACGTCGGTCGAAACGGGTCGATCCAATCCCACTGAAGGAGGCCAGTGACTTCGAGCCTCGAGGTAACTAACTCAGGTGAGTCAGTGAGTCGAGCGGTGCCGTGCCTTTTCACTTTGCATTCCGGCGCCTGTAGTGTTTTCTCGTTGTTCGCATTGAACTCCATGTCCCAGCATGCTGTTGCGAGGTAGGGTTCGTCCAGGTCCAAACGAAAAAAAAGTCGCACGGGAACATCGCTTTTATATTTTTTTCTTTTGTTGACACCTGAAACCGTGTAGGCTTACACCTACCGGTCTCCGTTGCTCACACTGACACCAATGTGCACGGCATTCAGAGTAAGCGCTCAGGTTCACGGGGAGTGCACGCCGTGTGACTATGGAAGCACTTCCTCCCCACACAGCTCTCCCCCCTGCACCTGGGCGGAGCCCCCCCGTCCCCTTCCGCCGTGTGCGTAGCGCCGCCAGGTTCCTGTGTTGGTTTTGCTTTGAGTGAGGAAGCGGCGCCTTAGTGTGGAGTCTCCGCCGGTGCGCATCCTCCACACGGCGCCCTGCCTGGAAGGCAGCTGACGGAGTCTCTCTCCTCAGAGGGAACCCCGCCTCTGCTCAGCAAACAGGTCTCTTCTCGGCGGGGTATGAGCAGCGGCTGTGCGGTGCCAGAGATGAGGGGCGCCTTCTCCTCGTGGCCGTGGGTGATGCCCCTGCTGGTCCTGATTGTGCGCGCTGCCGCTTGGGATTCCTCAGCGAGGCACGTTGTGGAGTTGAAGGTAGCGCTGGAGGAGATCCACAGGGTCGACCCCAGGTTCCTGTCAGTAACCATCGATGCCAGTCTGGCCGCAGACCCCAAGTACATCGCCTTTTTGGGGTAAGTGTCGGGGGCAGTGCCCTCTCCCCACACCCAGGGTCCACTCAGTTGTGCGTTTTGGTAAACGGGAAATAAGCCCCCATGTTGGGCTATAAACACTGCCAGTCGGTAAGGCACTGTTGATGGATAATATCCAGGGGCACGCCACGACTGATGTTGAATGCTTAAATGTTGAGAGACGTGGCCATAGCTGGGAAGGTAGCTCAACAGGTTGATAGACGGCTGCTGCGATCTTCCCATGGGCGTAATTTTAGGGGGAGGGACAGGGTTGTTTGTCCCCCGCCCCCAACTTTCATGGCACACCATGTTGTCTCCATTCATTTGGCTGGGGCACCTTTTCTTCAGATGTCATCTCCACCGCAACATTTTCAGCAAAGTTCCTCCACTGTGTGCATCACCCGCGCACTGCTGCCCGTTCTAATATTTGTGGGTCCGACTGTGGCCTTTTCTTGTTCTGTGGACCTTCTGAACCATGATTTTTTTTTTCCAAACCTTATTTTGTATGAAGATTTATTATTATAGTGTCAACCAGGTATGAAAGCAAATGAAAATATAACGTTCATGCATATCGGTTCAAGGAAATAAGTAATTGTTTTGCTTGGCCCAGCGCAGGAAAGGGCTGGGAAGGAGCTCCGTTCCAGCAAAGTCTGTATTGCCGGAGGCCCGGCTGCCACAGAAAACTCGCCGGGCTGTTCCCAAGCGGAGCTCTCACCGAGGAGAGGGGCAGTCCAGCTAGAATAGTCCGCAGGCACACTAGACCGAATGTCGTCGCCGACCGCGGCAGGCAGCATCAATTCATTTTACTGACGTGGCACATATTTGCAATGTAGTAAAATGAATTTGGTGCTGACGGCAGCCGCAGCACGGCAGCCGCAACACCAAATTCATTTTACTAACGTGCAAATATGTGGTGGCCGCGGCGGCTGCCGCCAGCACATATTTGCACGTTAGTAAAATGAATTTGGTGCTGCGGCTGCCGTCGGCACCAAATTCATTTTACTAACGTGCAAATATGTGCATGTATGCGAGAACATGCCCCTTGCCACCCGTGGAATGCTGATTGTGACTGTCGGGGGGGAGGCAGTGCTCTGGTTGTGTGGCTGTCTGGGGGTGGGGGGAAGCACGCTCTGGTTGTGTGGCTGTCTGGGGAGGCGCGCAGCGCGCTCTGGTTGTGACTGTCTGGACACAAGCATTGAGTGATACCGCTGAAATCTAGCAGTGTTGTGAGGAGCCAGGAGGTGCGAAAATCACGAGCTCTTCCTGATCATTTATTGGCCAGCTCCCCATCAATTGTTTGTTCTATGCATTTTTTCTAGTTAACGTCATTTGGGGTCTTTCCGTAGGAAATGTTCTGACACGCATAAGATAAAATGTTTGAACAGTCAAGGTGTGATGGCTGCACTACCGGACTATACTGTCTCGGCTATGCCTCATGACAAAGTGAGTGCTTGTGGAGCAGTGCTGATGCATTTATCTTGCTTTTTGTAACCTTTTAAGGTAAAGCTAATAGCTTTCAAATGAAAATAAACCGAGTACCGATGCGTTCCACCCTCTGCAAATAGTATTCAACAAGCACTTTAATTTTCGAAGCATTGATATGTATGATAGCATCAAAATTCCAACGTTGCAGTAATTTCATGCACAAATAGAGTAGCCCAATTATGTGGGGGGAATTGCCCAATCTGACAACCCTAATTGAATGCAGGAGCCAGCTCTAGTCGCATGCTATGACAGCAATAGAACTGTGGGACAACTGCCGCTATAGGTCTGGACTTGTATAATAGCATCAGGCAGCACATGTTTAGGCATAGTGTATCTAACACTAATATGGAACTGCCAAGTCTCACCACACTTTCAGGGTTGGTCAGCCTAGGACCAAAATGTGGTACTAAAAAGCACCCATACAGTCATAGCCACATAGGTTACTAAGGTGGCATATTACAAAAAAGGGTGCTGGGGGAGAGCATGGAAAGGAAAGCAATTGACTTGTGTAGACCATTTTACCAAATGTATTTAAATTAGTTACTGCGGTATTTTCCAGTGATGCTTTTGATACTTTATTTTGTGCACCCAGCCACATATTACATACAGTCAGGTAAGGGTGAACCGTGTCACCATGTTTTGCCACTGGCACAAGCTGACAACGCTTCTGGTTACTCCCAGGAGAACACTGGTTACTACCAGTAGGACACTGTCCCATATATGCCACTGGCACAAGCTGACAACGCTTCTGGTTACTACCAGGAGAACACCGGTTACTACCAGTAGGACACTTATGGGCACTGATAAGGAGGTTGCTGGCCTAGAGCCCTAAGGAAGTCAGTGCCCGTCGAAGGATTTGGCTCGAGCCCGGCCAATCCTGAGCCACTGCCGCCGAAGCTGCAGCGTGAACGTCCCTCATTGGCTAGCACCGCCCCGATACTCCGCCTGTAACAAAAGCTTATGCAAATTAAACTGCTTAAATTAACCACAGGCAGATGAATTCCAAGTCATTTGTGGCCTGCAGCCTATACATTTTGCAATGCATTTAACTAGGATTTTACCTTGTGACACGACATTATATAAACTGCTCCTTGCCCAAGCCACACACTCAGCCTGGGCCTGCTGCGGCCTAAGAGCTAGTTCCTAGAGATCCTAGGGCAATGGTGCATAACATGCGTCCCTCTGAGTCACAGAATGTTAATGATGAATCGTTGCCGGGCCTGAAGTCAGTCTCTAGGTCTGTCATGTGCAAAGCCTATGTGGTCCAGTTTGTCTTTGCATGATGCGTGCACCCCAGAACTCTAAAACTCTATTAAAAATTAATATGGTCTGGTGTTGCGCAAATTAATCTTTCTGATATTTTGTTATTATTTACAGACCTGCATCTTCGTGTGGGAGTTCCTTCCTTTCTGTGTTCTCAACACCAGAAAACAGTACCACCATTGAGCAGCTGACATCCAGCCTTATCTGTGACCGCTGTGAGAGGTAAATGAACGTGAAGCAACATATTGAAAATGTACAGCATATGTTAATGATCTGATCTGTTAGTCCTTATCTATTTATGCATTGCAGCCTTGTCCTAGTTGTCCTAGTTGTTTCAACACTAAAGATGGCTGTTTCTCTTCCATTTAATCAGAGAATACCACAAAATTAACTTCAAACTGTATGACACTGAACGCATGCTTCACTTCAGTTTTTTTGGGACCTGCAGGTTTCCTTTTTTCTTAGGGGCAGAGTTTGAACAGGTTGCAACTGTTAATCTCTCAAATGTAAAGTATTACCCTGACAGATACATACTTGAAATTACTGCTTAGGTATGTACTCAGTGCTCCAGATAAGATTTTGAAGTGGGACTATTGTATTCCCTATTTTGTAAACTTGGAAGTAAAATGATTTTTATGGAGTAAAAATGTAAATCTAGTTCCCCACGGCAGTATTTTGTAAGCAAGTAAAAATGCTTTAACTGAAAAACAGAAAGGTTTTTCTAATTATTGTTGCACCTAGTTACTCATACACATTAAAAGATCATGTGCATGTCTACCGATCGAGCAGTAATAATAGTACTTTCTTCCTTTGGAACTACGTGTGCTACCTCTCCAAACATCCATGGAGCTGTGTGCGTGAAAGCAGGGGCTCAGGGTCCACAGTGTTTGTTTCCTATTTTTTGTTGGGAGTATTTGTAATCTGTTTTTCTTTTTGGGGAGTACTCGCTTATTTTCAGGGAGTACACTGACTTGTAAGCCAAAGCAATACATTTCAGATTTGTCTCCTCTTTGGTATTCAGCGGATGTGGTCCTCCAAAGAAGAGTGAAGCACAAAAGAAGTCGTGAGGACACTGAGGAATCCATCATTTGCTTGAATAATAGCTTCTTATTTAGCAGTACTAAAAGAACGAACATGTCTACACCTACAGGAAAACCTAAGGATCCAAAACAGAGGTCAATCGTTGATATGTTTTCTCCAAAAGCAAGAGGAGCTGGCCCTACTCCAGGCTCTGATTCAAGCAAGCGCAAGAGGTCTGATGATACCTCAAGTGGCAGTTCAAACACAGCTGCACATGTTGTCCAACCATCGGCCAGCACATCAACTCTTGCTGGCAGCGAAGCTGCTTCTTCAGGTGCAGACAGTGCATCTACATGTGCTGACATTGGTTCACTATCTCCACATGCTGACTCTTTGTCTACAGCTCCACCTTCCTTGGCTGACATAGCATCTCCTTCATTTGTAGTGGCCACTGATGGCTCTTGTTCACGTGCAGACATTGCTGTGACGGTTTCACGTGATGCTGATGACCTAATCAACACGTCAACGTTCCTGGATAGCGCAGAGTGCTCTTTCAACCCTGATGTTGAGGATTGTTCTTCCCGTATTGGCATGTTTGATGATCCTCCCACTGGTGCTTGCTCTCCCGACATTTCACTCCTCGGGGAGAGCACAAGCAGCTCTTGGTTGCAGAGCGATAACAGTATGCAGATGTGTCTAGCTGAGCAGGGCATTCCAGGAAGATCTCCAGCTCCCAATTTAGATGACAGTGTGGTGACTGATCTGTCCCCAAATCCATGCAGTGACCCTGTACAGCCAAAACTTCCTACATGCCCTGTAACTGGTTCCCGTAAGTTTAACGGAGACTACAAAACATATCCTTGGGTGGAATATTCCGTTCTGAAAGATAAAGTATACTGCTTTGCATGCAGACATTTTGGTTCTAATTCTGGAGGAGGGGGGCGTGCACGTGGCAATGTTCCATTTGTTGATATTGGCTTCGCTAAATGGGAAAAGACACGTCGTTCTTTAAAGATGCACTCAGATTCTGATAAGCATAAGTCTTCGGTTGTAGCTTGGGCAGACTTTAAGCGTGTACAACAGACTACAGGCCCTCACCACTCAATTGTTTCAATGCTAGAAAAGGTTGGGGACCAAGAGATTGAAGAGAATCGTCAACATGTGCTGCAGTTACTAAAGGTTGTATGTGTTTTGGGTCGTCAAGGACTTGCTTTCCGAGCCACAGATGAATCGCAAGACTCCCACAATTAGGGAAACTTCATAGCAATATTGCGTTTGCTGTCTGATAATAATGAACTTCTTAAAGTAAAAATGGCTAGACGATATGGGCACTACACATCTCCAGAGTATCAAAATGACATGATCTCAGTTGTGGCAAATCTTATACGTCAGAATATCGTTAGGAAAGTGACAAAGCACTTTGCAGTGTTGGTTGATGAAACCAAAGACATTTCGCATAAAGAACAGATGAGCTTTGTGATTCGGTTTGTAGATCAAGATGGGAACATTCAGGAAAAAGCCATGGGATGTTACCACATGGAGAAGTTGGATGCCTCCAGTTTAGCTGCAGCCATTGACAAATCAGTACGCAATGCTGGCCTTGACTGGAAGAACTGTGTGGCACAATGCTATGATGGGGCATCAGTTATGAGTGGCTGTTTCAATGGAGTGCAAGCGAAAATAAAAGAAATTGCTCCACAGGCAGTTTACCACACTGTCATGCACATCGTCTTAACCTTGCGTTAGTGCAAACTATCACTAACATACAAACAGTGAAGGATTTTTTCTCAACTTTGCAGGCTGTGTATGTGTTCCTTTCACAACGTTCTCCTCGGCACGAACTCTTTGTAAAAGCTCAAACAGAAAGCGGTCTGGAAGTACAAGAATTAGAAAGACTTTGTGGCACTAGATGGTTTTATTGGTACGCGTGTGTTAAAAAAATACAGGCTCGATTTGAAACCATTATAGTTCTTCTCAGTGTAATAGAATCATCGCAACAACGTGACAAGCAGGCTTGTTCAGAAGCCAGAGGACTTCTCCGAAATATGCAGTGCTTTGAGTTTTTGCTAACTTTGTTAAGTATGGAAGCAATTCTGAAAAAGATTTGTGTGTTATCTGATGAACTTCAGAGAAAGCATCTTGATTTGCCAGATGCGAGTCACCTAATTCAAGTGACAAGAACTGCCCTCGTCAACCTTAGACAAGAATGCCATTGGGTGAAAATCGTCAATGACGCAACGGAATTGGCAGAAAAATGTGGTATTGAAACAGTTGAAGACCACGACCGCAGAGCTTTACCAGTAAGGCAGCACCAACTGAGCAGCAAACTCAAAGAATACCTTGTTGGTACTACTGTAGGGAAGAGGCCTGGACATTATGAGCACTCTGAGGATCGAATGCCACAGACTGAACGGATAAAGCAAGAGGTGTTTTTCTGCACCTTGGATAGGTTTGTAAGAGAGTTGGATGCTCGTTTTATAGATAACATGGGGCTTATCAAGGCTGCTGGCATGTTCAATCCAAGGGCTAAAAATGTCTTGGAGGACTCATCTGCAGATATTCTTGCTCGGCACTACCTAGGGCCCCAAGTAGATTATGCTGCATTGCATTCAGGCCTTGACACTGCAAGGGGCTATTTATCTGGCAAGACTTTAGCAGGTATTCACTCTGTCAGGTACAATGAATCTCCAAGAGGCTTTTCTGATGTCCTAAATCTGTTGGATCTGGTTCTTGCATTGCCGATTACAACTGCAACAAATGAGAGGTTCTTCTCCTGTTTGAAAAGAGTTAAAAACTATTTGCGAAATAGATGTGGAGACAACAGACTTAGTGATTTGTTGGTAATGGCATGTGAACCTATGGAGGTTGACGAGGTAAATTTAAGTGATGCCATTGACCGATTTGCTGACATGCGACACAGGAGGTATCCTCTGAAAAGATGAACCATTATATTCTTTGACACTGTTAGATTATAGCTCAATTTTCCAGTTAGGTCTTTCTTTTCAAGTCACGCAGACCTAATCAGCACCACATACAGTCTTCAAAACCATCTGCTACTCTCCTACACTACCAGCCTCTTCTCCTCATGAAGTCAGCCATGATACATCGCTCATGCACTACAACCAGTTTGTCTTATCTTCAAAACACTGCATGGTATGCTGTTGAGTTTAGTTTAGTTTATTTTTTACCAGTGAGCTAAGCAACAATGGACCATTACGTCAGAAACATCATGTGTGTCTTTAAAATGGCATCATCTGCCACACCGCCGGCATCCTACAGATTTTCAGTCTAAGCAACAGCAAGACATTCAATTAGCCTTTTCCTGTGAAGCCAGCAGGCACTACTAGTAGCACAGCCACAAGCATCTGTCAACCGCCAGTCTCTTAGAATCTGAGTAGCCTCCATCAGCATCTTCTTGACAGGTCAGCCAGAAGCTGCAGCACAGCTGGAGTCTTGTGTCATGAAAACATTTGCTATCCGATTCCCGCCTGGCTCTTCTTCATTTCCAGTCAAGGAAGCAATGATGAGCCATCTAAGCAGCAACTTCCATTAAGCCAGTCACCAGCTACCCCACAGCTACAGTTCTGTCTTCACAATGCCAGCACCGTATCCTTGATTTGTAGTCAACCAAGCAATGATGAGACGCACCCAGTCAGTGCCCTCTGTTAAAACCAGCCCGGCACCATCGGCATCACAGCCAGTATTCTGTGACCTCAAAACATCACCTGCCATACTTGCAGCCTCTTCTCTGCCAAACACCTGCAGCTCCACTACCAGAGTTCTGTGACCTCAAAACAGCACCTGCCATACTTGCAGCCTCTTCCCTGCCAAACACCTGCAGCTCCACTACCAGAGTTCTGTGTCTTCTTGATCTGTTGCCATTGAACACTCACAGACCTCTCCTCTGGTTTCCAGTCACCTAAGCAACAACCTGCCTTCGAGTCAGAATCTTCACCTCACGTGCCATTGAAACAGCAGCACCGGCACGTCTGTCAAGCCACTGTTCTGCTCAATCTGGTAAGAAACTACATTTTAAGTCTTATGATCAGAGTGAAGGAAGAGCAACTGTTGGGCATTATCCAAAAATCTATATAATAGTACTAATTGTTGGAATGTGTACCATTGTGGTGCGGGGTGTGGAGGACAATGAACATGTAGGAACAGAAACCTAGGCATATAAAGAGTGTTGGTGAGTGTGGGAGTAATGCAGCCAGGATTTTTTCCCCCATAAAATCTGGGCACTGGACTGATGAGGCTTTTGGTACTGAAGTTTGTATCACTCAGTAATGCACTGTATGCCTTGAACACATTTTGAACTAATCTTTTGGCAGCCAAAATAACACAAGCAGAAGAGTCATTAAAAACTGAGGATGCCATACATGTTTTCTGGTGAAATATTCTCCAATCTCCCCTTTTATCCTGGCTTTCCCCTATCCCCGTGCCCGCCTATCCGTCCCTGTCCCCCCAGAATGTGATTTCGCTCTGTAGTCCTGTTGAAATAACAGGGCAGATCCACATAAAGAGGGGATTGGGGTTCATACACTTCACGTGGCAACATGGGCCTTGACACTGATACATATGATGATCCATTCTTGTATGAAATGTCACAATACACTGATATCGTAACCATTTTTTTCTTAATGCACTGAGCGATAATGCTTTATTAGGCCACTTCCTGTGATGTCATGGTGGGGGGTGGCGTGGTCAAATGACATCACTTCCTGTGGGGGTGTGGTCAAATGACATCACTTCCTGTGATGTCACTCTTGGGGGTGTGGCACTGTGATGTCACTTCCGCTACCCCTGGCATTTTGGTGAAATGACGTCCCTGCCCTCATCCTCTCCAAATTAGATTACTGTAATGCACTGTACCTAGGCACCAGCAAACATAACACTAACAATCTCCAAACCCTGCAGAACAATGCCCTCAGAACAGCCCTAGGCATACCCAAAGGACTCCACAGAAGAGCCGTCAACTGGCTGGCCATCAATGACCGTATCAAACTCAAAACCCTGAACATTACACATAACTGTCTAAACAATAAAGCTCCTGCATACCTGTCAGAAAAATTCACCAAGCACACATCTGAACGTCCCATCAGAAAGGCCCTCTCAAATAGCATCAAAGTCCCTAACTTTAAACTAAAAAGAACCGGTGGGTCCAGCTTCCCGGTTCGAGCAGCGCAGCTATGGAACTCCATCCCAGATACACTTAGAGCCACCCCCTCCTTCCATGTGTTCAAAGCTAACGCTAAACTCTGGCTTAAAAATAACGACCGCTAAACGCCCCAACTATACCAAAAACTTTGTATTCTCATTGCAAACATTGTAACTGTAACTTAGCTATACTGTAAGTCATCCGACAGTGCTACACAAAAGATTAAGATAAATGTAATATATCTCTCTTGTAAGTAAATATGCCTTGTAAGTAATGCTCGACATATGAGCCTGTAATATATGATACTGTAACTTAAGAAATGTAATGGAACTGTAATATATGTATGTAACCTAAGAAATGTAACGGAGTCATGCACCTGTAACCTAAGATTTATTTCACTGCAAGCGCCCAGTTGCTCAACGGCCAGGCGCGCTCTATAAATAAATAACCAATACAAACAATACAATACAATATTTATCACACTGGTCAATCATCGCCTCTAATTCAAAGGGAAATGAATTGGGGGCGGCATCAAATGTGTCATACTGTGTCATTGCTGATTGTAAGGTGCTCGGTTTGTATATATGTAACTGATGTACGTTTCATTCTCTCTTGCGTCCCCCGAGGTCTGTTAGACACGCGACGCGGGGAGTGGGACCATTTGACACACTGGGACTTCTTTGTATTGCAATAAACCCTAGATTTTGGGATCGGAACCTCGTGTCTGGTGTATCTATTCGAGTGTGGTGACTGTGCCTTGTTTCCACATCCGAGGGTCCCTCAGTGAAAGACAAGACGGCGCGATGAATTAAACATAGACAAAATATATCCACAAAGAGAGCTACACTCATTGGACGAATTAATAAACAAAATCTTAACTGAAACAAAACAGGGCCCGAGGAGTGAAACTAAAAAGACTATGTCAGTAGCTGCCGCTCAACCCCCACCCCGTTGCTCAGCCCCTCCCAATCCCAGCACAGCCACAGGCTACATCAGTAACTGCACTGCCCACTAGCCAGCCAGCCCCGAGTGTTTCGCAATTACCACAGCCCCAGCAGACGTATCCCACTCTCACTGCCCCCTCCGCACCTCCCGATGCAAGAGGGTGCCACTGTTCTGACCGCCCCTCCCATGAGTGGAATTGAGCAGAATGAATGTACGAGAGTAACTCGCAGCGCGATCAGTAATGAGAGAAAGCGTGAGCTGCAAGAACAGGCGGAAATGTATATAGACGAGAATGATGGGGCATCCTTGCTAGCGTCCCTATATGATTTCAGAAGGAACAACAAAAGACAGGTATTGTTGGAATGCGTGGGGGAATATTTGTCGGGACAGTGTGTAGTTCCACACACTCATCTGCGTCTCATGCAGCGGCTGTCATTTCCCAAAATGGCTACGCAACGAGAGGAAGACATCATTGATAGAGCAAGTGTTGGGGGGTTGGAAGGGGTGAGTGGAGATAGAGTTTTAGGTGGGTGAGAGGGGTTTTAGGATGGATTTAGAAAGACCAATTTATATATTTTATTTGGTCTTTCTAAATCAATCTTTTGTTGTTTCAGTCTGGTGAAAACTATTTTTTCACCTAAGACCATACATTACATGTTACATCAATAGGGCTTATCCTTGTGAGATGTGTGTCTCCTACTTTTTGACATTACATTATCACCAGACTTGGACATTGGGCATTGTGATCATATGCTCAGGTACTTACCTCCTACGCATGTATTGCCATCATATGCCTGGGTCAGCCATCGCTTACCAATGCTACTGTCATACTGCCAGGCACTCCTGCCACATACACTCTATCCCATTATAAACTCGGGTTCTCCCGCCACATGCTAGGGATTGTCAACAGATGCATAGGTGCTCCTCTCATGCCACCTACTGTCTTCATGTTCACGGGTCCTCCCGCTACATGGCAGGTGGTGACATCATGTCCTAAGGTACTCCGACCCACATCATCTACGTAGGTACCCTCTCACATGTGTCAGGTATCCTGAATTCCAGCTGGACCTACAACGGTTGGAACTTCCCCAGGTGTCAAGAGAGGGTGTTGATTTACGGAAGGCTAGTAAGAATGCAGCTGGATTGACCTCTTGTTGCTGGGATTCCAGACAAGTAGCCTGTACCGTAATTATTTTTGGAAACTCAGTTTCAAACTTCCCAAAACAATTTTTTGCACCATGAAAACCACACAATATCTGAAATTGTTGTTTTATATTCACTTACTACCATTAAATGATTTTCAAGTCAAGATGGATGATCTAAATGCGAGTACATAATTAACTCGATGTGTTCTTGTCTAAATCATGTATGGTATTTTGTGAATGTACGTATATTACGAATTTGACCATATCTAAGAACTAGAGCCCACTTCTTAGACGAAAACAGTGTCCATATTGTACACTATTATTTTGGCTGCTTCCGAAATATAGTCAATGCAGCCAATGTGCACTGCCAATAATGCCGGCCCACGGCTCGGGCCACATGGAATGATGGAAAGGCACAGAAGAGCAAGCACAAAAGAACACAAAAGTACCTCTGTGCTTTACTGTTGATGCCAATATCAGAACATTCTGGAGCAAAAGGCAATAAGCACGAGACCAGAGGGAAAGAGGAAGAGTCAGTGGGACTCAGAATACAATGCAGGGAGGGTCCAGAGATCCAAGTGGGAGCAGTGAAGTAGTGTAGTGGTAGGGCAGCATGGCAGACTCCAGAGGCTGGCACGTGTTCGAATGTGCCCATTCTGGGCAGCCTCACCTGCTTAGATCAGAGATGGAGCAGGGAATGCCAGCATCACACCATTGGCACACACTATCAGTGACCCAGCAGGACGGTCAGCATGGCAGAGGTGAGATGTCAGCAGAAAGGAATCCAGCCATCAAGGCAGGAGCCACAATGCAGCGAGGTGAGGAAGTGACCTACAATGAGGTCCTCTATGCATTTTTGTGAAGAAATGTGTGTGTACTCCCGCTTTGTCCTCCAGTCGCCTCTGCCTCCTAATTCTGTGGCAGAGGCCCTCAACAGATATTGATGCTACTCACCCAGTTATTTCACTCATAAACCAGGCATTGCTGCCATATGTTCAACCCGTGCCATCATATCTTACCCACTTGTGTACAAGTTGTAAAGGCAAGAACACAATTCAGTCAACAACCCACGTACCTCAGAGAGGGAGCATCTCTCCACCTTTTTGTCATTTTAGTGTACATAGCTTCATTCATGAGGCTGTGCCTTCCGTAGCACGTGAATATCAGCTTCCACTCTGTGCATATGCTATTCCGTGACACCCTCACCAGAGAGACTGCAAACTCAAGGTTGCAATGTACTGGAAAGTCCCCTCTTTCCTCCCACCCAAAATCCATCTCTGTCACTATCAATGTACTGTTCCTTACTATCCTGCAGCCCACAGCCCTGCCCACTGTTTAGGCCAAGGTGCTGCACTTTTTAAGTAATCCACACTCCAACTTCTATCTTTTCCGGTTCTTGTTGCATCGCGAAGAACCCCCTAGACGATTGCAGCAACCTGGTGTGGCATCAAAATCTGGCGAGATGCAGCTGTTGTGGACAGAGGTGGAGGAGGGAGATGAGGGAGCATCATTTTGGGCTGCGTGAGAAGAGTTTGGGGCTTGTGGGAGATAGCATGGTAGGCCTCTGTGAGATATGTGAGAAACCTGTGGGTGTTTTCACGGATAGACCCAGAGGATCTTATATTCAGGTGGCCAGTGCACAGCCATTGCCTTTGGAGCCAGACCCTGGGGTGGACCAGTGCAGGAGGATCACCTGAAACGGGGGTCCTTGGGGACTGCAGGAGGAATGCCCTCAGGAGAGATGCAGCATTCCCCCCTTTCCAACACACCCCTACCTGACACCTACTCTGTCTACATAGGATATGTTAAACCCAATGTTCCCATAATTACCAGAAAACACTATGACTTCCCAACTCCCCCCCTTTTTATACAAACACTGAGACGAAGAAGAAAGTGGGATTGAGAAAATGAAGATCCCTGAGAAGACCCACACTCAGATGCAGAAGACAGACACTCCCCTTTTAACAACAGACTGTCCCTTTAACAAGGACAGGCAAGGTCAGGCTTCCCTTGATAATCAGTCTAACCTGAGACCTATTAAGCCTCCCCCTGACTATAAAAGGCAGAGCACACAAGCACACTCTGAGCGAGCTGGGGATGCTGCACGGAAGCCAGAGGGAGAAAACATGAGCTGGAGAGACCCTGGAAGGTCTGGAGGAAGAAGGACTGCCTGATTGCTGGGCATGTGAGTACAGGGGAGGCTGCCATGTGGTGCCCATACCAGAGCCCCTCCCCTGGGCAAAACAGGCAAGCCCAGGCCATTGAGGGGCAGGTGGCGAGATCCTGACCTCAACAAGAATCCCCGTAAACTCCTGCAGCTCCTAACACCTCCAGAGTGCCAAAAGAGGGAGCTAGCGAAGTGGGAGCAAAATTAGAATGAAGGATTTTGGGACTGGAATTCCAAGGACTTTTATTTTGTGAACTTTAAGAGGGGTCAGAGACGACTGAGGGAGACCAATCTGTGAACTTTGAGAGGGGTCTGAGGCCGACTGAAGAAGACCTGTGTATGAATTTTAAGGAGGGGGTCAGATCCTCACTGAGGGAGACCCGTGGAGTGAAACAAGAAAGAGGTGCACACAGCCGGTGAGTTGGCAAGCGACCTGAGAGACCGGCGTGTGTAAAAGAAAGTTTGAAGTGATAATAGAATACCACAAGTGAAGGCTGCACACCTGTGGATGAGACACGAAGAAAGGCAGACCTGTGAACGAACTTTGAAGTGAGGACAGTTGTGAGATCAGTGATACTAAGTAACAGAGTGGTCTGGCGAAAGGGAGTAACCCACTTGAAAGTCTCTGTGAAAGGTACATTGTTTGAAGCATTAAAGCGAATGAACAACAAAAGTGAAGTAAGCAAGATTAACTCCTAAAGAAGGGGAGAATGAAAGTTAAAACGTGAACTTTGAGTCGAAGTGCTCCTGCGGTGGTCTGTAAAGAAAGTCATGCACATTCGAAGGTCTTCGACATATTAAGGTGGTCCGAGACTGACAGATGGAGACCCGAAGTGTAATAAGCTTGGGGAAGGGAACTCTCTTGAAAGTTTTGTTGAACTTGGTTGTGAGAGGTCTAAGCTCGACAGAGGGGGACATACGTGAATTTGCTGTGAAGGGTCTGAGCCTGACAGAGGGGGACCTACGTGTACTTTGTTGTGTAGTCTGAGCCCGACAGACGGGGACCAACGTGAACCTTTGTGCTTTGAAAGGTTTGAACTCGACTGAGGGAGACCTACCTGAACTTTGTGTTTTGAAAACGGTCCGAGCCTGACTGAGGGGGCTGGAAGGAGAGACTTTAGCGTGGAAGGCCAGGCGGGCCTCAGTCCATGTTTTGAACTGCCTTTAATTTTGAAGAACCTGGGCCAGAGTGCGTCATCCTTCCTACGGGGGCCGCCTTTCCCCTTGCCTTTTCAACATGAGGAGTAGAGCTGACTCAGCCACATTGATTCTTTATAGTTTTGCACATTATTCCTTTTGCATGCACATTTTTCCGACACACATTTTGTTACATTAGAGTAAGGGCTGGCATTCGGTCTTATTAGTATAGCACTAAAATTAGGGCTCCTGGTGAGGAACCTATTCTGCCCAGGAAAGCTACATAAAGTTTAAGATACAAATGAATAGGTCTAGAAAGAACAGAGGGGAAAAGTGAAGTTTTGGGGTTTTTTAAATTACCTTTGCACTCTCCTATGTTTTTTTTTTATTTGCATTTTTAAAGCGCTCACACAGCCCGCGGGCATCGAGGCGCTGTTACAGGAATTGTTTTTTTTTGTTGCGTAATTGTTTTTTTTGTTTGTTTTAGTTGCGTATTTATAACGCGCCTAAATACCCAGAGGTTTCTAAGCGCGGACCCAGGGATCGAACCTGTGTTGCTTCGTGTCGTCTTGCTTCCAAGGTGAACACGTTGCCGCTAAGCTATCCTCCCGGACAATGTATCTTGGAAAAGGGAATAAATCAATGTACAGCACTTAGTTATAGCACTTTGTCTTCAAATCTTTATAGTCGGTACAAAGGCATACAAAAAATGGATTCTTGGCCCATACTGGCTTATAGGACCCAAAAAGAGCCACATGAACATACAAAACATAACAATACAAGCAAATGCAATGTTGAGATCAAACTTTGGTGCAATGAATCACAAAATCAATCTCATTTTGCTATAATTCAGTGTACAGCATCTTGGTGAAGCAGTGACTTAACATATTACATACAATATATACAGGGGCGTTGCTAGGGGGGGGCGAAGGGGGCTATAGCCCCTGATCTTTTGTCTGTAGCCCCGGATAGAATCTCAGGAGTTACAGCCAGAAGACTAGCTAGCCCCCAGTCCCAATAGCTCCGACATCAGCGTAGCCCCGGGTCTTTTCCAGACCTAGCAACTGCAACTCCCCTGAATGCAGTGCTCTGCCTGCATGAGAAACGGCTCTTCCGCATCGCGGACCCCTGCAGCAACCAGGACCGTGTTTCTCTGCACAATCAACGCAGTTCCGCGCTTCCAGTGAGTGGGATTGCCCCGGGATTTGCTCCCTTTGAT
Organism: Ambystoma mexicanum; assembly: GCF_040938575.1. Lineage (NCBI taxonomy): Eukaryota > Metazoa > Chordata > Amphibia > Caudata > Ambystomatidae > Ambystoma > Ambystoma mexicanum. Next base: position 652,632,290 of record NC_090935.1, on the reverse strand, counting down.
AATTACTTTTTCCAAAGGCCTGGTGGAACTCCATCCACTTAGCACTACTTTGAACGATTCTACTTTTAAGATTCTCTACTTCAAGCCCGTACATACAGACTTCGTCCTGATGAATGCCGTGATAGACATGAGGCCCATCTAGCCCACCAAGATGGCAGAAACACCCCGGTGTAGACGCACCCTGTTTACTCCCAGTGCAATATCACTGTTTGTTGAAAACAGAATTGTGTTGATTCCATTGTATATATTGTATGTAATATGTTAAGTCACTGCTTCATCAAGATGCTGTACACTGAATTATAGCAAAATGAGATTGATTTTGTGATTCATTGCACCAGAGTTTGATCTCAACATTGCATTTGCTTGTATTGTTATGTTTTGTATGTTTATGTGGCTCTTTTTGGGTTCTATAAGCCAGTTTGGGCCAAGAATCCATTTTTTGTATGCCTTTGTACCGACTATAAAGATTTGAAGACAAAGTGCTATAACTAAGTGCTGTACATTGATTTATTCCCTTTTCCAAGATACATAGGAGAGTGCAAAGGTAATTTAAAAAACCCAAAAACTTCCCTTTTCCCCTCTGTTCTTTCTAGACCTATTCATTTGTATTTTAAACTCATTAGTATAGGCCATCTTGTTTTTACAGACTGCACTACAATTGTGTTATTTATTATTTGATGGTCGAGCGTGCTCCCATCCTTGATGTATGGCAAGATAGGCATTCTTCCAACCCCTTTTTCGAGAACAATAAAGGTTTTCCAAACGTATCTTTCGTGTCTGTCTTGCTTTTGATACAATGCTTCACTTACAGAAATGAGCAGGGATTCTAGCTCCTGCTGAACCAATGCCTGAAAAACTAGTGAGAAACGCCTTGCAATTCCTTGATGGGCACTGGCCTTGGCGAGCAAAAACCTCCCAGCAGGCCACTGAGCATAACACCTGAGCATCTAAGGGTGAGGTTTCAGGCAATTCTCAGCCTGCCAAGAAACATACCAGGAAGATGTAATGGGTGACTGTAGTCCTCAAATTTCAATAAGCCCTTCCTCTGAACCAGGTAAAAAAAGAAAGTGACAAAATCGGCCAAAGAAATGTGACAGAATTACACTATTACCCAGAATGACCTTTCAAATTGACCTTTTGTCCTAATTGACCTAATAATAGTGGTCCTAATTGATCTTCTGCACAATTGACCTTTACCTGTATCGTAGTTCTTTTATATATGTGTGGGTTTGGGATAGTAAATAATATAAGGGTGTCGGGTTGCAGGGTTTTTTGGATTGGGTGAGGGATTGCAGGGGGTTTCCTCTCGTATATATGTCCTAATTGACCTAATAAATTAGATCAATTTTCCCACAAGCAATTCTCCCGCAATCAATTGTGATTAGAGCAATTTGTATACACTCGGAATTACCAAACAGCAATAAACGTTCATAGATCCAATGTCTGGCTATTCCAGACTGCCACTCTCCTTCTACCAACTGGCAAAGGTTGTTTTTGGTCGTCTTGGGGTGCAATGCAGTTATTTGAGAGAGAGAGAGAGAGAGAGAGAGAGACAGAGAATGAAAGAGAGAGAGAGAGAGAGAGAGAGAGAGAGAGAAAGAGAGAGAGAGAGAGAGAGAGCGAGAAAGAGAGAGAGAGAGAGAGAGAGAGAGAAAGAGAGAGAGAGAGAGAGAGAGAGAGAGAGAGAAGGAGGGATAGGCATTGTGAGCTAGATAAATGGGACCTGTCTGTAAGTCCCCTGGGGTCGAAGTGCAGGGTTGCGGGTTGTTTTAGCTTGTGAGGCATATTCCCCTTTCCCCTGTCTAACCAAGTCCCCTCTAAGATCTCCCGCCACCTTACACTACACACACAACCCCCCAAATATGGCAGCCACAGGCCTAGACATCAGCACATCAACACTAACTGAAGCATGGCTAAACTATCTTATTTTAGACCTATCAGACTCTCCCACATCAGCAGTTTACCAGACACAAAGCTCTGATTTCAGATCTTGTGCTCTTCTCTATGGACAACATGCTCCCGGGTTTTCTCTGCCAAACCCATTGAAAGTGGAATGGCCTATGGAAACCTGGTACTTCTCACCTGCAGCCATCAATATCACAGGTTTCTCTAGTGCCTCTCCCACTAATTAACCCTGCTCCCCTTTTTTCCTTACTGGGCCATGTGCAACAAGGCCTCCAATAGTGATAGAAGGGCACTGTACAAGACAACTTACATTCCATTGCAGTTATTGCAATCATATGCACACCTACTTCCCCATCTTGCTGTCACTGCATGTTATCCCCAGCTTTTCCTACCACACAGTGGAGTAACTTTGCTGAAAATGTTGGGGGGACATGACTTCTGAAAAAAAAGTGCCCCAGCTAAATGAATGGGGACAAAATCGTGTGCCATGAAAGTTGGGGGGGACAAACAACCCCACCCCCCCTAAAATTGCGCCCATGCTACCACATGCCCGGTATTATCCTCATTTGATCAGATTTGTACCGCTAGTAGAGGCGTAGATGGCGTAGGGCCTGACCGGGCAAAGCCCGCCCAAATCTGTACATGCCCACTCGGCAGTGCTGTGTGGGGATTTACAGATGTCAATGTTACTGTTCTGGGCCCAACTACACTAGCTTCAGGCCCCACTTGTTAGGGAATCATGGCTACTCCTCTACCCCTAGCAAGCATTACCATCCACTGTCAATTATTGGCATCCAGTACCAAAGTACTCCCTTCATGATAGACATTGACATAATATGCACTTTTACGTCCCCACTTCCTCCCCGGACCACCTCCTACCTAATGCAATTCTGCCCCGATGGCTAGATGTTTGGGTATTGCTGCGGGATGAGGCAAGCGCGTTTCACTGGATATTTGCTCAGGGGTCGGGTGCCACTCAACAAGTACAGAATGCCCCATTGTTCAGGCTCGCTCTCCCCAGGCCATACCACTGCGGGAGAGCCGGGGAGGCTGGGATTTGGGATATTTGATGAGCCCTGTGCCACTTATCAAGGTTGCCATAGCAGCAGAGTGCTGTATATTTACTTTCCAGTGCCAATCTTCGAGCATACAGTAGGCTGGCACTCCATGCTCTACCGCTGCAGGCTGGTGTGGAGAGAGTAGTGGTTGCTGGGATGGTGCGTGCATCATGAGTGACGGTGTGATGCTCATCACATATGGCCTGGCAGACTAGACTGCAGGCAGGTTGCGTGGGGTTCCATGGAAACGTCATGTGGGTCCGATGTGGCGTGGGTCTGCCAAGGAGCAGAATTAGCGTGTGCGAACTTCTTGACCACACTGACTATGCTTCCCTTTGGGCAAAGAGCTATCATGGCACACAGAAATATGTCACACATACACATTGGCACCCTTAGCTATTTAATCTTTTGGCAGCATCCGTTTTTCACTATGGAGTCCTTTTACATATGGTTATTTTTCATATGGTTATTTTTCACATGAGTAGCTCTGACTGCCGGCTGTTCTCTTCCGACAGACTTGAAAAGTCACATTATCGCCTGAAAAACGGTGTAAATTATTTAGGAATTTATGATATGGTGTGTTATGTTATTTGGACGTTAAATGGCACAACTGTTGCCAAATTAAGTTTATTATTTATTTTCTGATCGGTTCTGATGTCAGAGAGGAACCTGTGAAAATATGGCATAGGACATTCATGCACGCATGCTCAGATACATCACGCCAGAGGACGTTATGGGCTGTCAGTCACACGCTAGGGGAGGGGCTCACAGGATGTTCATGTCTGGAATGTATGACTCTGAGCTGATGCTTTCGGGGAGCCGAGAGAGCACAGGCGCAGACACGAGTACCAGAAAGGTCACAAGCACGTAATCGCCACCTATCTGTCACGGAGCAGCTGCGAAACGTCTGCCTCCATAGCTTTCAGAAAGCAGTCATTAGACGCATCCTCTGTTCTAGCTGCACGCCATCCTCCTGGGCTACAGTGAAATGGGACACATCTCTTCTTTCATAAAAATAAAAAAACGGATTGCTCTCTGTTGAACATACACCATCAGTCCATTCTTTTCTTTCTCTATATTCCAACACAGGAAAACGAAAATCAAGCGTTGCAGTGAAAAATCCATTACCTCCACGTCCACTCTTCCTCGTCCCAGTACTTACCTCATGAGGCCCTTGCCTCCGACACAGGTCCTTCTATTTCTTTGAATCCCTATAACTCCTCCCCCTCATCCACGTCACTCAGTTTAATTTTTCCTGCCTCCAGGTGGGACTTTTTCTTCCCGGTGCAGGGCATCGGGGAGCAATGATTGCTGGCACCCTGAGGGGGGGGGGGCTATGTGGCAGGGCCTCCGGCTCCCTCGGGTGCGGCGCTGCTACTGGGCCCCCTGAGTGGCTTGGGGTCCCTGTTGAGTGGGATTGCTTCGCTCAGTTCTTTGCTGGGCTCCGGACCGCAGTGTGGGCATTGTGTCCCAGGTCCTGCTGGACCCGGGGGAAGGTAAGGAGAGGGGGGTGCTCTGTGCTTGCTGTTTTTCCCCTCTCCTGCTGGTATGGCCATCTTTGCGTTCCATTCATGCCGGCTCCTTGGTGTGCCTTAAGGAGGCTGGTGCCTTGCCCGGTTTTGTTTAGCTAGGTTGTAGGCCGGCGCAAGGACATCACAGCCCGGGTCCTGCAGGGCCCGGGATGCGGTAAGGAGTTGGGGACTTTGTGGATGTTTATGCCCTGATTCTCCTGCTGTTGGGACAGTGTAAGAACATGCCTCCTGTTTGATGCGGCGTTGCCTAGGGGATTGTTTTATTTGGTTTTTCCCTCTTGGTTGGTGCCTTCTGGAGGGATACCCATTAGCTCGACAGGTGGAGCATGGGGTTTCCAGCTACTTGATGCAGGGCACAAGCGAGTTAGTGGTGTGTTTGTTTCTGTGCTAGCTATGAACGCAGGCTCCTTGTCCTGTCCTCTTCCTCTGAACTGCACGGGGGACGGACGAAGGAGATTGATTTGCTTTCCCTTGTCTGGCATGATATTATGGAAACTGCTAATGCATCATGGAAGTAACGGCCATGCAGGGTGTTACCAGTGTCTCTTCTTTGGTCCTAGGTCCTCCGGTGCCGACTTGTTGCTTTCACGCATCCTCTCGGACATGTGGAAGTGATTTGGCAGATTGTGGCACATGTCTGTGCTTAAAGGGGTTCTCAGAGCCCCTGGTGCCGGTGGAGGGGGCTGTCCCTTCTGTGAGTTTCTGGTATAGGCATGCCCCAGGTATGGGGTTGCCTTTGGTGTCTGCTATCCGGGATGTATTGCATTGCCCTGCTTTGTGACAGTACTATGCCCATTGACGCCAGCCTGGTGGCTCCTCTATGTCGGCTAAGGGGTCCATGGTCTGCTGGACTACCGGGCTGTCCTATATCTTCCTTTTGATAGGTCCAATCCTTTTGTGGGCTGACATGTATGCTGTTATATTGCGGCGCAGGCCTGCTTCAACGTCCTGGGATTTTCCTCAGGTGCAAGTGCAGTGACTGCCGGTTTTCCCAGGATCCTCGTCTCTATCTTCTCGGAGGTGTATGGGACCGGTGGGGTTCGGCTTCCTGGGTACTGGGCTCCTTCCGGAGGGGTTATCAGTTTCCGTTCCTGTCTCCTCCTGTCCAGGTTTGCATGGTTGGGACTTTGGTACCCAGCTCACAGACCAAGTAGTTGGCCATGGGATCCGTTCTCTCTGAATTGTTGTTGTGGGTTACCATCATGACCGTTCCTCTCCCTGTTCGGGGTCAAGTTTCTACTCACGGGTGTTCCTGGTCTATATGCCTTCTAGGATGTGGCACCTGCTTATGGGTCTCGAGGCCCTGCATTGCTTCGTCCGGATGGAACGATTCTACGTGGAGACTTGGCGGAACATTCTCTGGATGTTGTGCAGAGGGGATTGGATAAGATCACAGGGTTTTCTGTTCCGAGTGCTCCCGTCCAGGGTGCGTTCGGCTCCTGGAGTGTTCTCCATGCTGGTGGCTCCCCTGGTGGTGCATTTGCATCTGCAGGGAGTGCGTTCTTTTTTCCCTACCTGGATGATTGGTTGGTCGAGGAGTCCTGTCGGCAGGCTGTCCTTCCTCATCTCCCTTTAGTCTGCCAGGCATTGCAGGACTGGGGTTTGCTGGTGAACTGGTGGAAGTCTCAGCTGGAACCTTCTCAGGATCTAATTTTCATTGGGGCACTGGTTTGCACTGGGATGGAGAGGGTATTCCTGTCCCTAGAGAGGGTCCGTCGCTTGCTGGCTGTTCTGGGCAGGGTTCTCAGAAGGCAGTATGTCTTGGCTTGCCTGTTGATGAAGTTACGGGGCGTCTTGCGTGTTTTTTCGTTCCTTGGGCCCGTATTCAGTTACGTCCTCTGGTGTCTTATCTTCTCTCCCACTGGCTGTCTCAGTTTTCGAAGCTTTGATTTCAGTTTCCCCTTCGCTGCGGGTCTCCCTGCTGTGGTGGCTGGGGGTTCCAAATCTACAGGCTGAGGTGTCCATGGTCCTTCCTCCTGTGGCCTCTCTTACTACCGACGCCAGCGGAATGGGTTGGGAGGTCTACATTGGGGGTCCTCTCAGCTCAAGCGTGGGATCTGGGGAGAGCTGTCGATTATCCAATTGGTGAGAGTTGTGTGCCATTGTCCGAGCTCTGGTGTACTTCGAGGGGTTGCTGGAAGGTCGGGTGTTTTTGGTCTGAACGGACAATACAACGGCCTTGGCATATGTCAACCACCAAAGGGGTTCCGGCTGCTCCTTGAATGCTCTGGCAGCTCTGATAGGCACCTGGGGGGAATCGCATCTGGTGTCTCTGGTGGCCTCACATATCAGGGGGTTGGACAATGTTTGAGCAGATCTTCTCAGATGCTGGTTTCCCTCCTCTGCGGAACTGGTCCTGTCAGCCCAGGTATTTGCGGAGATCTGTGTCAGATTTGGGACCCCTGTTCTAGACCTGTTTGCATCCCCTGCCTCAGCAAAGTTCCCCTCTTCTGCTCTCAGTTTCAGGCGGAGGGGGCTTGGGGGGTGGACGCCCTCTCTGTACAGTGGCCTTGGGGTTTCCTTTATGCCTTTCCTCCTATTCCCCTTCTGCCCCGGGTGGTTCGGCGCATCAGAGTGTACAGGGTGACTGCGTTGTTGTTATCTCCGTTCTGGTCCAGCTGGAGTTGATTCCCCTCTTTGTTGGCCTTTCGGTCCCAGGAACCTTGGCTGGTTCCGAAGTGGCCGTGTCCTCTTCAAGGGGATCTGCAGTTGGAAGTCCACTGGATGCAATGGCAGTGTGGCTATTGCTCAGTCTAGGCTGCTATCTCAGGTGTTCTCAGGTCCTGTTGTTGAGTCCATAATGGATGCTCTTAGGCCCTCCACTCTGAAGGTGTACGGCAGGCATTGGGGCCATTTCCGAGACTGGTATGGGCGGTCTGGGATCCCTCCCCTGCGTTCTGGCCTCCTCGCTATCCTTCAAATCCTCCAGGAGGGGTTTTTCAAAGGCCTGGCAGTTTTTCCACGCTTCGCTCTCAGTGGGCCTCCATTAAATTCCTTTTGGGGGACTCTGTTGGTCACTTAAATGGGGAGGTGTTGGTGGGGAAGTTGCTCCGGGGTTTTTTCTTCTTCCCGTCCTTGTACTTATAAAGGGCTTCCACCTTGGGATCTCCCTCTTGGTTTACGGTTCCTTCAAGGGCCTCCTTTTGAGCCCATTTCCGAGATTGATATCAAACATCTTACACTGAAGACTTGCCATCACTTCTGCCCGCAGGCTTGGGGAGATTGGGGCTCTGTTATGTCACCCTCTTTTCCTGTGGGTGCTGCCGGATTCGGTGGTGCTGAGGTGTGATCTGAAGTTTCTCCCTAAAGTTGTTTCTCAGTTTTTGCTCCTCTCAGGTTCTGGTTCTCCCTGACTTCTTTCATAATCCGAATACGCCTCAGGAGGTGGCTTGGCATAACACTGATGTCCGGCGGGCAGTGTTGGAGGATTTGGATAGGTTTGCTCTTTTTCGCCAATCTGATAGTCTTCTGATTACTTTTGGCCCGGCTGGGGCTGGGTATAAGGCATCTGTGGTTTCCATTTGCTGGTGGTTCCGTGTTATGTCTCCATGGCCTTTGTGGCTTCTGGCCTGCCTGTGCCTGTTCAGGTGTGGTCCACCAGGGGTTTGGCTGCTTCCTGGACCGATGCAAGGAGGGTTTCTCTGCAAGAGATTTGTAGGGCTGCCTCCTGGGCTGGTCTGAGCACTTTCATCAACCGCTATGGGTTGAGTTTCTCCCACTCGGGGGTTGGTTCCTTCGGGGTTGGAGTTTTGTATGTGGGGATGTGAATTAAGAGTTATTGTGGGTGTGTGTTTTGCTGCGTTGCTTTTGGCTCTGTGTCTCATTGGGACCTTTTCCCCGTTGCTGCTTTGGTATACCTCATGAGGTAAGTACTGGGACGAGGAAGAGTGGACGTGGAGGTAATGCTCTGATTCCTTAGCGGTAATCTTCATTACTCCTAGTCCTACACTTCCACATCACAGTACTGACAACTCTCCTCACCCTCCCTGCAGGGAAGGTCCCATGCTCTGGCTTGGTAATATGAAAATGAGTGACGTGGAGGAGGGGGAGGATTTATAGGGATTTAAAGAAATAGAAGAAGGTCCTGTGTCGGAGGCAGGGGACTCATGAGGTAAATACTGTGACAAGGAAGAGTAGGACTAGGAGTAATGAAGATTACCAGTAACTAATCAGAGCATTACATGCCACGTGAGTCAGAATATCCCTGAGTAGCGTCTCTGAGTAGCATGTGCACCAATCAGAGAACTTGCTGCTGCTATTCATTGCTGTGAATGACTGCCAGTGTTGAGAGTGAAGTACTTTTTATGTCACTGTGCTTGAGTCTCCACCATGGACTCACATAGGGACGTCAGTTCGCCAAAATTCCGGAGGTAGCGGAAGTGACATCACACACTTGATACTATCATATGGAAGTGATGCCAAATGAGCTTTGACCGAGATGACATCACCGGAAGTGCCATCCTATGACCCATGAACTTAATAATATCACCGGAAACTGATGCAAGCTCATGGTTGCTAAGATAACATGTTAAAGTTCTGCTTACTCTACAACCAAATTAAACTACCTTGATGTGCCACGGGTAGGGAGGAGTCATGATATGACAGGGCTGAATCTTGCAGAACAAACATACGTCAAGGACACTCGCACCTAATTCCAGCTGTCATTATTGTACCCCATATTCCCAGGGGCTGCCATAATATGCCAAGATGTACGTCAAGGACACTCGCACCTAATTCCAGCTGTCATTATTGTACCCCATATTCCCAGGGGCTGCCATAATATGCCAAGATGTTGCTAACCTGAGCCTGCGATCGCCTCACAAATAACGTATAGCCGTATCATCTAAATTACTGCGTGATGTGGTCAATTTCTGGCATGGAACTCCAAGCCCCGCCTCAAATGCTTCAGTAATGTGGTTTATTCCCAAGTAATGGCCTATATTCATGTTAGAGCTATCACTGTCTGGCAAGGTGACTCTCACACATCATATGTCAGCCGCAGTCTCAAATGCACCAGTAATGCCATCCAGTACTGAATGCTTCACATGAATGCTATAGTCACCAGATGTAATGTGCAGCCTCACGTATTCATTTGTTTTCTATAATATAAAACATGCTAACTCAAATACTTTGAAATGCCAAGTTCAAGTGCTCCGATTTAGAACTGCCATTTCCGGAAACAGGAAAGAGACGAGATGCTAAACGGAGCAGGAGGGGCATGACCGAGCGGTCAGGCTCTGTGGGTCCACGCTAATAACACAGAAGGAAGCTGTTCTTTCCTCTGTGGCCTTAATGATGGTGCGACAAGGGCATTTTTGACATCCTGGGGACGGAGTTGACCTCAGCCTTTACAGACAACCCCAACATGCACACAACTTGGAACTCATTAAGAATGGGATGCTCCCCTGTTGATCATATTTGTACTGTCCTGATGATGGCTGGTCTATGTAATCCAAACAGACCATATAGCTGAAACCCGAGTCCACGACATAGAAATCTTAATTGAATTTAAGTGTTTGCAAAGTATGTTCAAGTTGGAAAAGTCTAAACTGTATCTAAATAACATGTGATGCAGGCCAAGAAAGGAATGGTGCAATGTTTTTTTTAAATTGTATTTTGCACTTGAGGTTTGTTTATTGCCCCTCTATTGTTTTAATGGAGTATTGTATGTATGCAGTGCAATAGGAATGTTTGAAATTGTACGATGGTGTGATGTGAGGTCGACAGGATGTTGCATCTGCGCTTTAGTATTGTGTTGTTAGTTTATTATAAATAAACTATCTAATAAATACATCCAAGGACTGGAAGGGACTGACAAGGGCAGTCAGCAGTACCTGCACGCTGTGCTGGTGTTCGAGTATTCGAGTATTTTTTTTGGTTCTATCGACTGGAGGCGTGTGCTCAGAGGCGTGTCCCGAGCCCTCCACTCTACATACTTTCAGTCCTCCGCGAAGCGGACCGCGAAGGGACTGACAAGGGCAGTCAGCAGTACCTGCACGCTGTGCTGGTGTTCGAGTATTTTTTTTGGTTCTATCGACTGGAGGCATGTGCTCAGAGGCGTGTCCCGAGCCCTCCACTCTACATACTTTCAGTCCTCCGCGAAGCGGACCGCGAAGGGACTGACAAGGGCAGTCAGCAGTACCTGCACGCTGTGCTGGTGTTCGAGTATTTTTTTTGGTTCTATCGACTGGAGGCGTGTGCTCAGAGGCGTGTCCCGAGCCTTCCACTCTACATACTTTCAGTCCTCCGCGAAGCGGACCGCGAAGGGACTGACAAGGGCAGTCAGCAGTCCGCGGGCCCGCGTGACTGCTTGACGAGTCCGCAGCGAACCGTATCCTGTTTGCATCCAGAACTATCGTTCCTCAGGCCCGGTGAATGGCAGCCACAGATGAGCACGCAAAGCAGAAACTCGGGCTGGAGGACCAGGACAAGCGTTTATTAAGAAACGGCAAATCCCGCCCGCCACCAGGCCCGCCACCAAGCAACAATAACAAGGTTGGCGATACCTCGCCAGAAAGGGTGGAGCAACTGGCAACCCTGAGATTGCAGCGGATTTCCCGCATAAAACATGCAGGCAAAATAATACAGGTAAACACTATTCGGCCTGCGGATCTGAACGAAGTAAGTGACCTTACGTTTCTTCCGATCGAACCAAGGGGTGCGGATGGTTTGCCGCCTAATAGAGCATCGACTGCAGGACGAGGCCTTGAAAATCCGCAAGAAGATATCTTAACTTCCCTGTGCCCTGTGTCTCCCTTTACATCATCCTTAACATCACCCGTCCTAATAGCTCAGGGTCTAGAAATTGGGTGTGGGAGGACAATAAACCCGGAGGTAGCCCCACTGTGTGTTAAAGGAGCGGAAGAAGATAGCTTCGAGCCACCTATGACGCCCTCACAGGAGATGACGGGGGTGGGGTCTGGGCATTCGCCCCGAACATTGGACTCCCGCGTGGAGAAAGTATCAAGTCCAGGGGGCACTAAAGATATACTTTCGCCTGCGCTCCGGGGGAAGCGGGTAGTGATTATGATACACAATACAGAGGGAGAGGAGGGGCTAAGAACTCCCCCGGACCTAGCTGTTCCATCACCAGCTCTCCAAGCCTTGGGCGAATCTGTGGGTGAGGCGGGAGAGGTAGAAAAAGAGGGCCTGGAGACGGCAGGGTTTGCTCGAGAAGACGGGGGCAATCAAACCAGCGCTTCCCCTCCGCGGTTGGCAATTCCGGTGCTGAACATCGGCACAACGGAACCATCCCCACCTTTATCCAACTTCGCCCCACCACTCGGAATGGATGTGGCTGATATATCAGCAAACACCGACCAGATAATAGCCAACTCGCCGAAAAAGGCGGGAGGCAGCCACAAGATGTCTTCTCGCAGAGCGGCAAGGGCCAAACCCCCATACAAAAGAGGACAGGCGGGGGGGGGGGAAACTTCCACCTTCTTACAGAATGAAAGCGATGTCTACTTTGAAAGAGTTTTTTGGGAAAAAAACACGAATAGAGGAAGTAGGACGTCAAGATATATCAGATGCAGAACTGCTGGCCATAGTGGAAGACAGAGCAATGCATTTTTTACACTCGAACCTCCCCCCTATGATGCCAGAGAAAGTGGCTAATAACACACTACACCTGCCCCCTCAAGGGATTTGGACTCCTAACTCAATTAGTAGGGGTCCAGAAGCACTAACTGGGATGGGTAGCATAGAACCCGGTCCTGGTCCTGGTCCTGCACCCAAAGATTGGTTGAACAGAGAGCTTGTCGCAATTCAGCCGAATGCCAAGACAATACCCGTGGGAAGTGGCACCCCTGGAAGGACGACCTTGCCTACTGATAACTCACCAGACATGATTAAGAAGGTAGTGGGCCTGGGTTCGCTGGGAACCCCAATAGGGGAGACACATCTGCCCCCAAGTCCGGACAGGGGCCCTCCCGCACTGCCCATGGTGCCCGTTTCGCGAAACCCTCAGCCTATAGCGATCAGTCCGGAATTACAAATTGAAGGGGATGGCCCTTTAAACGATAAAAGCTCGGGACATCCCAAAGATCGGGGCTCTCTGCCGACTCCTAGTTGCCAGGGCGAAAATCCTCCCAGTCAAGTGCTAGAGATGTCTTTGAAAAAAGAGGATCTTATGACTATGCTGTCCTCAGTTACCATCGCACTGGCCCCGTTTGGGAAATTATATGAAGCAATCAGCGACACTCTAAAAGACCAAACTACTCTGATTGCGCATATGCATACTAAACTGTCCTTCTTAGAGGGCTTTATCAGCGCACTCCAACATCACAAAGGCGATGACAAGGAAGTCCTTAACGCAGAGAGTCGACCTGAGTCCGCAGAAAGGTCAGTCACTCCCAAACTAAGCTTGACAAATTGGCAAAGAAATACCCAAGGGACACAAACTATGGACCAGCCTGGGGCGAATGAACCCCCTGTGATGACCCAAGGTTGTGGAGTAGAAGGGGACACTGAGAGGGATGCGCGGTCTATAGAGAGACCCCCATCTCTGGCGATAATCGCTGACCAGCCAGAGCATAATACAAAGGAGGGCCAGTCCTTGAGTGGATCTGCCAGTAATACAGGAAGGAAAAATGGATCAGTGGCATTCACCCTCCCAGAAAATGCAGCAATCCAACCTTTTGCGAAACCAATAGACTTCTCCACAATGAAAATTCCATCTACCTTTGAAATTTTTCAACACAAAGGCCAAAGTGAGCCAGTCTGTAAGGGGAAGAAAGTTTCGAAAAATAAGCCCCAGCGAGAGCCCATACAAAAGGCCAAACTAGCGAACAAGGACTTGAGGAATCAAGGAAAAACCACTCCGCCAACACAAAATCGTCAAGTTTTCAAATTAAAACCCGCGGAGAAGACGCGGCTGCCCTCGCGGAGCTCTGAAAGGTCGCGAGAGAGCTCTTGTAGCTCAATCGATCTACTGAACATGAGCGTTTATACGGTTGAGGAATCAGAATCAGAAATCCCCCAAGCACTGGCTCAAAAAAGAAAAAAACCGGAAACTCGTGATAACGGAGAAAAGGACGAACCGAAATCAAAGGCATTGCTCCTCGACTCTCCCTCGACTTCTCCGGGGGCTGTGGAAAAAACTACTTTGCCCCAGGGAAGTGGAAGTAAGTATCTTGGTCCAGTACTGGGTAAGAGGCACCATGGGAGAAACCAAGTTGAAGCCCATCCTCGAGATCCACAGCAAAGTCGTAGCTCCCCCGGGGCGAAAAATCCCTGGGTTCATCAAGATAGTAGAAAGTACAGGAGCCCTTCATCGGATAAACCCAAATTTCACCATAGATCTAGAGCCCACACCCGGTTGGGCACAGGACGGAGGGAGGGCAGATTCACTTGTCTCAACAGCCCACCTCTGCTCGGACAAAGGAAAACGATGACAAGAACATTCAAACTGCAAAGAACACAAGAAAGAAAGGATAGCTGGATACTAAATCGAAAGGCCCTACTCAAACTGTTCCAGGAGAGCCGGCTATCCCACATTGATGTCACAAAGGACATAAATATTTTGGAACCGAATCCTAATGGAAGAACTGATAGTTCGTTCCTACATATAGGATCGAACTACATCCAAGACCAAATCTGGAATGCAAGAGCTAAATTACATAATTTGGGCTTTGACCTGTCAAACGTTATGGAGGGCAAAACACTAACTTCACCTTTAAAGGAGCGGTCTTACCATCGACCCAGACACCAGGATCTTGACCAAGATTCTTTGCCTTATAAAACACCTACTAGGCATCAAGCGCTCAGTAAACATGACGAAAATCGGACTCGGAGGGCCCCTAACAATTTGAACACTCGACGCGACACGGAAAGGAGAAGGAGCTTGGAGAGAGGTTCTCCACTGGTACCACTTTCGACACGAAACGCCACGCAAAGAATCTTTCAACGTGTGGAACAATCAGATTTCTGCCCTGCTGTGATATCTCATCGATCGGGGAAAATGTACCCAGTCGGGGTGGGAATGAGAAATAACAAGTACCCACCTCACTTTCAAGCTGGTGGGCAGTAGCCATCAGGCGCCCGTTCCTGTGATTCATCAGGGAAGCCATCGATCCCCATGGAAGTCCCGGAGATATCACTGAAACTGGGATCGTGGAATACCAGAGGTTTCGGCCATCCAACAGTCTCTTCAGATGTCAACTTTGGGAGCTTCGACGCCCTATGTTTGCAGGAAACGTGGCTAATGGAGCCACCTACGCTGGACGGTTTTCAAATGGCACACTCACCCGCCCTCAGAGGGGAGAGAGGTAGGCCGAGATCTGGCCTCATCACGGCCTTAAGAGTAGGCTCAGGACTATCATTGTCCAAGACACTCTTGGCCTCAGAATTCTTTTTGGCTACGCTTTTGGAGTGGGAAAGGCCGAAAGGTCCTCCGGACTCCATTCTCAAATCAGAAATCCTACTGATCAATGTATATTGGAATCCAAAGCGAGTGAACAACGACCTTTTCCTCGCACAAATTGAGAGTCTAATAGACAACTTTTTAATAACATCTACCTCCAGTGACGTGATCATCGCGGGAGATTTGAATATGGATCTAACCCTTGATTTCAGAGAGTCCCAAGGTAGAAACAGCATGTGGCATAAATTCTTAATCACAAGAGAGATGCATATCCTGGGGCAAAGGACTGGTAAGAAGACTGAAGATATCCCAACCTGGGAAAGAGGGAATCAAGCGGCAACAATTGATTATATCCAGGTGTCAAGGAGCCTTCTGCCGCTGTGTCTACCCCTCACAACTATAAGAACGCAGCATAGCGACCATAACCTACTTACTTTCTCGTGGAAGTCGCGGAGAAGAAAAGCGGAGTATGGCGCTCAAAATCTGCTAATAAACCAGAGTGGGATAAGGCTGAGACTGTCGGAAGTAGCGATTTCCAACATAACCAATCAATACAAGGATCGCAAGCTGATTAAGCACTTAAGTCCAGCAAACTGGATTGAATACTTGCCCCTATTGACAGTCTATCAACGGAAAAAAAAAGTGATGAAACACGAAATTAAGGCCCCACTTCATACTTACAACGAACAGTTAGTTATTCGAAGAAAGGGGGTCAGAAAGTTACAACGGGAGGCAGCAAAAACAATATCACTGAGCAAGAAGGCTGAAGCAGCCATGGCAGCAAAAGCCTACAAAGTCTGGCTGAAGTCAACTAAAGCAGAGAGGTACCAGTTAGATGCGGAAAATATGTTGAACGCTATTAGTGGCCACAAGGTCCGTGACTTCTGGTCATTGATTAAAGGTAACTCTCAATCAGTGAACCAGGCACTACAAAATTCAATCGGTGAAAAATCCTGGATATCACATTTTGAAAACCTTTACGGAGTCCGGGATAAGGTGACAGAGAATTGGACACCTACCTCAGGAGAACAGTGGGAAATCCCAACGGACCTGTACACAATTAAAGGGAAAATATCTCAGCTTAACGGATCCAGAGCGGCAGGACCTGATGGCATAACCAATTTTGACATCAAGAACAAATTGGAATTTTGGGCCCCATTTATTCAAGAAGTCTTCTCAAACTGTGTCAGATTCTCGATCATTCCTTCATCCTGGAAGAAAGCGATTTTGGTCCCTATTTTCAAAAAGGGAGTTAAAGACAACCCTTCACATTATCGTCCCATCGCTTTATTAGACTCCATAGGAAAGCTCTTTGGTGCTCTAATCCTGGATAACTTTAGTAACTGGATCTCTGTGACTGGCCTGTCGGATCCCTTCCAGGCGGGCTTTGTGAAAAATGTCGGGACCTTGGTTAATGTTCTGGCAGTGAGCACACTTAAAGCCAAAGTATTTGAGGGCAGCCCTAAGATCTACATGGCATTTATCGACCTGGTCCAGGCCTTTGACCGGGTAGACAGACAACGATTATGGGAAAAATTACATCTCCATGCCTGTCCCCCAAGGATACTGGAACCCATAAAGGCCCTATATACGGGAACCACAATGTGTGTCAGGCTGAACAACCAAGGCCTCTTATCTGACTGGATAAAGACGGTAAGAGGGGTAAAGCAGGGGTGCCCCCTAGCACCGGCACTGTACAATGCATATATGGCCGACTTCAAAGAGTACGAAGATAGAGTCCGGATGTTCCCTCCGACATTGGGAGCCAGCAAAATTTCACGCTTGCTATATGCAGACGATATAATTCTCTTTGATGTAACTCCAATCGGCCTCCAGAGACAGATAAACAACCTTGACTCCTATCTTAAAGAGAACAATCTCTTGATGAATCTGGAAAAGACAAAAATCATGACTTTTGGAGGAAACGAAAGGAAGTCGGAGAAATTCACATGGGCGGTAAATAACATCAAAATTGAATTGGTAGACAGCTTCAAATATTTGGGAGTTATCATCAACAAGAACAGCAAAGAAAAATTGATGCAGGAGAACATCATGTCTAAGGCGAGACTTCTTATTTCCCAATCTCGGGCAATACTGAAAAAATACGGAAAATTCACTTTGGCCCCTGTGGTGACCTTCTATAAGGCCAAAGCGATCCCGACGCTCACGTACGGGGCAGAAGCCTTACCGAACCTGCCAACATCCTTCTGGTCAAAAGTGGAAGGTTTCTATTGGAGAAAGGTCCTTAATCTTCCTGATTTGCTACCAATGGTGATAATAAGAAGGGAACTTTCTCTACAATCTTTGACCTCTATTGTCTCTCGTAACGAAGTAATGTTATTCAGAAAGTGCCTACTCCCAAGTCCTCCACGGATCATGCAAGAAATCCAGTACGAAATCCGGTCTGGATCATGTAAAATGGTCACAAGTTGGGCGGCAAAGATCGACTCAATATTAGTGAGCGCTGGAAGTTCTGAAGATGAACTAATTTATAACCCCGCCAAGGTGAAATCTCGACTTCTAAATCAAGATTGGATTGACACTTTGGAAAAAGCTGCCGCCTCAAAACTGTTTAAAGACCCTCCTCCACAGTTGTCTAAAGTGAACGAGCTCAAGCCTTACTTATTAAGAGGACCGGACTCCAAACTCATGATGAATTTCTTAAGAATTCGTCTTAATATCCTTCACACAAGAGAAGTCCTAAGCCGTAGAAAATTGGCCTCGGACGAAGCATGCAGATTCTGCAAGAAGTTAGAGAAGGCTGAAACCATAAGACACCTCCTGCTCAATTGCCTATGTGTTACGGGCCCCCGCCAGAGACATCTGGGCCACTTGTTCAAAAACCTATATGTTTATGAGGAAGAGGAATGGTGGTGCCGGCTCCTAAGTGGGGAAAAGACTACCTGGGTGATCGCGGTGGTAGGCTTTTTTCGAGAGATTGATCTGCTTACCTGATCGCAGATATGGACGGGCAGGATAGCCAGCTGGATGTCATCACCCTCCCACTTCCGTGGGGGTCGTGGACCCTGTTCTTGATCCCGGCGCTGTACCAGATGGGGAACTAAGTGTGGAATGCAGAATAGGACAAAGAAAGATTCCGTGCCGCACTGTTTGTGGGGAACTCGAACAGTTAATGTGGGCACTGTATCTTTATTTTGTAAAAATTGTATTATACAATTAAATCAAATAAAAAAAATAAAAAAAATACATCCATTGGAAGAATGTCCTTTCTGAGAAGGCGCTTGCCAATGGACATTTGAGGGTTTCTTTCCTGTGTGACTTAGTTCGTTATATGCATGGTATCATCACTGTAGGCGGTGTCCGGCCTAATGCGCAGTTGCTGCCATTATATGCCAATCACTGCTTCAAAATGCTGAGAAATGTCAGTAAATATCCCCAAAAGGAGAGTTAGTGTTTCATGCGAATTGTATACCACCATATGCCATTTGAATTCTCATGTCCAGCTGTTGCCATCACATGCCCAGGCAAGTGCCTCTACAAATGCCCCTGCAATGCTTTTCTTATGATGCCTCATAATTAGGATACAGTCTCCAGATGAAATGTGTTACCAGCAGTGGCTGGTGAATTTCTGAACTGGAGGGGCCTGAATGTTTGGGGCAAATATGTGGGAGCAATTGAGCACAGTGAGGGAGCCCAAAGAAAACAAGGGGACTTGGGGTGGCTCTCACCCCAAGAAATGTTTTTAAATAATGGGTTAAAATGTTGCATTTTACTACATTTTCTGTGAAAAACTGGCTAAAGAGCCACACAGTTTGCAATCGGTTTTGTATTGTAGCACATGAAAACGCCCAATAGATGCAAGCCACCAACAGTGCACAGGAGCATTTTCCAACACATTTTCATGATGCATTTGCCCACAACATATGCCAGTATATAAAACATTTTCATGCTGTCTCCAGCTGTCATATATGCCAGTATTACTATGTAAAGACTTACAGACAGTAAAAAGTGCCATACCACAGAAACTATACCCAGAGTGGCTATACCAACATAGGCCAGTGTACCCTGAAATCACACTTTGTCTTCCTTTTTCCCTTGATGCCCAGTAAAACAAATCCATGACACACTAGGAATATATGGCCAGACTGGAGCCACCAATGTAAACAAGTCTAGCCTCACAATAATACTCATCATGTTTGCTTTACCCTTGTGGTACAGTATACAATGCCAGGGCACAGGAAGAGAGGAAATTCAGACCGACACCACCAACGTAGACCAGTCTAGCCATGAAATAACACTTATCATGTTTGCTCTATCTTTGATGCCAAGAAATAAATGTATTATACCGAAGACCATGCTGCAATTACTCAAGACGCAGGTAATGACTACAGAGTCCACAGGTACATTTAATTTAATTTATTGCTTGTAGTTCCAGGTTCCAGTTACTCTCTACAGGTATGTTGGGGGAAACACTAACTGGTCCATCCTCAGGCACTCACAGCTCAGGTCTAACTGACATTCATGGACTCAGACACACATCACATTCACCCAACATTCTCTGAGCTGTCATTCATCCACATGCACCAATGTTCTACCAGCGGTAGGAAAGGAGGACAAGTGACATGCAACAGATATAACACAATTTCATGCAACAGTAAATAAGTATATGCAGATTGGCACCTCTAATGTAGGCTAGTCTAGCCACGTGATAACACTTATCATGTTTGCTTTACTTTACCCTTGATGACTAGTAAAAATGCCATGCCACAGCAGGAAATTATATGGAGACTGGCACCACCAAGTTAGGCCTGTCTAGACATTAAATAACACTTATCTTGCTTGCTTTACCCTTGATGTCAATTAAAAATTGACATGCCACATTAAGAAAATAAATGCAGACTGGCACTAATAGTAGCACTGGTCTGCATATACTTTCTTAATTTGGCATGGCAATTCTTACTGGGCATCCAGGGAAAAGCAAGTATGGTGAGCGTTATTACATGGCTGGACTGACCTACATTGGGCCTCATCACGAGTTGGGCGGCATCCTGGCGATAATACCGCCCAACTGTAATTACGTTAGCACCAGAGAGTCTAAAGTTATTAGGGATGGATCACGGGTTGGGCATGAATGATAAATCCCCATTCCCCATTGGGTCCATTAGACCCAATGCAGCATTCTCGGAGCAAATGCTGCACGCTAATACATCCGACGGTAATTGCACCAAAAACAGGACGCTAAATGGGATTTTGACCTGCAGCAAAAAGCTGGAGGTAAAACAGCCCATTTAGAGCCAAAATCATGATCAGGCCAACCCTTTAATTTGGCAGTAATACCTTTACCACTGCATTTAAAGGCTACCGCACAACTCGTGATGAGGCTTTTAGAATGTATACCAGTCTAGCCATGTGATAACACTTATCATGTTTGCTTTACCCTTAATGCACAACAAATGTTACTCTGCATCAAGGGTAAAGCAAGCACAGTAAAATGTACTGTGCATTAAGGGTAAAGCAAACATGAAAAGTGTTATTACATGGATATACTGGCCTGCCATTCTATCCACCTAACGCCACTTGCCATGTTTGCCTTTACAGTGCATCAAGGGTAAAGCCACCATAAGTGCTATTATGTGGCTAGATGGGCCTACATTCAAAACACTTATGATTGCTTTACCATTGATGCACAGTAACATGTACTTATCTTGTTTTCTTTACCCTAATTACACAGTAAATTGTACTGTGCAACAAGAGCAAAGCAGATATTGAATTTAGGGCAGTCTATCCATGTAGTAACACTAACCATGTTTGTTTTTACCCTTGATGGACAGTCAAGTATCTTTACTATGCATCAAGGATAAAGCAAAAAAGAATGACATTCTCCCAGCAGCCCCACTCTGTGGGGGCTGCTGGGGCAATGGAAGAGCGCACCCCTAAATGTAACACCCCACTCCCCCTTCACACACACACATGCTCACATACAAAACGTTCACTCGTACATTCATACATCATTCAAACAGCTCCTTGCATGCATGCATACAAACAAACACACCAACATACACACGTACATACATATATACATACCTTACATAAAGATACCTTATCTGCTCGCACCCTCTTCTCCCGCCATTCTACCTTGGAAGACAGGATGGCCCTGCCTCCCGCCCCCCCCCAATGTCAACACGCTAACTGACAGTTGAGGACGCCTCTCCTGTCAGCATGTCTATGCTCTTAGCGTAATAATGAAAGACGGTTGGGCCAGAATTCTGCCACCCACCACCTCTCATTATTACGTCCTACATTTGTTGCAAAGCCCTGTAGTGTGTGGGACACATCCCTGCTTTCATACAGGCACCACAGTCGACTGTGCAAAAAAAGCACACGGATGGACTGTACTGTCTGCCACTCAGGCGGTAGGCGGGAGGGCATTCCCCCTCCTCCGCCCATAGTGGCCACCCGCTACTGTGATTGACCCATACACCTACCCACCAACATTTACTTTACAACTTTGCTGGCTTATCATCCTACACGTTCTTCTCCAGGATGAAGTTATTCTCCTGCATCACTCGAGTTGAGCTTTCCCCATCAGCGGACAGGGCTCAGAGAAGCTCCCTTTTGATGATAATGCCCGCCTAAATGATGGCAATCCCTGCAAATGTTGGCAGTACCGGGGAATAAGATGGCACTTGCTGCAAACGGAGAAACCTATTTCACTACTCAAAAGCCAAAACTTTTGAATGTTCCCATGCTTACTTGTCTGTATTTATTATGTGCCACTGTCACAAGATGTTAGGTGCATGCACCATTTACAGGTCAGTAATTCCAACACATACATTTTTCACTGAGCATGCCTGATATATGCAGCACTGCTCCATGTTTACCTGTCATTTGCACAGCGCACTTAAGTGCCAAGGCAAACTCTTCTACTACTGTTGCCATAATGTACTCAGATGTGGTTCTATGGCGCCAGACATCACTAAGTGGTAAACTCTTCCAGCATGAGGATCACTCTAGGACAGAGCTCTTCAAACTGTGGGGCGCGCCCTCCCCGGGGGATGGGGGGGGGTATGGGGCGAGAGCCCAGCATGAAATGTAAAAAATAACAAAATAAACATTTTTTTTTTTAGATTGGGGGAAATGGGCAGGGGCAGCTCACATGGTCGGACTGGACTATAAACCGCTCTCAGGCACCAATAAAAAGTGGCCCGCAGTTGCAAATGTATATTAATTCCTTTAGTCACAGACTCTTTGAATAGTACACAAGGGGGTGTTTTTTATTAAAATGTAAGCAAATTGTGATATTTAAAGAATATTTATTCAATAACAATGGTCAAAAATACTAGCTGCATAGTGAAGTAACTCATGAAACTGACCCACTTTGGCCAAAAAAGTGGCCCATTTTGACTGGCCTACACTAGCATTTTGGCGGCTCATCCATAATGCGCGTCCAGTGGCCCCTCCCCTATTATGGAGGAGCCGAGGAGCCAGCCCAGTGAAACACTGAGCACTCCCTAAGCTGCTTTTTCCAGCTCAGGGTGTGCTTTTGGGCTGTCTGAACTGTCAAAGGGGAACAATGTTTCCCTTTGACAGTTCAGTTCACCTAGCCACACATGCTCACTGAGCCATGCAGCGCTGGGGGCGTTTTGCCTTGGCAGCTTTGCATAACTCATTGGAAATGCTGGCTGGGGCCCTGCATGTCTGTATGTGCGAGGGGGAGCTCATGCGCCTCCTCGCACATACGGACAGAGCAAGGCCCCTGCAGAAGGTACGTTTATGTCCATTTATTTTTTATTTAAATATGGATGTGTATATGCTTGTGTTATGAGTGAGTGTATGGTGATGGGTGCTTGTATGAATGATAGAGTGATTGCTGTGTGAATGTGTGAGTGTGTGTGTTTGTTTTGGTCCATTGAGATGATTTTGGTGAGTGGGGGGTAGAAGGAGAAGGAGGGTTATACAACAAAGGCATTTTAAAAATGCCTTTGTGGCACAATACCCCTACCCACCTGCCAAAGTCAGCTCTCCTTCTGAGGTGCTGTGGAGCCCAGGGGACAGGGATGGTATTGTTTTACTGGATATCTATCGTAGATGTCCAGTAAAAAATACGATGCTTTCCCCTTGGGCCTAAGCTCCAATTGCAAACTGTTTGGCTTTTTATCCATTTTTTTTAAAAGTATGATCTAAAATGCAACATTTTATCTCATTATTTAAAAAAAATTCAAAAGGGTTGAACCACCCGAACCCCCCTTGATTGGTTTGGGCTCCCTCGCTGCGCTCGGTCCCTATGCCATTTTTGTGGAAAATATTTATGCCCCTCCACCTTAATTCTTATTACTTAAAAAAATTCACCAGCTCCCACTGGCTGTCGCACTGTGTTGGGAACGGGGTGGGCAGCGCCCAGGGACTGTGGTGGGACCAGAATGGGCAGGAGCACTGGGATAGTGGGGAAGCAGGGCAGGGAGAGCCCAGGGTCTGTGAAGGGGTGGAAGAGTCCAGGGACTGGGTAGGAGTGGGATGAGGAAGCCGAGCGAGTTTGATGGGAGCAGGTGGGGGAGCCCAGATGATGGGAGCAGGTGGGGGAGCCCAGATGATGGGAGCAGGTGGAGGAGCCCAGAGACTATATTGGGAGTAGGGTTAGGTGACGGTGCGCAATCATTCATAGCCATTTGTACATACTGTCCATTTGGTAATTTTGGGGGGGCCGGGCCTGCCCAAAATGTTCTCACGGGGGGCCCAGGCAAAAAAAGTTTGAAGACCACTGCTCTAGCATAATGCTTCCCACCCTCGGCCGAGAAGCTTGGCTTCATCGACCGTTTCAAAATGACCTCCATCTTCGTCACTCATCTGACTTTACATGCACATTCCAATTATTCGTGCTTGCCAGAAGGATTGCAGTGGTGGCTTGTTCTAGCACAATGTTCTCTATGATTTACGCTCTTCATCAGGACTAATGGCCTGTTTTGTTTATCTTGTCTGTCCTCCGACGCATGCAAAATAAATATATATATATGTTTTCTACAAAACACCTGTTGCCTCATTATTTCCTGTTGTGTAAAGTTGTTGTAAAGGCCAGTTGGCCCAATTGAACGGTACTGTATTTTAACTGGTGTTGTATTCAAGCTTGGAAGGGTGGAATGATTGGCTGGCACTGCCAGTATTTGGCTGAGAGCCGAGGGGCATATACACATGTCTGCATATCGAGCGTTTTCATCACTCGACGGTCAAAATAAAAGCCCTCTTCACTTCCTCAGTTTCTCACTGTCTGCGATTCCTGAAACAGGGGCGCAGATGCAGTGTCAGAGGACACAGGGGAGTTGTCAGGGGTAGCAGCAGCTACCTCCGGCCGTCTCCAAAGGACGTCCATGCACAGGGGTTCTACATTATTGAGATAATACCACTTACTGTTTGCTATAATTGTTGATGTGGAATTGGGCGTTTGTTTAACAGTAATAACTTTGACCTCCCCCATTCCCTGGAATTAGAACCCCAGATTTCATAGACAATGCTCCAAAAACGTAACATTAACACGAGTATAAGAAAGCACAGCGATGGAAAGTATTGCTGACCACTAGAGTAGCCGGGCTATGCTGACACTGTGGGCCTGCACGGTATACAAGTGGGCCTAGCGCATGGTCCATGCAACTAAAGAATGCTATTTATTTGGTTTGCGTATTTTCTTTCGTGTGCTCCGACAGCGAAGGATAATGTTTGAATGCAGGCCATTGCATCCTTCTAAATCAATAGTTTAAAGACACCATGTAACCAAAAGCCCCCTTCATTTGTACCAGAATACAAACTGATTTGAGCCCCCAAAAAAATCAAACCATGTGATTTTTACTACTGTATTTTCAAGACACAGCAAAAGAAATTGCGTGAAAATGGTACTTGCTTGTAATGATATTGTGACATGGTTTTGCAACTTGTTGTGTGTGATGTGGTAAAAGAGTTGAAGTCTTATAAAGAAAACAATCCATGTTTGTGTGTCCAACAAGCAGAACTGATGGCAATAAAGTCTACAGTTTTAGGTGGTTTTACTTTGTTATACAAAATGTGGGATTTGAAGATTGGATTGCTAGCTAGGAAGTGGTGGCAGTGCACAGAACTCTAAAATGCACACTTACTAAGAAGCCCTGTCACAGGTTAAGAAGTGGACTTCAATGATCACAGCGAGTGCCAGTGGCTGTACACAATTTTAAATAATACAAAACGGTTTTTATTTTATTGATTTATCTATTGATTAAGGAAAGAAATGGTCCTGCCAGAATTCAACCATATCCATGTTTTCTCTTACGCCACAGAACAGTAACTGCTGAATATGACAGGTCTAAGAAAGCTATGCAGATCTTGAATCGCTACTTCATGCATACCACTGTCTCTTACAAATATGCTGAACTCGAGCTCTCAAATCATGTTCTATGCGTCCTGCCGTGGACAGTGCCTGTCATGTAGGATATTACAAATGCAGAACCACATGTACCAGAATGCAACAGAATGTGAGCCTGCTTGTCAGGGCTGGGTTATAACTTCACGCCCGACATGGCTCATTTTAGGGTTGTAGCACTTTCGGATTTACGCACAACCCACAAGTAGAGTCTGTGTGATAGCACACACTTGCATTCCTTGTTTGACACAGGAAGTGTCTTGGGACTGTGACCTATTTGCATAATGTGTACATCTGCAAATAAAGCTATTAGAAGCCGTTTCGGCTGATGACCAATTTAATTCTCCCAGTAGGGCCTGAGCTGGGAATATGGCGTCAGCTACTAAACCCATACTTTAAAAAAAGTGGGCTGCAACATGCCCTGTAGCATCCCAGTGGTGCGCTGAAATGTGCCCATAGCTAGAAATTGCAGGACAGCCGCCAGCTTCAGGTGGGGTGGGATTGCGATCCTGATTCCGATGTCCAGCTGCATGAGGCTATGCAGCTCAGCTTTGGTGTCCCTATTCGGAGTGTTATTATCTGGTCATCCGTCATTGACCAGGGATTGGGTCTGACCCGGGGGATTGGTGGTCTCCTCAGGGGCAGGTCTCTTCTGCTTTTGCAGAGGCAGTCTCCTTGACAGCTGCTGCAATGCATGTCTCTGCAACTCAGTATGTAACATCACATTCTGAAGCCCATAGTTCATTACACTAGGGGCTGCATGTTGCTTCAAAGTTGGCTTGCTGGAAAGTGTGGGCCTTAAGTACTGTTGGGTATGTAATTGGAGGCATCTGTGACTTATTTTCATCACCTGCATTAACCGCCGCCTCTGATGTGGAGGTAACTGAAATGCATTTTTTGAGGAATTACCACCTGTTTTTGGTAGTATTTCAGCAGTGTTTCGGTGGAATTACCATCGCTTTTTCAGCGGAATATGCACTGCCTGGTTTTGCCACTGGTTATCTTGGCGGTAATTCCGCCCAGCGCTAATTCTGCCTGCGGAATTAGCCCTGGCAGAATTGCCACCAGTTTTATGTTCTTGTATTTCAGCGATGCAGTAAAAGTGGTTGTAAAGGAATTATTGCCACTTGTTTACTGTACGAAAAACTCGGAATGAGCCGCGGTTTCCTTCTTTTGTTTTTGCCGAGAATTTGAAACCCCCACTCAAAAACAAGCTACAGTGTACTGGAATGGAAAGTGAAAGAGCGGGAGTAACAATAAAGCTGTGCTGTTTCCTCTCACTGGAATATTACTTCGACAGCAGTTATCACGTGAACCGTGTGATTTACTGTATCACTGACACCACATTAGTACCAGGCTTTCCCCTGTCTGGCTGGGAATATAGACATGGGTGAAGTTATAGCTTCAAAGAAAGGACCAGGGAAAGGAGTCTGCTGATGTAGTGGGAGGGCTAAGGTGCTACAGTAGTTGAGGCATGACCGCAGAGGCCCTGTCGCCCGTTACACTCAGCAGGTGGTCTGTCCTTATGTCCGCCATGAGAAAACCATGGGCTTGGGCCTATTCTTTGATCTCTGTTCTCAGTCCTCAGTAGTGATTCCAGCTGCAGTTCCAGAGGTGCTCCAGAGGTTCTCAAGATAGTCGGCGAAGTGGGAGCTGCCACGCACTGAAATGTCACCTGGGGTGGAAGAGGCCCGGGAAACAGTGACATACATTTCCAACCCCCTTTTCAAAGCTATTCAATGGGGGAAGGGCTAACGGGAATCCAAAAGCGGCTGGGATTTTCAGACATAGTTTAGTTAAATTTAGTCTTAAAATCTGGGACTAGACAAGGAGGAAGGAGGGAGAGGGATGTGTTGGTATTAAGATTAAGCACTAGGAAAGACACAGACGGATGTATATGTAGATATATAGATGCAGAATAGAGAGACACAACTAATGCTTGGGCCCACAGACACTATGAGGGCCTTCTGTACTGACCAAGAAGATTACATGTCTGTTGGGGAGTCATTGTGCGTTAGTACCTCTTAATAGTTTTTCAAACGTTTGTTTCACGGGCTATCGACGCCAGAAGAGTGCCATTCCTTTCAGACCGCATGGGCACTTTCATTTTTGTCATCTTGTCCAGGCTAGTTTGGTACACAGGTTTCCGGCCCCTGCTCATGCTGTTCTCCCGACTTCTCAAAGTCTCTTAACAAAGCCTTCATTTGTTCATTCGCCTTAAACTGTCATTTCAGGATGTGGCGTTCGTTGTTGCTAGCATGAGTCTAGTCACGAGCTCTGGTGGCGAAGGCCATGGTGATGCAGAGAAATGTTGTTAATTCTTTGTTTTCTACTATCCCCTGCCTCCACCCTCCCTTCTTGGGGCGGCATGAAGTCACTCTGCTTTGCAGTTGGCACTAGATGAATCAACAATAAATAAATAAAAAAATCCCAGTAGTTACGAAAGACATGTTTGGTTCTGTTTATGGCACAGAAGTGTTATACACAAAAATACCCTCTCCTTGCTTCAGTTTAAGAGCACGAACTACTTTAGAAAACAACCGTTCCCACAGTGCTTCCTACACCAAGCACCCTGGACTCCCGCCCTTAGTAGTAGCTCTCAATAAAAGCCAAGTAGAAGTCCTGCCTGTGGCCCAAATATAGACAAATAAATACCTGCCTTCTGCATGACCCATTAACCCATCGCGCGGAGGAACTGCACGCAATGACTTTCAAAAGGAAATACATGTATATGAGGGTACATTCTCAAGTCTTTTCTTGCCAATTCATATACTTTTAAACAGCAAAACAACACACAACTTTAGAACATTAATACATTACAGAAAGTGAATTATTCTTGATGTTGTCTTAGACTTGTCCTAAGTGGCTACTGCACAGTTCCAAACCTTCGATGAAGCAAAGGACATCTTGCATAAACAACAATCCGGATTCGGAACTGCGCACAGCACAGAGACAGCTATGCTAGATTTACAAACCCACATGTTGAGCATCACGGACAAAGGCAAAATGGGTCTACTTGTGCTATTAGATCTGAGCACAGCATTCAACCTTTTAGATCACAAACAGCTCCACTGGGTTCTGGAAAATGTGGCTAACTGCTCCCCTGAAGCCACCAGATGGGTAGTGTCTTTCCTGTCTGGTAGGAATTCTAAGATCCATTGGGGGGGAAAAATTCTCTAGCGAAACCCCCATAAATTGTGGCGTTCCGCAAGGTGCTAGTCTATCCCCGCTTTTGATCAACCTCTACTTGAGGTGTCTCTGCATAGTGCTCGATCAGGGCTGGTCTTTGTGTCAGGCAGTGCAGGAGGCTGCCTGACGTGGCTGACTCTAGGGGGCGCTGCACCAGCTGCCTGTGAACTCATAAAAGTTAATGAAAAATACTTGTCTACCGTACGTTTCATTAATTGACACTGCGCAGCGCCAGTCAGACCCAGGCCAGTCTGACTGAGCTGTGAACACATGATGTAATCAGGCAATAGTCTCTGCTGCATTCGGTTTCCTGCTCACAGACGCTCCTGCAAAGCCAGGCCGCACCACGTTGATTTTTATTGCTAGGAATAAGCAGCCTCAGTTCAAGGCAGAAAATAGCAACATTTGTTGCTTTCGCTTCCGTATGTATTGCACAGTGACACAGGGGGTTGATTTATTGGGCAGCCTGCCCTGCTTTGACCCTGTGTCAGTTGGCGCAGAGATTGTCAGAGGAATCGGGATGAAGGCCCAGTCAGCAGGACATAGGTTGTTGCCCAGCGGAGCCCGAGCCCAGAAGCCACCCTTGTGCCGGCTGCCACTGCCAAGAAGATTGGCACATGCTGGTAAGTAACTGCAACTAAGATCAAATGTATATCCATTATCCTCCGACCATGATGAGGGTGTGTGCCTAAAATATCACGTAAACCTCAAATATTAAAATAGAAAAGTATGCAATTGTTCCGTCTTTACCCAGTCTCAATACTCGCCTTAAGAAGATGCTGTGCTGGGACATTTCACTCTTCCTTCTGTTATGATAAAGTTTGGTCCAACATAATGCAACTATTTGTGAAGCATACGAATACGTTGATTCACAGCATCTTTGCTAATGTATAATAAAAGGCTTCCAAATGTGTAAGCAGGAGTTCAGAGAACGAGTCACTGCATGACAAGCCTCTCCCGATTGCCTTCACAATTATTCAAAGAAAAAGGTTCATAAATGAAGGCAGGTGCATTATTTTAAGATTCCTTTAAAATATCAGTAATTATGCAGGATGTTTGAAATTTTTAGTTGATGACACTTGTGTATATAGCTTTTCTTAAAGGTTTGTTGAATAGTGATTTTTCACTCTTCAAATCCTTCAACTTTTGCTAAATACCAGACTCAACTATAGCGACTCTGTCTTTATGTTACCTCTTGCTAGCTCCAAAACACCTGTGAGCCATGCATGTAAACCATGTTAACAGCTGATGACTAGAGGGTATGTAGCACCACACTGAACCATGAAATGCTTTGGGTCAGAGTCTTAAAACCTTCTTTTGATATGTGCACCCCTTCAATAAAGTCAAAAATAATTGCGTCCATTTCATAAAGGGGAGAGCATAACAGGTGTGCACAGTCATAGCCCCCCTTGATAATTGTACAAGGGCTATAAAAGGGGTCCTTTTCATACATTCAAGTAGTGTCCGCCAGTTCAGAATCGAGCTGTACCTTTATATATGTGAAAGTGAAAAGCGTCCCACTGCACCTTTTTCGAACACACAGTATCAGACAGACAATAAATGGAATGTCAGCAATATAAATGGCTACTGTCCCCTTGGATTGCAATCCCTCAAACTGGCAGAGAAGTATTAAAGGGCCTGTGGCAGTGGACCTTTGGTTATGGTTAAGTTGCTCAACTCATGGAAAGAGGACTTTTTCAATGGCTTATAGTCACCCCGGAGAGGCACCTGTGTACCCAGTCCTCCCTCTCTTATCAAAGCTGTGCCGCAGCGCCCCGGACTGCGCAGCCAATAACTAGCTTGAACTGTGCACCAGGCGATGGGCACATGCCAGCAGTCTTACAGTGCTCGCACCGGGCCAGCGCAGCATCCCTGACAGGGCAGATATTAATGAGCAGCACACCACATTGTGCCCTGAAGTCTTCCGCTCCCTTTTCCACTCGAGAGCCCGAGGTAGGCCTTTTGATAAATATATGCTGGGATGGGCTGTCATAGAGGGGCTGGTTCAGATTGGAAAAAACAGGTGGGCACTATCAGGACTCACATTTCGTAGTCGGGACATGTGTTCCAAACCTGCCACTAGGTGTGTTTTTAATGGCACATGGTCAAGTGTTTATATATTTTGCTTAGTCCTCATTGTTGGATTTTTTTCTCCAAAGCGTGCAATTTGTGGCTGTAACTGTCACTGTGATATCACTGCATAAAGTGGGCTGTCCCTGGATTAAGAGTGACTCCCAACGAGATGTCAGGGAAACCTACGCCGTTGTCTGATCGCAATGAGTTAAAGTCTTCTCCTAGTGTGAAGCAACTGAAATAACAGTGTCTCTAATTGTGATGTCACTTCCATATTGGTATCTCAGCACACATTGTGATGTCATTAATTTAAGGGCAGCATCAGTTATGACACTATAGTAATGGCTGTCCCCATTGGCATGTGGCAGCTGTAGGGATAGGTCCTGTTCTATAATTTCTCGTGTTTATAGTTGAATGTTTTTGTAACCCCTGGCACAATTGACCCCACATCTTTGGGTTACTTGTTACCACTTATGATCACACATGCCATATATGTCATTTAGGCACTCATTTTATCACACTAAGAAGGATGAATGGACGAGTTGGACCGGCTGGGATTGAAACCTCTGACCTGAAGCTTGCATTGTGATTTCCCCAGCCATAACATTAACCTTCTGAGCTATTCAGTGTGCCCAGCCCTCAGAACAGCCTATGACCATCTTAGCTGTACTGCCTGCAGCCTAATTCCAAATGACAAAGGTGGACGCTTTTTATAGACGCAGAGTAATTTAAAGTTTGTTTGAGAAGCCAGCAGGAACTCTTACAGCCTCAGCTCTCTCCTGGCCACTCTCTTACCGTGGCTACTATCTATCGGCCACCTGGTCAGATCTTCTCCTTCCTGTCTGAGTCCTGTCTTCCTGCTAGCCTCGACCACTCAAATCCCCCTTCTTGGAGACTTCAACATCCATCTGGATGCTTCCTGTCCCTCCTTTGGACTATTTAGCGACCTCTGTGACTCTCTCTTTCTATTCTTCCCTCTGGCCCGACTCACTCTGCAGGACACACTCTGGATGCTCTGATCTCTTCAGACATCCCCCCTCTATCCCTTTGACCACTCCCCTCTCCTGGAGTGATCACTCTCTTCTTTCCTCCCATCTCTCCCTTGCTAGCCCTCAGGCCAAGCCAACTCCAATACTTCCACCTACCTTCTTGGACATCCGGCCCATGAAACGTGTGTCAGTTGAGGCTTTCGCTACCACTTTCTCTCTCCCTCCTCAACCTCAGGCTGACTCACATCCCGACACAGCCCTTTCCACGCTCTACTCCTCTATCTCTGATACGCTTGATGTTCTTGCTCCTATCATGAGGATCTGCTTGAAGCCCAAAGCCAAGTGCAACTCTTGGTACAAATCTGACCTAGTTACCCTTAAACGTAAGTGTAGGGGGGCTAAGAGGAAATGGCAAGGTTCTTGTGTATCCTCTGACAAACTGGCCTGCCACCTGCTCCAAAGGCAATACCGGCTTGTTTTTCCACACCAAGAAGAAAGCCCATATCCAAGCACACAGCTCTGCAGCATCTAATAACCTGACCGAACTCTTTAAATTCTGCAAGGAGCTGGCCAACCCTGCTGCATTCTCTACCTCTCCTGTCACCTGCCAGGCCAACTGCATGGCCCTGGCCTCTCATTTCATCTAAAAAAAAAACAGGGCATCCCGTCCACCCTCTCGTGCTCTCCTCCTCCTCCCCCTTCTCTCTCAGATACCTCTGGCCCCCCTGCAGCCAGCTCTCCTCACTCCTTCTCATCTTTTCCTATGTTCTCCCCCGACGAGATTTCCAGACAAGTCCGATCAATGAATATCTCATCAAAACAGGTTCTTCCCTCTTTGTCCAAAACCATCAAGGACCACATTGACACCCTTGCTCCGGCCAACTTCTGTAACCACTCCTTTGCCTCGGGAGCCTTCTCCTCACCTCAGAAGCACTCTCTTGTGACTCTCTTCTCAAGAAACCCACAGCCGATCCCTCCTGCCCGGCTGATTATAGCCCGATTTCTATCACTCCTTTCCTGGACAAACTCTTGGAAAAGCTTGCCATCTCGCAGCTTAATCTTCGTACCGACTCTGTTGATTGTCTGCATGACCATCAGTCTGGCTTCAGAGCTGCTAAAAGCGCAGAAACTGCTCTCCTGAACATCCGTGAAGACCTGCTCTCCGACCTTGACTCTAACATCCCTTCTGTCATCATCCTACTTGATCTCTCTTCTGCCTTTGACAGGGTCAACCATGCCATTCTGCTCAACCGTCTCTGTGATAACCTGGGTATCACTGATCAGGCCCAGGCCTGGCTGACCTCTTTCCTCTCTGATCGACCCTCCCAGTTCACACTTGGGTCCTTCCTTTCCTCTATCTCACTCTCTACTTGTGGTGTTCCCCAGGGGTCTAACCTCTCTCCTGGCTGTTCAACCAATACCTGTCACCCCTTGCCCACTGCATTGCCGCTCTCTGCTCCACCTTTCAGTGCTATGACATGCATCTCGTTTTCAGGCTTCCCTCCGCCACTTCTTCTCTCTCGCTCATCTCTGACTGTCTGTCTGCCATCCAGGAGTGGTGTGCTGCCAATGATCTCTGCCTTAATGCCAGTAAAACGGAGATTCTCCTCATAGGCACACCTGCTCCCTCCTTCCCTGTCACTCTCTGGCCAGCCTCCCTTGGCCCTCTTCCTGCTGCCACCTTTGAGGCTAAGAACCTTGGGGTCATCTTCAACTTCACACGCTCCTTTTCTCCTCACATCTCTGACGTCTCTAAGTCAAACTACCAACTGCACCTCCTCAGAGGTATTCTTCCTCTCCTCTCCTTCCCCCAGAAGCTTACTGTCTCTAGAGCTCTGGTTCTCTATAGGCTAGACTACTGCAACAGCCTCTTTCTAAATCTGCCTGCTTCTACTCTCTGCCCTCTGCATCTCATCCAGAACAAGACTGCAAGATTTGTCCTTGTCCTCAAGCCCTGGGATTGTATCTCTCCAGCCCTGAAATCTCTTCATTGGCTCCCAGTGGATGAACGCTCTTACTCCTCCACCTCCAACTCCCTCAGGGTCAGTCACTTCTCCAAACAACGAGTTGGGAGTAGATTTCTTTCCTTGGCTGGGGCCTCCCCCTGGAACAGCCTCTCTGCCACTCTGAAACTTGAGGAGAATCATCTCCAGTTACGGAAGCACCTCAAGACCTTCCTCTTTGCTTCTGCCTTTGCTCTTCCTCTACCCTGCACCCTGCTGATCTGTCTGCTTCGGCTCCATGCACCTGGCTACCCTCCAATTTCGAGCCCAGGTCCATACCCACCCAGCCACAAATCCGCACTTCCCACGGGCTACCCTTGCACTTGGGTCTGTATCTGTAATCCTACAGTCCCCTTACCTGAATTCATCAGACACTTCTTGTCTGTGCTTTAAACCTTGCACTTGCCACCTTGTTGGCTGCACTACCAGTTGTTATTGTTTTATCCGTTGCTCATCACTTCCACCTCTCCCCTCTTCCTTGCATTTTGCTCCTTCCCTCTCCCCTGCACTTGCGCATTCTCAATGTCACTGGGCCTAGTAGGATCGTTGTTTTTTTCCTCCCTTGTTCCCCTCCCTTGCCTAGTCACGCTCTGATACACTTGTGTATGAGCGTGATACAAATAAAATATATCATATCACCTCGCCTAAGCCCATCCTTTCTTTCTCCCGGAGTACTGCCCTCACATAATGGATGAGTGGGGGGCAGAGGTGGATGGGTGGTCAGAGATTAGTTGGATGGTGGATGATGAAACAGATGTTTGGCAATATAGATGGTTAGACTAAGAATGAGAGAAAGACACATAAACAAATAGACCTACAGTACAAAGATATGCAGAGAGAGAGAAAAGGATAACTGTGGAACCAATGAAAGACTGACATCACTTGCTATTTTATCAATTGAAAATGACGTTGGCCAATCCCTGGATCTATCCGATGCTGTGCTTCAATTTGCAAGGGCAAAGTCAAGAAAAGTTACTTTTTGAACACATAATACAGGTAACATTCTAAGGCTGTCACCTAGTATCTAATGTATGCATTTTCTACTGCATTTGTATTTCCATCTAGTTCTTTATCGAGTGCCCTATTTACAACATTTGTAACATACCATTTTTTTGGTAGACATTTTTGTAGGGGGGCGCCAGCCAACAATGCTTCCCGCCTGGGGTGCACTCTGGTCTAAAACCGGCCCTGTGCTCGATAACATCAGAGCTTATTTCACAAACTATGCAAATGACACCAAGTTGGTGGAATTAAGCGGTTGTTACATCAATGACAGTGCCAAGGTAGCAGCCAGATATCACATCATTGACGTCTGGATGGAGAGTAATTGGATGTGTTGAAACGGGAGCAACACAGAGATGATGATCTTTGGCTCACTTCAAGCTTGAGCTAAGCTTAGCCCGGAGTTTAAGGCTTTCACCATCAAAGACTCCTCCATTACTGTGAGTGAGAAAGTGAAAACCCTTGGCTTATTCTTAGAAGCCTCTATGGCTGCTGAAGCACAGGTCACGTATTTACATAAAAACTGCCAGTACTACCTCTGCCTCCTTAAATCCATTGGACCCTACATAAGCGAGGAGAACTGTGCTAGAATTGCTAAAGCATCAATTCTATCTCGGCTAAATTATGGAAATGCACTGCTGCTAGGTGCAAGCAAGGGCTGTTTAACCAAATGCCAGACTATTCTAAACAATGCTGTTAGAATAATAAAGAGGAAACCAAGGAGATAGCATATTACCAATGACAGAACAGCTCTCCAATGGCTCAATGTCGAGGATAGGATACACTTCAAAAGCATGGAATTAGTTCACAGATGTTTGTTTGGGAATGTCCCAGCCTACATCAAAGAAAGGATCACCAAATTTGTCCCAACAAGATACTTAAGATCAGAGGCTCTGGGTCAGATCATATGATTCTTTAAATGGTCAAACTAAGGCTTGAAAGAACTACACCATTTTTAGGAAAACACTGAAAGCGCACCTTTTCAAGTGAAAGCCAATGATCTAATCAACTCACCGTCCTAGTTAAGTTGATCACGCGTCCTGTTTTATATGATGTCCTCTCGTCTTTGTGGTGCGCCCTGATGCCTTTGGGCTTCGGTGCAATATACATTCATAAATAAATCATAAATAAAAATATTCAACAACTAAGCCATCACATCCGAGACGCCTCTGAACGCAGCCAAGCACTTAAGCATCCCCAGATTAGTTGAAGAAGTTGGCAAAGATATAACTGGGCTGTCAAGCTACTGCTGAAAGAGAGAGCAAATCACTTCTGAATCTCACATAACCCAATACTGAGATGGAGGCGGAACTCGATCACACACGCCTTTTAGCAATCTACAGAGAAGGGAAAGTACCCCTGCACTGACAAGCAATCTTTGAATCTATAAAAAGGCTCTACAGCAAGCAAGGAAAGCCAGAGATAATCTCAATGGCTCGCTATAGTACTACCGAGCTATTTAAAATTGATCAGGAATTTACTGTCACAGCAACGTTGTGTGCACTGTGGCACAGATAGAGGAGAACGACTCGTTAACCTGTAACATTCTTTCCTTGCAGCTTCGGGTGCCAGTCTAGTCTTTTTCAAAATGGCGCCCGGCCGCCGGCTTTTCTTCACAACGCGGGCGGCGCTCGCCGCGTTGCAACCCTCCAGAGTAACTCTTTCGGGTGAGTCACTAGCTTTTCCTTTGCCCTCCTTACTCTGACCAGCATCTGATCTTCCTTTCATTCCTGCCTTCTTACTGTATTCTCTGCTTTGCCATTCCGTCTTGGACCTTCCTCCTTTGTCCTCCTGTAGTCTTTCTGCTAGTGTTTGCCTCCTTCTTGTGAGAACACATGTTTCATCTGTATTTCACTCAATAATTCCCTTCGCATCATATCAATCTGGATTTTGTTTTTTTTATGCCGGATTGGTTGTTTCCCCATTTTGGGACGTTTTCCTTTGAATCCGCCTCCTTGGACTATCCTGGACCTGCAAAGGGGTGCATCGTGGTGGCTGTAGAGGATCGTCCTTTTCTCTTCTCCCATCGACTTCGAGACAAAACGAAAGGAAAGACCGCCTCAGCATCTTAACCGAACCTTCAAAAAGAAATCAACTCTGGTCATACAGGTGAGAAGTGTGAGAACTAATTTGTCAAAAGTGGCAAATAAGATAACCCCCCCCCCCCCCCAAGTATTTTGTGATGAACTTGCTTCCTTTCTCCAAACTAAAATTGCAAAGCTTTGTGAGACCATTGCAACCGAACCTAGCATAGGGATACCTCTTTTCATAGATCCTCTTCTTTTATCCAGAGTAGACGTAATAACACGATTACAAGGATTAAATGCAACTGGCTGGTTTTTAGATGATCTTCCACTAAATTTATAAAAGAGCTTTTCCTCTTGCTGGCTGATGATTCAACTCATATCATCAATGCCTCCTTTCAAAGAGGTAGTTATCCACATAAATTACACCATTGCTGAAGAAGGTCCATCCTGATCCAGTAGACCCCGTGAGTGATTGGCGTATATACAACCTTCCCTTCCTCAGTAAAATTATGGTAGGAGAGGCTACCTTTCAACTATCACAAAAAAGGCTCTGTCTTGGCCAGAGCGCAATCTGGCTTTCACCCTCTTCGCAGTACAGAAACATTATTAAAACTCTGAGATAGGGGAGCTCCAGCTGCACTGACTCTTCTAGATCTGTCAGCAGCATTTGTTACAGTTGACCAGGGGTGTTGCTAGGTCTGCGGCTGAGCTAATGTCCTGACTATCGGGACTTGGGTTTAGCTACCTTTTGGTGGTAGTCCCTGAACTTTTATCCGGTGCTACAACCAAAAGACCCGGGGCTATAACCCCCTCCACTCCCCCCCTAGCAACGCCATGGCAGTTGACCACAATATTCTCATTCAACATGATCAGCATATCAGGATAAGCGCTAGCCTGGTTAGAATCCTTTTTGAGTGGTAGGGAGCAGAGACTGCAGTTGGGAAACTTCTTCTCACCCAGCAGTCCTCTCCCACGCTGGCAGAACCCTAGAATCAGCACGGCTAGCTCTTCCATTTATCACCTATATGCCCCCCATGGTTCAGATTATAGAAAGGTGGGGCCTTGAATGTCAGCTTTATGCTGATTAAACTCACATGCTTCTCACTACCAAGGAGATCTGGATTGGGGTAGTATAGCAGCGAACTGTTTACGGGCACTACAGAGATGGCAGAAAGACAACTGCCTGTGCTTAAATGGAGACAAGACAGAAGTCCTGCTCATCTGCTTCCCCACGTAACCTCCACTCCCTTTTCCATGGCCATCTAATTTATGGATTCCCCTAACACCCATGGACATGGTCAAGAACCAGCCCACAAATAGATTCGGTAGTCCAAAAGTAAAAAATACACATTTTCATCCGTACAACCTCAGTCGATGTAAGTATTTTCTTGATGTTGTTCAGGCAGTTATACTCTCAAAACTGCATTATTGTATGACTCTTTGCTTGGGTATGACAAAGAAATCAATTTCCAAGTTACAAGCAGTGCAAACTCGTATATTGCGCTTTATTTCTAGCATGAGACAATTTGACCATATATCTCAAGTACTGCAATGACATTGATTCAAGAATGGGTACTCGCGTGTATTTAGAAGGTAATAAATGGTCTAGCGGCTGAATACCTAACATGCAGGGTTCTGAAATATTTGCTCAGTAGACCACTTGGATCTATCTCCAAAGACTTGATATTGATTGGTACGTTTCGTAAAGCATTATATGAGGGAAACGTGGTGCAGACCTTCGTCTGTCGCCAATGGAATAGCTTCCCAATGTCTATCAGAAATAGCGCTACACTTAAGAATTTCAAACGTCGATTGAAAAAGCATGTGCGTTCATTTTATGTACCATAAATACAAGATTAAAGGGCATTGTTATTTCTGCTATGTTAATGTAGTTGTTCTCTAGCACCTTGAAACTGGTCTTGTACTGGTAATATGTATGCGCTCAATACATATTTTTAATACCACTACCATTAACCATCTACCAATGAATGGCAGTAGAAACTACTTAGGATCGATACCGGTCAGGGTTGTGATGAGCTAACTCAGAAAGCAAATGAGTCAAATCATGTACCACCTGTGCCATGTTAGCAGAAATGGGATTTAGACCCCACTACTAAAACCAGCAAAGTCAGGACTGCCACCCAGAACCATAGGCCTACATGTACTTGCGGCCCATGGCTTCTCAATGAGTGAGGAATCCTCCTTCGGGCCGCATCCGTCTACAAAACTCACCATCAACTGTCAACAACTTTGCTTGATAATGCCAGGGGATAAAGTCACCCAACTGGACCTCCCAAAAGATTCATCAACAGGAGTAGACTCTACCACCAGATTCAAAAGCAATCGATACCATGCCTGAGATTATCAACATGGCGTCACTATGGCTACTGCCACCTTCTGAACCTGCACATGAATGTCCAACTGAAAATAAAAACGTGTGGATTTGGGAATTCAGTTCTAATGCAAATTGGTCTCTCTGAAAAAGACCCAATCACTGGAGAGAGACAGGAAACATTCCCGACGGTGGTGACAATCACTGGCATCCTTCACATGGCTGGAGCACCAATGTGCCACTACATTGCAGTTTCCAGGCGAAAACATGTTTGGAACCTTTGTCTGGTGAAGATGGCAAAAGCCCCAGCACTTGTTCCCTATATCTGACACTCAGTTGGACTCAGGGCCGGTCTTAGACCAGATTGCACCCCAGGCGGGAAGCATTGTTGGCTGGCGCCCCTCCTACAAAAATGTCAACCAAAAAAATGGTATGCTTCTAAGAATAAGCCAAGGGTTTTCACTTTCTCACTCACAGTAATGGAGGAGTCTTTGATGGTGAAAGCCTTAAACTCCGGGCTAAGCTTAGCTCAAGCTTGAAGTGAGCCAAAGATCATCATCTCTGTGTTGCTCCCGTTTCAACACATCCAATTACTCTCCATCCAGACGTCAATGATGTGATATCTGGCTGCTACCTTGGCACTGTCATTGATGTAACAACCGCTTAATTCCACCAACTTGGTGTCATTTGCATAGTTTGTGAAATAAGCTCTGATGTTATCGAGCACAGGGCCGGTTTTAGACCAGAGTGCACCCCAGGCGGGAAGCATTGTTGGCTGGCGCCCCCCTACAAAAATGTCTACCAAAAAAATGGTATGTTACAAATGTTGTAAATAGGGCACTCGATAAAGAACTAGATGGAAATACAAATGCAGTAGAAAATGCATACATTAGATACTAGGTGACAGCCTTAGAATGTTACCTGTATTATGTGTTCAAAAAGTAACTTTTCTTGACTTTGCCCTTGCAAATTGAAGCACAGCATCGGATAGATCCAGGGATTGGCCAACGTCATTTTCAATTGATAAAATAGCAAGTGATGTCAGTCTTTCATTGGTTCCACAGTTATCCTTTTCTCTCTCTCTGCATATCTTTGTACTGTAGGTCTATTTGTTTATGTGTCTTTCTCTCATTCTTAGTCTAACCATCTATATTGCCAAACATCTGTTTCATCATCCACCATCCAACTAATCTCTGACCACCCATCCACCTCTGCCCCCCACTCATCCATTATGTGAGGGCAGTACTCCGGGAGAAGGAAAGGATGGGCTTAGGCGAGGTGATATGATATGATATATTTTATTTGTATCGCGCTCATACACAAGTGTATCAGAGCGCGACGAGGCAGGGGAGGGGAACAAGGGAGGAACAAAACAACGATCCTTCTAGGCCCAGTGACATTGAGAATGCGCAAGTGCCAGGGAGAGGGAAGGGGCAAAATGCAAGGAAGAGTGGAGAGGTGGAAGTGATGAGCAACGGATAAAACAATAACAACTGGTAGTGCAGCCAACAAGGTGGCAAGTGCAAGGTTTAAAGCACAAAAGCACAGACAAGAAGTGTCTGATGAATTCAGGTAAGGGGACTGTAGGATTACGGATACAGACCCAAGTGCAAGGGTAGCCCGTGGGCAGTGCGGATGTGTGGCTGGGTGGGTATGGACCTGGGCTCAAAATTGGAGGGTAGCCAGGTGCACGGAGCCGAAGCAGACAGATCAGCCGGGTGCAGGATAGAGGAAGAGCAAAGGCAGAAGCAAAGAGGAAGGTCTTGAGGTGCTTCCAGAACTGGAGATGATTCTTCTCAAGTTTCAGAGTGGCAGAGAGGCTGTTCCACAGGGAAGCCCCAGCCAAGGAAAGAAATCTACCCCCAACTCGTTGTTTGGAGAAGCAACTGACCCTGAGGGAGTTGGAGGTGGAAGAGTAAGAGCTTTCATCCACTGGGAGCCAATGAAGAGATTTCAGGGCTGAAGAGATACAATCCCAGGGCTTGAGGACAAGGACAAGTCTTGCAGTCCTGTTCTGGATGAGTTGCAGAGGGCAGAGAGTAGAAGCAGGCAGATTTAGAAAGAGGCTGTTGCAGTAGTCTAGCCTATAGAGAACCAGAGTTCTAGAGACAGTAAGCTTCTGGGGGGAGGAGAGGAAATGAAGAAAACCTCTGAGGAGGTGCAGTTGGTAGTTTGACTTAGAGACGCCAGAGATGTGAGGAGAAAGGGAGAGTGTGGAGTCGAAGATGACCCCAAGGTTCTTAGCCTCAAAGGTGGCAGCAGGAAGAGGGCCAAGGGAGGCTGGCCAGAGAGTGACAGGGAAGGAGGGAGCAGGTGTGCCTATGAGGAGAATCTCTGTTTTACTGGCATTAAGGCAGAGATCATTGGCAGCACACCACTCCTGGAAGGCAGACAGACAGTCAGAGATGAGAGAGAGAGAAGAAGTGGCGGAGGTAAGCCTGAAAACGAGATGCGTGTCATAGCACTGAAAGGTGGAGCAGAGAGCGGCAATGCAGTGGGCAAGGGGTGACAGGTATTGGTTGAATAGCCAGGAGAGAGGTTAGACCCCTGGGGAACACCACAAGTAGAGAGTGAGATAGATGAAAGGAAGGACCCAAGTTGGAACTGGGAGGGTCGATCAGAGAGGAAAGAGGTCAGCCAGGCCAGGGCCTGATCAGTGATACCCAGGTTATCACAGAGACGGTTGAGCAGAATGGCATGGTTGACCCTGTCAAAGGGCTGTCCAGACAAGTGGTCGACTGTAAATTGGTCGAAAGACAAATGGTCGACGTAATTTGGTTGAAACCAAATGGTCGAATTTTTTAAAAAATGTATATATGTATTGTTTTGGTTATCGTTTAGGGAAAAAAAGGGTTTTTTAGAAAAAAAAGGGGTTAGGGAGGACCCCCCCCAAAAAAAAAAAAAAAAAGGGGTGAAAATAAAAAAAAAATAATTCGACCATTTGGTTTTCGACCAAATTGGTTCGACCATCTGTCCAGTCGACCAATTTTTTTAGACCAAATGTCTGGTAACCGTCAAAGGAAGAAGAGAGATCAAGTAGGATGATGACAGAAGGGATGTTAGAGTCAAGGTTGGAGAGCAGGTCTTCACGGGTGTTCAGGGGAGCAGTTTCTTTGCTTCTAGCAGCTCTGAAGCCAGACTGATGGTCATGCAGACAACTAATAGAGTCTTTACGAAGATTAAGCTGCGAGATGGCAAGCTTTTCCAAGAGTTTGTCCAGGAAAGGAGTGATAGAAATCGGGCTATAATCAGCCGGGCAGGAGGGGTCGGCTGTGGGTTTCTTGAGAAGAGGGTCACAAGAGAGTGCTTCTGAGGTGAGGAGAAGGCTCCCGAGGCAAAGGAGTGGTTACAGAAGTTGGCCGGAGCAAGGGTGTCAATGTGGTCCTTGATGGTTTTGGACGAAGAGGGAAGAACCTGTTTTGATGAGACATTCATTGATCACACTTCTCTGGAAATCTCGTCGGGGGAGAACAGAGGAAAAAATGAGAAGGAGGGAGGATAAGCGGCTGCAGGGGGGCCAGAGGTATCTGAGAGAGAAGGGGGAGGAGGAGGAGAGCACGAGAGGGTGGACGGGATGCCCTGTATTTTTTTTTTAGATGAAATAAGAGGCCAGGGCCATGCAGAGGGCCTTGGAGGCGACAGGAGAGGTAGAGAATGCAGCAGGGTTGGCCAGCTCCTTGCAGAATTTAAAGAGTTCGGCCAAGTTATTAGATGCTGCAGAACTGTGTGCTTGGATATGGGCTCTCTTCTTAGTGTGGAAAAACAAGCCGGTATTGCCTTTGGGGCAGGCAGCAGGCCAGTTTGTGAGAGGATACACAAGAACCTTGCCATTTCCTCTCAGCCCCCCTACACTTACGTTTAAGGGTAACTAG
The DNA here is from genome assembly GCF_040938575.1 of Ambystoma mexicanum. NCBI lineage: Eukaryota > Metazoa > Chordata > Amphibia > Caudata > Ambystomatidae > Ambystoma > Ambystoma mexicanum. Next base: position 652,589,603 of record NC_090935.1, on the reverse strand, counting down.
GTCAGATTTGTACCAAGAGTTGCACTTGGCTTTGGGCTTCAAGCGGATCCTCATGATAGGGGCAAGACCATCAAGCGTATCAGAGATAGAGGAGTAGAGCGTGGAAAGGGCTGTGTCGGGATGTGAGTCAGCCTGAGGTTGAGGAGGGAGAGAGAAAGTGGTAGCGAAAGCCTCAACTGACACACGCTTCATGGGCCGGATGTCCGAGAAGGTAGGTGGAAGTATTGGAGTTGGCTTGGCCTGAGGGCTAGCGAGGGAGAGATGGGAGGAAAGGAGAGAGTGATCACTCCAGGAGAGGGGAGTGGTCAAAGGGATAGAGGGGGGATGTCTGAAGAGATCAGAGCATCCAGAGTGTGTCCTGCAGAGTGAGTCGGGCCAGAGGGAAGAATAGAAAGAGAGAGTCACAGAGGTCGCTAAATAGTGCAAAGGAGGGACAGGAAGCATCCAGATGGATGTTGAAGTCTCCAAGAAGGGGGATTTGAGTGGTCGAGGCTAGCAGGGAGACAGGACTCAGACAGGAAGGAGAAGATCTGACCAGGTGGCTGATAGATAGTAGCCACGGTAAGAGTGTGGCCAGGAGAGAGGTGAGGCTGTAAGAGTTCCTGCTGGATTCTCAAAAAAAATTTAAATTACTCTGCGTCTATAAAAAGCATCCACCTTTGTCATTTGGAATTAGGTGGCAGGCAGTACAGCTAAGATGGTCACAGGCTGTTCCGAGGGCCAAGCACACTGAATAGCTCAGAGGGTTAATGTTATGGCTGGGGAAATCACTATGCAAGCTTCAGGTCAGAGGTTTCAATCCCAGCCGGTCCAACTCGTCCATTCATCCTTCTTAGTGTGATAAAATGAGTGCCTAAATGACATATATGGCATGTGTGATCATAAGTGGTAACAAGTAACCCAAAGATGTGGGGTCAATTGTGCCAGGGGTCACAAAAACATTCAACTATAAACACGAGAAATTATAGAACAGGACCTATCCCTACAGCTGCCACATGCCAATGGGGACAGCCATTACTATAGTGTCATAACTGATGCTGCTCTTAAATTAATGACATCACAATGTGTGCTGAGATACCAATATGGAAGTGACATCAAAATTAGAGACACTGTTATTTCAGTTGCTTCACACTAGGAGAAGACTTTAACTCATTGCGATCAGACAACGGCCTAGGTTTCCCTGACATCTCGTTGGGAGTCACTCTTAATCCAGGGACAGCCCACTTTATGCAGTGATATCACAGTGACAGTTACAGCCACAAATTGCACGCTTTGGAGAACAAAATCCAACAATGAGGACTAAGCAAAATATATAAACACTTGACCATGTGCCATTAAAAACACACATAGGGGCAGGTTTGGAACACATATTCCGACTACGAAATGTGAGTCCTGATAGTGCCCACCTGTTTTTTCCAATCGGACCCAGTCCCTCTATGACAGCCCATCCCAGCATATATTTATCAAAAGGCCTACCTCGGGCTCTCGAGTGGAAAAGGGAGCGGAAGACTTCAGGGCACAATGTGGCGTGCTGCTCATTAATATCTGCCCTGTCAGGGATGCTGCGCTGGCCCGGTGCGAGCACTGTAAGACTGCTGGCATGTGCCCATCACCTGGTGCACAGTTCAAGCTAGTCATTGGCTGCGCAGTCCGGGGCGCTGCGGCACAGCTTTGCTAAGAGAGGGAGGACTGGGTACACAGGTGCCTCTCCGGGGTGACTATAAGCCATTGAAAAAGTCCTCTTTCTATGAGTTGAGCAACTTAACCATAACCAAAGGTCCACTACCACAGGCCCTGTAATACTTCTCTGCCAGTTTGAGGGATTGCAATCCAAGGGGACAGTAGCCATTTATATTGCTGACATTCCATTTATTGTCTGTCTGATACTGTGTGTTTGAAAAAGGTGCAGTGGGACGCTTTTCACTTTCACATATATAAAGGTACAGCTCGATTCTGAACTGGCGGACACTACTTGAATGTATGAAAAGGACCCCTTTTATAGCCCTTGTACAATTATCAAGGGGTGCCATGACTGTGCACACCTGTTATGCTCTCCCCTTTATGAAATGGACACAATTATTTTTGACTTTATTGAAGGGGTGCACTTATATCAAAAGAAGGTTTGAAGACTCTGACCCAAAGCTTTTCATGGTTCAGTGTGGTGCTACATGCCCTCTAGTCATCAGCTGTTAACATGGTTTACATGCATGGCTCACAGGTGTTTTGGAGCTAGCAAGAGGTAACACAAAGACAGAGTCGCTATAGTTGAGTCTGGTATTTAGCAAAAGTTGAAGGATTTGAAGAGTGAAAAAACACTATTCAACAAACCTTTAAGAAGAGCTATATACACAAGTGTCATCAACTAAAAATTTCAAACATCCTGCATAATTACTGATATTTTAAAGGAATCTTAAAATAATGCACCTGCCTTCATTTATGAACCTTTTTCTTTGAATAATTGTGAAGGCAATCGGGAGAGGCTTGTCATGCAGTGACTCGTTCTCTGAACTCCTGCTTACACATTTGGAAGCCTTTTATTATACATTAGCAAAGATGCTGTGAATCAACGTATTCGTATGCTTCACAAATAGTTGCATTATGTTGGACCAAACTTTATCATAACAGAAGGAAGAGTGAAATGTCCCAGCACAGCATCTTCTTAAGGCGAGTATTGAGACTGGGTAAAGACGGAACAATTGCATACTTTTCTATTTTAATATTTGAGGTTTACGTGATATTTTAGGCACACACCCTCATCATGGTCGGAGGATAATGGATATACATTTGATCTTAGTTGCAGTTACTTACCAGCATGTGCCAATCTTCTTGGCAGTGGCAGCCGGCACAAGGGTGGCTTCTGGGCTCGGGCTCCGCTGGGCAACAACCTATGTCCTGCTGACTGGGCCTTCATCCCGATTCCTCTGACAATCTCTGCGCCAACTGACACAGGGTCAAAGCAGGGCAGGCTGCCCAATAAATCAACCCCCTGTGTCACTGTGCAATACATACGGAAGCGAAAGCAACAAATGTTGCTATTTTCTGCCTTGAACTGAGGCTGCTTATTCCTAGCAATAAAAATCAACGTGGTGCGGCCTGGCTTTGCAGGAGCGTCTGTGAGCAGGAAACCGAATGCAGCAGAGACTATTGCCTGATTACATCATGTGTTCACAGCTCAGTCAGACTGGCCTGGGTCTGACTGGCGCTGCGCAGTGTCAATTAATGAAACGTACGGTAGACAAGTATTTTTCATTCACTTTTATGAGTTCACAGGCAGCTGGTGCAGCGCCCCCTAGAGTCAGCCACGTCAGGCAGCCGTCTGCACTGCCTGACACAAAGACCGGCCCTGGTTGGACTTCATACAATTCAGCTCCTTTATTAGACACACTAATGAGAGATTGTCCCCTTTTCAAAACGACCTTTTGAAAGACTCCTGACTGTAAATACGTCTGCAAGAGTGTCTAAACAGTTTATATACTAAAGGGACTCCAAAACGAACATTTTCTCTCAGTCAGTTTTTGATCACACTTGGCACCCCAACATATTTAACTTGCTAGTTCCTTGCCTGCTTGCCTGCTTCCAGGAATATAGCACCCAACCTGCATCAACATATCCTTTCTCAATTTGCTCGCTTTGATGAACCGTGTAATTCAATGGCCGGAAACAATTCCCTTGATGGATGCTGAGAAGAGGAGCATCATTCTGGGCGGCGCTCCCACTGAGACACAAGGAGTCACACAGGCACTTTTCAACTTCCTCTTCATAAGTACAAGCTCTGACCTCGCGAGACGATCATGGACTGAACACAATTTACCTGGAACTTCAAGAAATCATCTGCTTCTTTGGAATCACTTCAGACTTTTCCCAATTAACTACAGATATTAGACTCTGGAGCGAATGGGCTGTCACCCGCAAACGGCACAGAGCCTGTATTGGGTTTCTGGTCACATGTTTTCCAACTACCTTAATGGTCAAAATCCAGCTGTTTTTAGAATTCTTTGTCCCTTTCCAATCCAAGAAGTTATTGCTGGAAAACCCTCATGAAAAACCTGAACACTACCCTTAAGGCCCAACCCTCCTCTCTCTCTGACCCCACTACCCATGGTTTCTGTTCCGAAACATTTTGTGAAGGAGGAATTCTATGATGCTGAAACACAGCATGGCAGCGTGCCGTGGTGTCACCTTTTCCCTTGCAGATAGATACTGCCAATAGTTTCTATTGTTTAATTCTACCTAAAAAAATAATTCTGAAATATTACATTTTTCCATATGTAAAAAACATAAAGTCTTATTTATTGAAGAGACACAGATGGGGTTGTTGTCTGTGCTGCACCAGAGTTTCCATGAACTCCCTGTCCTGTTTTGGGGATCCAGGCCTTCTGTGAAATATTCATCCAAGTGTACAAGCTTTATTAAATCCTTCTCCCAACAAGCAATCCATAGTGCAAGGCGGACTGGACCTGGCCGACCCTGAAACCTCAGGCTCTTTGAGAGAAGAAGAGTTGCTTCTGATGGAAGACTAACAAGGCTTCTGTCGATCCATAAGGAGCACCACTACCAGAGCCAGTGGATTAAGCTGAACAGCCCTGACTTCAGATGGTCCCGGTAGAGACCCAGAGGCAAACACTTTCCTTAGAGAAGGCTAGGGGCCTCATTACACGTTAGGCGGTAAGGGTTTACTGGTACCGGTAAGGGCACCGGTACTGGTAAACCCTTAACGCCTTACTATGAGTTCCCTTTGCGGGACCCAACCTTAACAGCTGGTTTTACCAGCCGTTAAAGTAGGGTGCCGCAAAGGGACCTTGGAGCTAATTACGGTACCGCAATTTGCGGTACCGTAATTAGCTCCTTCCCCATTCCCATTATGCCCTATGGGGGCAAAAAGGGGAATGGGAAAGTGCCTTGGTGAATGGGGAATTACCGTCCCCGCTCACCTTGGAGTAGAGTGGTAATTCCGCCATCCACCAAGGCGGACACGGTAAAATACCGCCGGCAACCATGGCGCTAATAGCGCCATGGTTACCGCCTACCGTGTAATGAGGCCCTAAGTATTTAGATATTATTATATGTTTTATTTATGTTCTGTAATGCCTCTAAGGAAAGGGAAGAGTTATGAGCAATTGAACTCCCACAAGCCCTGGACGCATTCAGATAAGTAAGGGCTTGGGAGAGGGAGGTGGATAAGTGCATATGCACAATAAAATGGAGAAGAGCAATACAGGTAAGTGCTGTGGAGCCACACTTGGAGTAGGACCAGAAGAAGGTAGCTGCTAGCAGCAACAAAGGTCCAGGGAGAGCAGGAGTAAAGAGCATTGGAAGTGAATGAAGGGCAGGGAACAGCCCACGTAAGTGACATACGGTTGGCCACAGGGCCCGAGCAAATGAGCTAAAGCTGAAGCCATTTCTTATTAAAAGTGGCTTTAGTATTTTTCGGGAAGATTATTTTTCTGCACTCGTAAGGCCCTTGGTAAATCACTCCAGAGGGAGACACTGATGCAGAGTTCTCCCCAGGACCTCATTCCTCATGAAGGATGCAGGATCAGTGCTCTGATGAGCATGTCTTGATCTTCCAGTTTGCGTAGGTCAGGCCAATGTCCCTGACAGCTGTGTGATTATACACAAACCTCTGAAACAGGGAGTCTATGAAGAGTGATCAGGGCCAGGATCATGTGCGCACATGTTTTTAGATGGAAGGTTACCCTGCCTGCCTTATTTTGAATGCCCTTAAACTGATGTGTGAAAATTTTAGGTACTCCCAGAAACAAACTACTGAAGTAATCCTTCGGATCACCATAGCTTTAGTCTCTTGTACCCTTTACAAAGGATTCATGAAGAGGCAATTGAACTTCATCACATGTAGTTAAAGAGGGGCCCGCTTGGTCATCCCCTGGATCTGAGGAGAGAAGTATAACATTCTGTCAAAAATGCCTCCAAGGTTTTTGGCAGTGTGCGTCAAGGTTGTGAGAAGGGCATATCCTGAGGAATTGATCCGCAAAACTATTTAATTTCATCTCTAGATGTATTGAGACAGAGGCGGGTGCTGATATTCCATTAGTGGATGTTAAACAGGCACATAGAGAATGATATGAGGGTCAAGAGAAGGCCACTGTGAATGACAGCAGAGTGTCACCAGCAAAGGTCTGAAGGGTACCTCCCCCAAGTAAACTGCCACTTCTGCAGCCCCAGTTTCAGTCTCATCTAATTTCCCAAAATCTCATATTGGGGCTTATCGTCTACAGAACATCCTTCCTGTGTTCATCCAATATAGAGACATAGGGTCTCCAAGTAAACTAAATGACCTGTGGGGCCAACCACTTATAATGTCAGGGGCCAACTCCACTTTCATTACCTTTGACTCCTCACTGAACTCAAGCAATTTAATTAAATGACCTGACACGTTAAGCAACAGGCGTAGGTCTGAATAATTCCCTTCCATGCATCCTTACACTTTCTCATACAAATCCCTGTAGTTCCCAGCCAATAATCTCAGAAACCTGAACATTCCAAGTCAAGAAAACTCTCAAATATTCTTCCCTCGTGCAACGCAACATTACAGGCTCCAGTCTGTGTCTAGTGAAGGTTTGTGCAAATATGTCAACGCAGAGTAACAGGAACAACTTCCCTGAATTGGGGAAGAGCAGTGCCTAATTTGAAAAACAATATGTGTGAGAGCCCTGTATTTGTCATCGCTAGCCAACTGGCACTGCACACTGATCTGCTGGCAAGAGATCTGGGCCATTTCAAGATAAGGGAGTATTTTGCTCAGTAGTGTGATGAATCTAGTAATGTCGCCACTGTGTACCCATATGGCCAGGGAAGGGCAGCTGCTACCTGATCCCGACACTTGGGTGGCTGCACGAGGGAGGTCCGTGTGGGGGAGACAATCCTAATGTGAGTAAAGTGGACTTGCTAGATGGAGCGTGGTATACCTACCCATCTAAGGACCTCAAATCACCATCTTATAACCCTAAGAACAATCCCACCCCTAATAGATTCATAAATTGTTTCCCTCTTACCATTCCCCTAAAACGTACTGGGACAAGGAAGAATAAGACTCACCTCAATGAAGAGCACTTTCTCAGTACTGTGATGAGGGAGAGGAATGGAGGAATGATGATCACTCCTAATGGGAGCCACTATCAGCAATCTAGTCTCTTTCCAACAACTAAGATGAGAAAGAAGGAAGGAGCAACAATGATCACTCCTAATGAGAACCACTATCAGCGGACTAGTCTTTCCCCTAATCCTATTGGTCAGAGCCAATATAAAAGCAAGGATAGACTTGGGAAGTGTGAGAGGAGACCGCCCTGGACAAACCATGTGGAAGGAGTGAAGCCAGTCCAGAGAAGCCAGAAGTGGGAAGACCAGGATCCTTACTTGGAGGCAGTGGAATCCCTGACAGAGGCAAGGAGGAGAGACTGGCCCAGCAGAAGGAGAAGGAGCTGCCCAGATGACCAGGATAACTGGGGCTCACAGTCTGCTGAACCTGCATAGACCCCAGGAGAGACTGATCCAGCAGAGGGAGAGATAGCCAGCCAGCTGAGGAGGAAAGCTGGGCCTCACAGTCTGCTGTCTCGGGAGGATAGCTCAGGGGCAGCGCGCTCGCCTTGGAAGCAAGACGACTTGGAGCAACACAGGTTTGATCCGCGGGTTTGCGCTTAGACACCTCTGGGTATTAAGCGTGCTATAAATAACTAATTATATATATATATATATATTATATACTGAGTTTGCCAGACTGGCAGGAGAGTTAGTTTCCTCACCCTGCAGGACTGAGGCCCATTGGAGTCTATGCAGAGAAGGAGAAGGAGAAGCAGAAGGAACAGAGAGAGCTCTATACATGGGTCTGCTTGCCAGTCAGTAACGCAGCTGTACACCACGCTGGTGGACGACAGCGGAGAGGCTAACACGACCTCACCAAGGGGAGGAGGAGGTGGCAGCGGTTTACCGCAAGCAAGGGAAATGCTGCGGAAGCCGCACATTGAGCGGAAGGCCACTGTGGCAAGAATGCGGTAAGCCACTGCACACTGAGCCAATTGTACGAAACAGATGGAGAACAGGCAACACCAAAGGCAACCGCTAAGCCCAGGAAAAGTGAACGGGTTACCAGGTGGCTGGCGAACTGATGCTGTTACTTAAAATTAGAACAAAAGGAAAGAAATGTACATGAGGGGAAGCTCGTAACTAGTGAGAAATACAAAATACATGAAGGGGAAGACCAAGCCCGTGAGAGGACAAGGGAAGAAAAATCTCCTGTTTGGCCTTGTTAACTTTTGTCAAGACAAGTGATGGTGTGAGGCAGGTTAGTGAACCCAGCCTGTCAAACACTTTCCCCTGATATTACAAATCAGGTAATGTTTTAGATATAAAAGTCCTGGCAGGAACCAGGTGAAGACAAATGTGTCAGTTGTCTAAACTGTGAAAAGGAAAAGCCATTTATGAACTATGATGATGTGGCTCAAGGGAAAACATCTCTTGGAGACCTTGAGCTATAGTTGGAAGGAAAACAGCAACATTGTGAATTGTGAACAAAAAAGTATAAAGAGAAGGAAAGGTCCCTGGTGAGAAGGGTACCTTTGAAACTAGAAGTACAAAGAAACCTTGGGAAAGGGAGCAAGATCCTCAAGCTACGTGAACACTCTAAGTAGAGAGAGCAAGTCCTCTTGGAAACTTGGTGAAACTGGATGTTAAATGCAAAGAACCTAGGGAAGGAGCTCCTCCCTAGAATTGTGAACTTTTGTCTTTAAGGACAAACCTTTTTTTTGGATTTTTAATTCTTTTGTTGAACTTTGACCATTTATGAACACTTGAAGAAGACAAGGAACATTACTGTTTACACCTTAGAGTTATTTTAGAGTGGGAGGGCCAGAATAGGATTATGGACACAGGACTTACTTTTATTTGGACATCTTGCCATTGACGGACCCATTAGCTTTTTGTTGAGGTAGGGAAATTCCTCTTAGATTAGGAATAGTGGGGCAATTTTTCAACCCCTTTACTTTTCAATAAAAGGCTTCAGCCAAAACTATGGGCCCCATCCAAGTTTGCAGGTCCTGAAATAAGGGTGCTTGTAAGCTCACCGGCACCCTTGTTTCCGGACCGGCAAACTACAGGTTTGCCTGCCGGAGCTGCTGTATTCAACAGGTCTGACCCAGACGGGTGCAGCAGTCACAGTAAGCAAAGCCATTGCAGAAGCACTGGCACCGTTAACAACAGTGCTGGTGCTTCCGTGTCCCCACTCCCATAGATTTCTATGGGACTCTATGGGGATGGGGATTGACAAAATTACCGGCGCTTGACTTTCCGGTAATGAGGCCCAGTGCCTAACTTGTGACAACGTTGCATTCCTGTCTCCTCACAGTAGGTGGAGATAAAAATATACCTTCTTAACTACTTCTTCAATCTGCGGCACAAAGGACATTTCTTTATTAAAATGATACCTTGATTTATAATTGTGTTTTTTGTGCATAGACATGGAACTTGCGTTCTTGGCCATTGGAAAGGGAGGGTGCTATAGCTTTGCATTTTTAAACCTAGGATTTCTGTTTTGCAGGCTTGTAAGCACATGTTATTTAGACATCCAGGGATTGTATAGCACTAAGGCAGCTGGTAATTTCGTTCTGCTTGATGGTGTTAGTGTTTAGATTGAACGCAATTTGTGCACCATCAGCATAAAGTTGAAATGAAACTGAGAACTGCTTGACAATATCAGCCAATGGTCAGATGTTGCAACCAGGGGGAAAGTGTGGAACTCTTGGGATCTTCAGTTTTCAGCCTTAAATAGTTTGACACAAAATAACCCAACACTAAGGAAGGAGGACAACCAGGCCAGCGCTGATCCTCTGATGCCCAGGTTAGACTGTAGTTTGTCTACAATGTGTGATCTATTGTATCTTATTCTGGGGAACATTTTGATCAAGGGGCTCCTAACACATAAATACACTCTTTAATCATGGAAGCCGGCGTGGGTTTGTCTTGGGCTGTAGATAACTTACATTTTTGGGACATTTTTGCCATGTTGCCTGCTGGACTGCTTCCGAAGAACTCCACTTCCGGGATTGGTGGATGCCTTTTGTTAGATGATTCCTGCAGTTAGACAATGCCTGCTGTTAGAATTGTTTATAATGGCGCTGAGTTAGCCTTCCATGACTAGTTGGATTTTGTGGATTCTTTCTGCAAAGGTCTCCACCACTGTGTCTGCAGGTATTTGTGATAAAGTAAAATACCTCCTGACTGAAGAGGTGGGGCACTAACTTTCTGACAGCCTCGGGCTTGGATTTTGAAAAATAGTTTTTTATTTTCATTTAGAGTATTTCTCCATATTTTTAAAGTTATTTTTGCTTTTTGGGGTATCCACCATAAAACCATTGATTATATCTGTTATGGGTGGGGGTGGGGGAATCCTGGGAGGGTGGTATCCATTTGTAGGTCAATGGGGCTTGGATATTGAGAGACAGAGTGATCTATTGGTCCAAGGCCAAGGGTGGTCAGTGAATTTTTAGAATTGAACATTTGTTGGAAATTCAGCTGCTTAACTCTTTTCATTGGTCTCGTACTTCCTGTCTGAGGTTTTCAGGGTCGCCTGTTGGTGTTGCTAAACGTTTGTATCCAGTTCGATATGATAAGCTGGTGATCTGTCAATGGGATCAGGACATGTGTAGTTTCAGCAAGTGGAAGGCTTAATGTCATCAAAATATCTAAGGCATGGCCATCTATGTGTGTGGGGGCCAGTTTAGGAAATGAAGGTTACTCGTGGTGGAAGAGAATTTATGAGTTTGTTTATCATTGGTTGGTGTCCCGGATCAACATCTTATTGGAGGTGCCAAGGGCACCAGCAAGAAAGTTCATCCATTCTTTCATAAAACCTAGGCGGTGGCCTTGTGGTCTGTATGCTAGATACAGGTTTGCAGTGAGAGTTGCAAGAAAAGAGGATGGGTCTTATACGTGGGGCCTTTTTATGGACAGTGAAGATGGACTATGCAGGGTGCCACTGATAGTTGTTGAAGGAGGGTTTGCTGAAGCTCTAGCTTCTAAAATATTACTTGCTGATAAAGTAAAACAAAGAGAAGAGTTTACGTGAACAACAGGAAGCTGCTATGCTAAGCTGCAGATTTCTGGATAGTCCATGGCATCCATGGCCTGATTGTTAACTGGGAACAGATGCTCCCCTATGAGAAGATGCTTGCATTATTTTTCTTATTTCATCGCTCAGCATTGCATTTTCGGAATAGGTTATTGCACCCACATCTTTTATCTACTGGATATGGTGGTTATTGAATGCCTATTGAGATGTTGGGAGCTATAAACTTTGTTAATAATTGTGAGCATAAACTTCTTCGATACCTGTGTGTTCTGGCCACAAATTCTGCAACATTCTATGCAAATATCTCTGCCAGGAAGTGAACCGCCTGACGTTTAAGTGACAGATGAATACTTGGCTCTTCAGCTAACCAACTTGAAAGAAATGAAAGACAACACATCCAACTAAGAGCTACGCATCAGATATCCATGCGCCGTGTAACAAACTGTGTCCCATTGAGCTCACCTGTTATTTGATTTTGCCTATTGTGCACCGTGTGACAAACTGTGTCCCATTGAGCTTATCAGCTGTTTGATTTTGCCCATTACGCTCCGTGTAAAAACCTGTGTCCCATTGAGCTCACCTGCTGTTTGAATTAGCCTACTGAAAACCATCATATCGTCCTTCCATAGAGCCACCCTAGCCTTAGCCTCCATTCTCCCTCTAGTTCAGACAGTCACCCCCTCCTACTCCCTACTCCCTATCTACACCACATACCCTCAACCCTCAACCCTCCATTACACTACCCCTCACCAGAGCAACTACACACCACACCAACACTCTTACACCCCTCGAATGGTTAATCCGTTTCACCACACCACCTACACCACTCATCCCTCTCCCAGTCCACATCAGGAACCAGAGACTAGGTTCTCGCCTCCCAAAACACAAAGGCACTGCCCTCACTAAAAACGACCCGACTGATACCATTAAAGCCACAACTCTCCCACACCCTTTCACCCACCCCTAACACTATCTCCCCAGCAGCTCCTTTTATCAAAGGCACCCTCATCAATGCTAGATCCATAGTCGCCCATTCCTCAGAGATCGCAGATCTCATTATCGCTAATAGCTTAGACTTCTTGGCTGTTGCAGAAACCTGGTTACACCAGGCAGCAGGCCCGGCACTCTCTATAGCACTACCAGATGGTTACACTATTATCAGAGCGGACAGATTGTCAGGTAAAGGCCTCTCCTCCGCCAAGCTCCTGTCAGTGAAACTTAATCTTTCGCCCACACAAACCATAATCTTGCACCTCATTTATCGACCTCCCGGCCCCTCCCCCTCTTTTGAGGATGATATCCTCAATCTCCTCTCCACGCACACCAAATCGGGGTCTCAAACAATCCTCCTCGGAGATCTGAACCTTGGCCTCCACGACCCCAAAGACCATCTCGCTGCAGCAGTGGATAATGCCATTTCTAACCTGGGTTTTTCACATAAAATCTCATCTCCCACACACGCCAAAGGTAGAACTCTGGATTGGGTATCTGACCTTAATTGTTCAGTTGCTATTACCAAAAACGAACCAGTAGCCTGGTAGGAACACCGACTCATACTATTCTCCATCCCTGGACCCTCCCTGCCCAAAGTAGCATTAGCTTGTTCCTCACTCTCCATAAATTGCCACAACATCACCATTGATAACCTTCAACCTCTCATTGGTGATATCCTCTACGTGTCCAAATTTCGCAAGCTTGACCCTGCTAACCTGGTAGACCTCTTCAACAATACTCTTAAATTGGCATTAGACTCTACTGCCCCGTTAGAACTCAAGAAGGCCAAACCCCTAGCACACCTCAATAAATGGTTCACCCCAGAATTAAAGCACCTCAGAACCACCAAAAGATCAGCGGAATCAACATGGCATAAATCTCTGACTTCCATCAACAAAACAGCCTTCACCACTGCTGCCACTATCTACAAAGCAGCCATCCTCTCAGCAAAAAAAGAAACTTACAATTCTAGAATCCACAATGCCAAATCCAGTACTAAAGAACTTTTCAGTATCTTAAAAGAGCTTGAATCCCATGCACCACCCTCACAAGACTGCATCGAAAACACAGAATGGTGCACTAAAATCCAGAAAGCACTTGCAGACAAAATCACCCAACTCCAAAACAAGATCAAAGCAAAAAAAGCAAGCCTCTCCACCTGCCTACTCACGCCCTTTGACCCACCGCCAAAACCCTATACCTGCGCCCCATTCCCTTTCTCGCAAGTGACTCCTAAAGAAGTCGAAGACATCATAAAGAGTCTAAAACCTTCCCATTGCCAAGGAGATATCTGCCCAGCCACCATCATTAAAGAGGGAGCCAAAAACCTAGCCCCATTCATCACCTCTTTAATAAACTCCTCATTCTCATCCAATCAGGTACCCAACAACCTCAAGGAAGCATGGGTTATGCCACTACTAAATAAAAACAACCTCAACCTCAATGTCCCCACCAAATACAGGCCCATCACTACCATCCCGTTCTTACTAAAAATTCTGGTTCGGGTGGCCTACCTGCAAATCCAGAAGCACCTTGAGGACAATGAACTCCTCGGACTCAGACAATCTGGTTTCAGACCTAAACACGGAACCGAGACAGTACTGTTGGATTTCAAGATCCAAATGGACGAGGCAAAGGATAACAGCAAGCTAGCAGTCCTCTTGCTACTAGATCTTTCTGCTGCTTTCGACCTTGTCGACCATGAAATTCTCACTAAGCACCTTAAAACAGCAGCAGCATTCTCCACCAATGCATCCGACTGGATTAAATCATTCCTCTCTAACCAGTCTACAAGAGTCTTCTTCCCTTCTGCCTCTGCCGATCCAACTCCAATACTGTGTGGAGTCCCACAAGGATCCTGTGTGTCGCCCATATTATACAATATTTTTACTAAGCTACTTTTCGACCACTTAGATAAGTTGGGTGTCGTCTAGACAAACTACGCTGATGACCCCCAAGTCCTCATCCCCCTCACTGGCTGCTATGACCACGATTCAAAACTGCTAAATAACATTTACAGCAAAATCCAAGCTTGGATGGCTACCAACAGTCTTTGCCTCAATGACGACAAGACCAAGCTAATGGTCATTGGTACACAGGCACGCCTGAACAAACCCGACACCAGATACACCTCTTTTATCATTGATGGCAACAGGATCAACGTCTCCAAAGAGATAAAAACATTAAGGGTCTATCTTGACTCAACCCTCTCTCTCAAAAGACAGGTAAACAGTGTTGCATCCTCCACGGCCTACACTAACAAACTGATCTACAGTTGCACACCATTCCTTTCCACAAGCAGTTGTCTAACGCTAGCCAGAGCACTAGCCAGAGCACTTGCCCTATCTAAATTGGACTACTGTAACACACTATTCCTTGGTATGTCTGATAGAATCTAAACAGACTCCAGGTACTCCAAAACAATTCACTAAGAGCCACACTCAGTCTACCCAGATCCTGCCGCATTTCAACCTATAGAAAGAATACCAACTGGGTGCCCATCCATGATAGAATCACACTATGCACCGTGGCCATCACTTTCAAATACCTCACAAATTCAGCCCCGAGATATCTGGCAGACAAAATCTGCCTGCACAAACCTACTCGCACTACCAGATCTGCTCTCTACCATAATCTGGTAACACCAAGGTTCAATCTCAAAACCAGCTTCCCGGTCCAAGCTTCCAAATGCTGGAACTCCAATCCCATTGTGCTTAAATAAGAACCTTCCTCTCTTTCAAAGTCAACATAAAAAACTGGCTCTCCAATCACCACCAAGATACTGTTAACTAATTGTTACTCCTGTACTATTCTCTCTGTCTCATTGTATGCCACGGTTTCCTCCGATCCTTATGTAACCAGTGTCCATCTTATTTATTTTTGTCCTATGCCTGTTTGTATCTGCCTTCCATTGCATGTATGTAACCTCAAGCTTTCAAGAGCCCAGCTACCTCCGGGTTTGGTGCGCAATACAAATATTAAACAAATACAAATCCCCCATACCGCGACACCTCACTAACCCGGTAGCATACCAAGTTAATGGACTAGGAGACTGGGAGACCGTGCAAACACATCATATAGTAAGAGTAATCTCCTTTACCAACCCGTCAGTGAAAAGCTTTCACACCCAACACCCTCAATGCTTAGAATGAATAGGTGCTTTCTTTGAGTAACAATTCCTCCATACAACATTGCCTTTAACCTTCAAATCAAAAGTCTCTCTGTATGTTGGCTACTATACGAAATGCAATGTTAACCTCTTTATACTACAATCAGTGGGATCCCTCTTTGACTTGTGGATACCCAGTTGCATGACATTGTGCTCCACCAGAATCTCTCAATGGAATCTACAATTACGAGACAAGAAACAACAACACATCAGCCCCTCTTTCTCCACTCACCCCTTTCATCCTTCACCTAACTCCTTAGTACAACAAACTTGCTACCACACATTTACCTCAATCCCTTTGGATGGCCCACCAAATACAGTGTACGTAACAAACCCTTGCACAACCCATCTTAAACACTCTGCATCCCAATAATTGCCCTTATGGATAGCCTACTCCCATCTACACCAATCACAAAGAACAATATTTTTCATAACATCACACAGATAACAGGCACTTCTGACCTGCACCCAATACAGGTTTTAAGCACTTGCCTTCCCGCTATTTGACTAACACACTCTTCCCACCTTTTTCTTACAAAGCGAAGGCAACATTATTGGAAGACGTGTGCTATATAAGAAAACGGGCCACATTCCGAGGTGGGCGGTAAGGTGTTAACGGCACTGGAAAGGGTGCCGATGCCGTCAACCCCTTACCACCGCATTACGAGGTCCTTTTGCGGGTCCCGCTAAGGGTGGCTGGTTTTACCAGGCACCCATAGTAGGAGCCGCTAAAGGACCAGCATGCTAACAACGGGCCCATTATTAACGGGCCTGTTGTTAGCATGGTCCCCATTCCCATTGAGCAGCTATGGGGGCTCAAATGGGAATGGGTTCCCTGAATTGGGAAATACTGGGTCCTCCAAGGTTGGAATGGCCCGGTAATTCACCATTCAGGGAACCTGGACCCGGTATGCGGTAAGGGGGTAGCCATGGCGTTAATAGTGCCATGGCTACCTCCAACCTCGGAATGAGGCCCAACGTATCTTACCATAAATGTAAATGCCCTCACTTTTGATTGTGGTTAAGGGTGTGTTCCTGTGTCTAGAGTGACTGTTGCTTAGCTGATCTGTTGTAATATGTTTTCCTCTGATCACCTCTTTGTTGAACAGAAACTCTCTAGCCATATCTTGTTTTTGCATCTATAAGAAACATCTGTTTTCCCACAGTCCTCTAGTAATCTTCAACCAAAGTAAGAATTGTGACAACAAAGCGGAAACTTGAAGTAATGAGGATAACTGGCAAATAATATGGGTGTTACGCCCAGGCTGCTCTTCCTCCTAGAAGTCCTTGCTTTTAAAACATACTAAAGCTAAGATTGCATAAACCCATGACAGAAACCACACAAAAATCAATTGTAGACCAAAATGATGCACAAAACGGTGAACTGTTATTCCAATGTGTCTAATGCCCAATTCTCCAAACAGAAAATCATTCTTCGAACATCTCCTGGAAGTACTCTTCAACGAGTATCTCCTCATCAACACCTATTCCATCTCGTCGTCCCATGCCACCTGACTCACTAGATGCCACCTGCCCCTCTCCTCCCTGCCACCCTGTACAGCTGTACCCCTCCTCTGTGCCCCTCTGCATCCTACCCTTGCTGTATATCTGTTCTGTTGTTTCCTCTGAAAAGCACTCTATTGTGTACCTGTATTGTTGTTTACCTCTGCAAAGCACTCGCTGCTTCTCCAAGCTAGGTCTGCACTCAATAAATCCAATAATAATAATAATAATAATAATAATAATAATAATAATAATAGCTTTGGATACTCAGCTCGTGGTAGCAAATATGATAGTCTGGCACAGTATTGGGTATTAGACATACAAACATCAGCTTCGGAAACCCCCTGGACCTTGGCCCAAGAAGCTGTGAAGACGATTACAAGCCAAACAGAATGTCATCAAGATTACTCCCGGAATCCACCTGTACAAGGAAGTCCAGAATCCTTCCTATCCATCACTGAAGTTTCAAAGATAGCAAACAAATGGTCAGCTATTCAGAAAAGAGCAGATCTCTCAATATACATAATGACTGATCTCCTAAGATACAGACAGTGCCAGCTCACCTCCTCCTGTGAGGACGGAAACATTGAAAAATGCAGGACAAATAATGCGAGGTCTATGGAAGCTTCGCAACACCTTAGGGTGAAAGGTGGGATGACATCTTAACACTAGAGTCTATGGAGGGTCTTAACAAAGGGATCCTAGCACAAGGGGGCTCCAATTTTATCCAAGCTCCTTACAGATGTAATTATCACTCAAAAGACAGAGTTCATGTGAAAAACTGTTCTATGGAGTCAATAGGCACAAAATGAGCCGCCTGTAGAGCCACAAGCACCGGGAGATGATAGGAAGGCAGCAGGGACCTTGGAGGAGGCAGCATTATTTTTTTTTATTTATTGTTCGGCTGTATAAAACAACCTTTCAATAATTACAAAAAAAAAATGAATAAAAACATATCATAAACATATTACAAATCAATTCATCAGTCTATAACAACATCTCACAATTGATAAAAACCAAAGTATGTACAACTTAATAGCAGCATTTTTTTTTTAACACCTTCCCCTCATAAGACCATTCACAATTACTTTGGGTATAATTCATTTAAAAAACCTGTTGTTGCTAATCTAATTGACATTCTCTTTGCACCAAAGATCAGTAGCCATAATTCTTCCATATCGGTTATCATTTGCGCTTTAAAACAATGAAAATAATATTTACGACGTATAGCATATAATGCAGGAAAGTAAGCGATGACATGTTTCAAGGTTTCTATGGTATCAGGCTCCTTACAAAATCGACAGATATTCTCACTGACGTCTATTAGTTTACGCCTAAATAGTATATCCTTTGTATGCCACAGATTTAAACGAAAACGAATATAATCATCTCTAAATTTTGGAGAGGGATATTTTAGGATATAAGATTCTGTAACTCTAAGTTTTTTGTGACCAAACTGGGCGATGTTCCAGTCTTTAGAGTAGGAGCATTTTTCCAAAGTATATATCCAATCTTGCCGATACAGTTTAATTTTGGCTTGAGTTGGATTGTGGATTAAAGTATCTAAGGAGATGTCCGCATCAGAAAGAATATTTATAGCTGTATTTAAACAGCGTTTGGGGTATTGATCATCTGAATATAGTAAATATTTGCCTAAGATACAAGATATGTCTACACATTGCAGTGACAGAATACATTTCCTCAATAGAGCTATCAATTTCCATGCAATAGTACTGTATAGTGATAGCAGCCCTAATTCAAAACGAATCATTGCAATGGGGACACAGGTAGGCAAGTTAAAAATTGAGCGCCAGTATTTACCCTCCAATCGATCCCATACTAAGCGGGGCAACATCGACGCAGCTTCAGACCCATATGAAATAATGGGTTTGACTTTCATGGAATAAAATGATATTATATGATTGCATGTAAACTTTCCAAACTTATATAATATAACCTTAGATTGGGAGATTAGGGTTTGCAGTTTCAATTCAAGTTCTTTTTGAAACACTTTATCATTGTTATCCTGGCTAATCATAATACCTAAGTATCTATATACTGAGGTTGAGAGAATTTGCTCCTTTTTTATATACCACTTGAATTGAGAGTATTTTGTCATTTTACGATTTTGGCACATCATAATTTGTGTTTTCGTTAAGTTTATGGTCATAGCATTATCGAGAAACTGCTCAGCAGTCTGTTAAGAAGGGATTCACCCTCAGCTGTGTCAATAAAAAGGTCCCTTATTGGAGCCCATTGACGTATCGGGGATGATACTGCCAAACCCCAAGTAAACCCAACCTGTAGGAGCTGTTGAATAGAGAGGATGTCGCACACAACTAGGTAAACACCTCTGGAATCACCAACACTGGAGAAACCCTTTCTATGTAGGCAATGCCCTCGGGATGGAAGGGTGCTTAGATTGCTGAATGGAGAGTGTTGGGCCACTAGAAACGTTCTTTCTCGCAAAGCCCTCCTGCTCTACCTCCCAAATGCACATAATCACTACAGAATTATTCCTGGAAACCAGATGATTATCTCACTCAGAACCTAATAGATTGTTATTGCAGTGCTCACATTCACATTTTTCAAAAACATTCCTCGCTTCATTGGCACAATCTTTAGGCAAGAGCAAGGTACAAGGATGGTGTGTAAAATATACCTCACTTATCCAAATTATTTCATGTGACACATTGATAAAAAGGCGAAGGCAGCATCCCAAATTAGTAGAAACTGCATTCTGCCAAATCAAACAATATCTAACAGAAACAGAAAGCATAAATACAACAGATGAAATTCACTTTATCATAGATTTTGTATGAAATTCTAAATAAACACTGACATGTTTTTCAAGATATCAAGGATATAAAGAAACATATAAGGAAAACACTACCCCTTACATTTAGAAAAGCAATTTGCATTACGTACATTGCCAGCCCAAGCTTTCTGATGACAGACACCATTGTAAAGAAAAGGAAACAGACAGAAGGATCACCCTAGCTGACCAATAAACCTTTAGGATTCTAGTATGTGGGACATGCAACAAATGTGCCCACAGAGTCAACATAGTTAAAGAATACGGTGTGCCGAATGGAACAATGTACCTTATTGCATGTTTCATAAACTGCAAAATGTGTGCCGTAAATATGTTTAAGGTCAGCTGTTAGACAATATGTGTGGGAAGAACCACTCATCCATCGGTTGACAGATAGGATTTAGGAAATTCTGTTGGAAAGACCCTGTACCCATTCACTAGAACAGAGACTATGAAGAAAAGATATGCGACGGATAAAATGCTTTGCACTACAGCATGTTGAAATGATACAGAAAAGAAGTGAAAGGGAATTTCTCCAAATGATATGCATTATGGATTGAATGTTTAGCTACATATTCCACAAGGCTAAATGAGGACAATGAACTGTGCAGTTATTTGGACAGCAAAAACTCTAACTCTCCAACTGTTTATATCACAATTCAAGGATTTTGATTGTAAATTATTTGAAATCTGTTTGTGTTATGCTCACCTTGTCTCCGCGGGGGCGTAGAATGCGAGCAAAGTCAAGTGGTCCGTTCCAACGTGGTTGAGCTCTGCTCCCTAGCTGGTTTGCTCAGGTGCCCTTGTCTCTGCTTAAATTGGCCTGGAGTCAGCTCCTTGGAGATTGTAATGATGTGCTCTCCTTCCTGCTCGTCTCGGCAGGGGTGCAATGTTGCTCCACTGAATCGAGTTGCTCCACTGATTCCGGTGCAATGTTCTTATGGATCGAGTTACTCCACTGATCCTGTACAAGGGTACTTGGATCGAGTTGCTCCACTGATCTGGTGCAATTGGTGAGTCTTCCCTTAATTCACTGTTATTCACTGTTCCCTTGTCTTCTAGTATGTCCCTTATGCATGCAATGTTCTCTAATTCCTATGTCTCTTCTTCTAAACAGATTCCGGACGTCGGACAATGTGTAACAGCAAAAGCACAGATGGAACTGCCGCGTGAAGCGTCGGATGCTGTTGAAGGTATGTAAGCTGCGGTCGCGAGAGAGAACTATACTCACAAGCTTTTTCTTCTGAACCAACCTTGTTTTGCTTTTCTCTTCTTTCTCTGCAGGTGAAGCTGCTATGCAGAATATTGAGCGGAGCAACAGAGATTGTGCCGGAGGCTGAATCAGCTGTTGTGCGGAAGAAAGAAGGTCAAGGGACCGCTACGGATGCCGATGATCACCAGGTAAGCATCAGGTAAACTGGAATCCTCGCATGCTCATAGAATGCTGGAATTTCTTTCCGTGGATCAGATGTCAGCGGAGGGCCACACCCAAGATTTTGGAGAACGTTCTGCTTGCCACGCCCATACTTGCCACACCCATTCCACAAGCAGCAATTTAGGATGTTCAGGCCTGCAGACAGCCAGTGTTAGTCTTGTTGAACAGGCTTCCCATGAGCCTGGTGCCAAAGGCGCCAGGACAGGGTCCAGGTGGGCCTTTCTTGATCTCACCGGTTTGTAATCCGGACGGGGTGCCTTTTAAGCCCCAAAGTCCCGAGGGCGGGGTTGCATTGTCTCTCTGAGGTACTGGTCATGACAGGTTGCTTGCTTTGATCCACAATTACAGTTAGAACATATTTCTTATTGTGTCAACTTGATCTTAAAAATCACAACACAGAACAACTCTCTGCATTTGAATTATGATAAGTCGGGCGTCTGCAAACTTCAGCCCTTAGATGTTTTGGACTACAACTTCCTTCAGTCTTAACCAACATAATCAATGGTGAAAGATCATGAACGTTGTAGTCCAAAACATCTGGAGAGCCACAGGTAGCAGGCCAGTGTAATAAGTAAACACTTGCAGAAACTGAACATGGACCAGCTGTTTGGGGGTAAAGTAAACTCCATGTGCCATCCATGTTACTATTTTAAGTTATCTGATATTTCTATGGACAAATGGATATAAATTGGGCATTTTAAACTAACCCTTTTCTCAGTATATAGGCAGAGTCCCCAAAAGCCAACCACAACAAGTTTGAAAGATTTCTTTAATTACAAGACTCCACAAGATGATTTATTCTTTAGTTGTGTATAATAGCGACAACCATAGAAACCCACATATTAATCGGCTGCAGGGATGCACAGAACTAAGTATAAAGCTTCTGTTCTGCAGCTAGCGTGCCATACATAATATTAGACTGATACTTAGAATTGTAATATCCTCTTTGAAATGAGGATCTGATGCTTTGAAATATAATATCCTTTCAACAAAGGTATGCACTTGTTACTTGTTATAGTTATCACATATTTGATTGTAATAAGAATGCAGAAATCTGTGGCTCCAAATATTGTGACTTAACATCATCTGGGTTACTTTTTTCTATTTCCTTCCCCATATTGATTGGCAACAAAACGAGCATTAGTTCATTTTACATGATGAACTGCCTTAAGTTCATTTTTATCTTTGGATCGATTCAGTTTTCTTTCAATATTTACATCAATGTTGGAAGTAAGATATTTAATTGGGCCGCCCCCCACTTTTTTTCAAGCAGGCGATGGTTTACCGGGTGATGTTTGGGCCTAATCGTCCGTGTTTCTGGAGACATTCTGTCTGTTCGTTGCCATTCCAGATGGCAGGATTGACAAGTGGACGGCATGACGTCGTTACATTGCATCTGTACGTTCCTTAATGTTGGCCATTTTATATAGTGTACACACACGGCTTTACGAGTATAGGACATTGCGCTTCATATTTTCCAATTCCTTAAGCCACAAGGTATCAAGAGGTAGATTACCAGGAGGAGGTATTTGAACCAATTCTTTGGTCAAAAATAATTAAGAGAATGGAGAGAATTAGCTTTCGCCTAATTCGGAAATATTATTACCTTTCAGCATCATTGACAAGCTATAGTGCTTTCACCTCTGACGGAAGCTTGGTCAAAGATCCATTGACCTTGTATTCCTTTGAAAACTAAAGAGAGTTGTATGAAAAAGAAATTTGCATTGGTGAGCCGCCTCAATAGATTTATTTATGTTGTCCCCATTGCTGAAATGCCTGAAGGTCACTAGTCTGCAGCTCCACACTGTCTTCGCTGCTTGCCGCACGATGCAAACTGTTCTGGTCATGTTGAAGGCATGGCACCCTATTCAATGCCCTGCAGAGTAGGCGGGTGAGCTCTTGTATGCCTGCATGTCATTGCATTGGTAGAGAAGAGATTTCAACATTCAACTTGAAACAGGACACAGCCTTGGAAGCTGAGTTTGAACTTCTTGTCCAATGCTTTTTATTGTGTATATGAAATGATACTGCAATCAAAATAAAAATAAAATAATCATTATCAATTCCATCTTAAACCGAGAAACTCAAGACTAATTACTTTTTAACCGCTGCACTGTTGCTCTGCAGTGGCCTACAATTACCATCAATGCTTGAGTGAAATGTGCACTACCCTTTGCTGATGAAATCGAGGGGTGGACCACACATTACCTCCAGCAGAATGTTGACATTTCTATCTTGCAATGTATTTGGGACTGTAGATCACACAATGCGTTTGGCATACAAATAAAAATGGGGAAAAGGGAAACCCAGTAAAACAAAACATAAATTGCCTTGTTTGTCTGGGGGTATGAAATTCGGGACTTTGAACCATGGAAGGATAACCTCCAACTATCCTGGAAGCAGACCCGCTTATTTACAAAATGCCATCAACTACCAAAGCCCCAGTGACATGTAAATATTTTTTTTTAAATTAATGAGCATAATCAAAACAATCAGTCAGCCGGCTAAAAAGCTTGTATGCTTTGCTTACACATGATTTTCAGCAAATGGCGCAACCATGTCTGAATCCCGACAATGCAGTTGGCACAGTGGGGGAGACCGATTGCTACCCACTGAATAAAAGGATCCCCGTGGCAATAGCATGTTCAGATGCCCCATTTGTGCCCCCTCGCGAACAGCTATCATGAAGCATGCAGGGGCCGTACCAGGCAGGATCTCAAGACCCGGGACTTTCAGCATAAGATATCCTTGCGATTCAGTGTCCAATAGAGAGAGATGTTTTGGCTAATGTGTGTTCTTTATTCTCAGACCAGTGCCAATACATGGTTTGAACCCCCTGCACTTTCTCCAGCAGATAAAAATATTTCTAAATTCCAAGGAAAAATAGTGGGACATGAATTTCAGTGATGTGCCAGTAAAGAAAAATATATATCCCAAAAATTACCCAAAAAAGGGAACCGTTTCAGGACTAAAATAAGTGCACTGGGATTGACTTGCGTGTTTCCATCCACAACTAAATCTCTGTGTAGGTCTGTTGAGATCATCCGTGGAGAGGGTTTAGGAAGGACTCGCCTGCATGATATCTGTAGAGAAACAAATGGGTCAGAAAAACGAAAGGGCATGGTGTACAACACAAGTAATACGTAAATCATCCCTGAAACTACCATTCAGTTGTAATGAAACTCCTAAGGGGGTTAAAAACAAAATATGTGTTTGCCTGGGCTCAGTTCAGTGCACGTGTCCTGTTTCTTCAGCTAACAAGTAAACTTACTTTAGTTTTAACAGTAAACTAACATTGTACTGCTATGAAAACCGGATGTGATGTCTATGTAGCATGGGTGTGGTCGAAGCTCACAAAGACTGCGTATCTGTTTGTTCATTGTTTGAGTTGCCCCAGGAGCCTGTGTTCCTTGTTGTGATGTTTTTCTTGCATGTGTGGTAGGTCAGAAGGAGGACACTGGGCCTCATTACAAGTTTGGCGGTAGCCTTGCCAATAAAACCGGCAGGCTGCCGCCAAACTTGCAAAATTTTCCAGCGCACGCGAATGGGCAATAACCGGGTCATTACGGCCCTGCCGGAGACAGTAATTGCCCATTTGCAGGCACCGGAATGAAATGCTCCCCATTCCCATTGAGCCCTGTAAGGCTCAATGGGAATGGGGAGGTCGGATGCACCGGCACCATTCAGAATGGTGCCGGTGCATCCGACATGCTCTGCTCGCGAATGCCGGTACGCCCGCCAGGTCAGACCTGGCAGGCGAGAAGGCACCCGCGAGCAGAACTCGTAGTTTGCCGGTCCGGTAACAACGGTACTGGCAAGCTTACTGGTACCATTGTTACTGGACTAGCAAATTTATAATGAGGCCCACAGACTCTGATTAGACATTTCACTGATAAGTTTATTAAAGAAAATAAATAAAGCATATCTTTCCCTGTAGTACAAGGCTTCCCTGCCTAAAATTAGCTATTGTGCTCGTCAGTGAATGTCTAGAAACAAAACTGTACACCGTCCAACTCTAAGCCTATCTGACCCTACCACTATCTGAATAACTTAAAGTTAGGAGAATGTCTCCCTTATCCTGGAACCCGTTGGTCTCTCACCAAATGCTTTTCAATACATGATCTTTAGATAGTCTCTAGTAACTACGACAGTATGTAACTCTGCCAGAGTATTCCTTAATATGGAACAATGATGTATTGTAAATGGGGCTCCTGCTGCTACTATGCATTTTGGCAATCAAACTCTCCCAGCTTAAGGTAGGCGCATTCTGTCTTCCTAATAAAGGTTCACATACATATGTAATGCTAGTATGCTCATGGAAACTCAAAAAATGCAAGTATCGGGATAGACTCAATGTAATTCACTAACTGTGGGAAACTATTGGCTGTTACATACTGTCATATTTGTTTTAGGAATCTGTTGGAGTGATCCAACGATTAATATAGTACAAAAACAACATCTTTTTGATTGTACATATTCAATTTATTTATTTTTGCAAATCATTTGTAAAATTACTTTAAGGTATTTTTTGAAAATATAAAGAATTACATGTGAACAGAATCTGTTGACATACGTTTGACTTTCTCAATTTCTCTCATCATATCTGTGCAAAATAAATACGAAAATGACGAAAATGTATATATTTAGGACTGTATATTTTTGAGCTATATTGGGATATTCCTATAGGAGTGCCTTAAATGTTCTTCAAGTGCTTCGAAGAACCATATTTTCTTAAAGACACATATATACCAGCAGAAGGAGAGAGAGTGGATACGTGGCTCAGAGAATTAGCATCCTGGGAAAGGATGGTGGTTCGAGTCTAGGAAAGCCCCAGTGGAAGTTTAGGGATTGCCTCTTGTTGGTCTAGAAATCTTATAATTTGTGATCGACTACCTCCGGTTCAGCATGTTTACACAGTTCCCACGAGCCATCACCACTCAAGACCTGTAATCCCAGTGTTAGGCAGAAATCTGTGCAGTTCCCTTAGGGACCACTGCAAAAAGTTTAGGACTACAGGAGTTAGCAGTAAACCCAATTGGTAGCAGTCTGCACCACCCAGATTTACCTGGTAGCTGTGGCTGAGCAGTCAGACTTCTCTCAAGAAGAGTTAGGCAGTTTACAGAGCATACACAATAGGGCAGGTAAACACAGTAGAACAAGCAAACACTGACCAGAGCTTTGGTGTAAAAGATATATAATTATTTATTTAAAAACACATCTAAGAAAACACACTGGCACTAATCTCAAGCAAGTTCAAAAACACAGTCACTAAAGTATATACATTCCCTTAAAAGAATATTAGACAAGTCTTAAGTAAAGCCCCACTTATTTTCAGACAGCAGTGAGCGATTAACGCAGATGGCACTCTAATAATTCGGTTTAAAAGGGGGAGAAAGGCAGAGCATAAATTGAAACAGATCCCAACACTTTCAAAAGAACACAGCAAGAGAGGAAGGCAGAATCAAACCGTGAAGTTAGAGTTCAGAAAGCCGGATCCACTTTAAGAGGGTCAGAACGAAATGTGTCCAAGGTCACACGGTTGAAAAGTGCACAAAAGTCTCGAAAAGGTTCAGAAAGAAGTTGGACCAAAAGAAAGGGACTAATTTGATGGTCAAGAGGCCAGCCCAGTCTAGAAGGTTAAGGATTTACTGTCACCTTGTAGCAATCTATAGAAAGGGAGGCCAGGCGGACACAGTACCTTGAAATGGTGAGAACACTCCAGCACGGGCAGCTGTTCCTGGCAGCGGTTGCGAGTCGGTGCTTCGTCCGGCAGAAGAGAAGATCTCGTCGGGGAGGAAAGCAGGAGGTTGTTGTGCTGCCAGGGAAGAAACCAGCCGCAGAGTTTCTCGATTCAAAGGAGCGGTCCTTTCTTTCACGGTTCAGTGGTAAGTGGCTATCCGGTTGCTGGAGTGCTTGGCACGGGCAATTCGACCACTAGACGTCCTGGTAGGCGAAAAGGAAAGCGAACTGGTTGTCCCCACCAGCTCAAGGGGAAGAGACTCTCCGGCAAGAAGATCTCCTCTGTCGTCGGGAAGTGGTGAGACGGTTCAGCAGGGCTCCACCGGTGGTGTCGTCGTTGCAG
This sequence comes from Ambystoma mexicanum, assembly GCF_040938575.1. Taxonomy (NCBI): domain Eukaryota; kingdom Metazoa; phylum Chordata; class Amphibia; order Caudata; family Ambystomatidae; genus Ambystoma; species Ambystoma mexicanum. Next base: position 652,562,526 of record NC_090935.1, on the reverse strand, counting down.
GTCGGCTCAGCTTCTCCCTCTTTCATTCAGCCTAGCTGTCAATCAAACATGCTAAGTGGTGAGCCGGCCGGCTCACCACTTGGGCCAATCACACAAGAGTTCGACTTGAGTTGCCAAGGCAACTCAGTCCAGGGTGCCTAAACCCCCTCCTACACCCCCTGTGGTACCCAGACAGAGTGGCACCACTTTTGGAGGCTTCGGTGGAGAAGCCCGCCAAAAGGTGGAACAAAGGGCTCGACTTGGGTTGGAGTCACAGAAGAGAACACAAACGCCATTTTAGAATCAAGTTCTGGCAAAAAATACCAACCGGTGAATTAATATTAAATAAATAACCCGGCGGTATGTTCGAGGCTATAGGAATTAAATAATTAAAGTTGGTAGCCTCGAACAATGGGAAAATCCCATAGAGATATATTCGCGGTCGAATATAAAAAGTAGTATCCACTGCCACCAGCCAAAACTCGATCAGGGGGGACGGAGACGTGACCCCTCGAATAACAGACCCCGGGACAATCGAATTGCCCCGACCAGTACGTCCACAATATGATGGTTTGTACTGGTTTCTGTTCATAATTTGGGACTAGTAAAGCCAATGATGACTTTACATGCCCTGGGAGACAGTAGTCAGTCCCAGGGTATGGAGTCTATGGTGGGGTGTCACTATGACACCCCTGTGTCACGGCACTAAGGATGCTGTGTAACACACATAGTAAAAACACATGAGACCCTATGGAGTAAAAGACCCCATAGCCCATAAAACACATTAACAGTCAAAGGAACCCCTCAAATCATGTTCAAGAGTGTGAGGAAAAGAGTCTCACTCTTGGCAGGAGAAAAAAACAAACTCCAGAAATCCAGCAAAGCTGCTGGGGGACTCACTAGGTTAGGAAATTCAGCCTAAACAAAAAATTCTCCCTAACACTCGCCCCCCCCCCCCAGACTAAGGGACAGGAGGATTTAATCCACTCCTGGATGAATCTCATACCTCTAGTCGGTTACAAACACCCTAGAGAGACCATCAGCATTTTGGTGGAGACACCCTAACTTACGTTCAGTGGTAGAGTCAAAGGTTTTCGTTTGTAAGCTATATGACCTACAAACCCTTTGAGGAACATCAGTAATTTTAAAGTTATAGGGGATCTGGTTGACCAGTCCCTCAGAAGTTGTTACAACTTCTGAACCTGTGTTAGGCTTTTTCAAGGGGTCCTTATAAAGGATTCCCTTAGATCTAGAGTGACCTCCAGAGGTCCTCACCACCTCCCTGTTGGGAGAAGGTTGGGTTTTAGGCCTCTTGGTTGGAGGGGATGGGGATACGCAAGGTACATGTTTCTCCTTCCTCTTAGATCTACCTTTACCTACTTTAGGAGTTTCCCCCTTAAGACTAGGAATTGGGTTGGCGTCTTCTGTGGAAGGTCCAACAGTCTGAAGGTTTTTGGCCTTAGACTTTCCTTTTCTGGTTTTCCACCAGCACTGAGAATTACCAGTTCTCTTAGGCCTAGTTAGGGTTCCAGTAGGTCTATCCACCTCTTCCTCAGAAGCAGGGTGAGTCACAGACTCTATAACTGGGGGAACAATGATGGAGCTTGGTTGGGGCTCCCATTTCCCTAACATTTTAGCCTGCAATTTGCCTGGGTTAGAGGTCAATTTACCAACACCAGGGCTTGTAGTGGGGGTATCAGTAGAGGTTTCCACAGGCTTAGAGTGGTTCTTTAAGGTGGCCTCTATAGCCAATTTGGTTTGTTTCTGGGTATCCGTACTGGGAGGCCTGGGGCTACTGGATACTACTCCTAGAGTTCTTAGATCATTCCCCAACAGGACTCTCCCAGGCACCTCAGTCTGAACACTGACAGGAATCAACACTGTCATGTCATTACACTGAAAGAGGGCTGGTAGAATTGGAACCATTTGGACAGGGCCTCCAGACATCTTAGTGGGACCTTTGGGTGCCTTAGCAACATCCTCAGGCCTGAAAAAGCTTTCAGCCACTACTGTTCTGCTGGCCCCAGAGTCTCGCCTGGCAGGAGTATCCTGGCCATTGACAAGAACACTGTCCATATAATAAACTTTAGAGTTTTCTGGTATGGAGTTGTACACACTCCTATTCTGATCACTAACCAGACCCATGGACTCTACTGTACACTTGCTTGAAGACCCACAGGTTCTTCAGCAAAGACTTCAAAGTGAGCACTAGCCATTTGGACTTCCTCCTCAGGAGTGAAGGCTAAGGAGACTGTGCTGATCCCTGTAGGTTTACCCTTACATCTGGGATCACCTTTGATGTGGTCAGTTGCCCCACAGAGATAGCATGTTCCAAATGCTCTCTGGAAGGGTGGCTTGGCCTGACCTCCTTCTGGTTTGTGACCAGAAGGTACACTAGCCTGTTGTGGTTTACCCTGAGGCTTACCCTGGTTATTTTGTTGTTTGGGGCCCTCTTTGGTTTGGGAGGTATTAGAAATCTCTTGGTTCCCTTTTTGTGGCTGCTTTCCCTCATCCTTTTTCTGAGTGACCCCTGAATCCTTGTGGGTGGCCCTGTTGGCAACCCACAAGTCAGCAGCCTTAGCTAGCTTCCTGGAATCTAATTCCTTTGAATCAGCCAAGTGCTGTCTGAGCTCAGGAGAGCAGGCATCATAAATTGACTCCAACATAACAAGATGTCTCATTCCCTCATAAGTGTTCACCTTGTAACCCTTAATCCATCCCTCTAAGTTTTTCAAACACACACTCACCCAGATAGCCCAAGGGGTACCATCATTCTTTTTGAGGGTCGTAAACCTCTTAAGGTACTCGGAAGGGGTCTTCCCAAATCTAGCTATTAAAGCTAGCTTCACACATTCATAGTCCATCCTATCCACCTCCCCCAACTCCATTACCACATCAGATGCAACAGGGGGGAGCCTAGAGAACAACCAAGGAAGCAGCTGATTCCCTGTGATGTCCTGGAGCCCATGATTATACTCAAACATAGCCAACCAATCTAACACATCCAATTTAGGTTCATACATACCCACAATCTCTTTAGGCATCCGGGGTCTTTTGGGACTGGAACTCCTAGAGGAACCAGAAGATAGAGAAGCAGTTTCCACAGACAACTTTTTCATTTCAAGTTCATGATTAAGCTCTATTTCTGTGAGCTTCAACTCAGCTTGCTTCTGCTCAGCTTGGGCATTGATTCTCCTGAACTCTAACTCTTGATTCCGTTCAGATTGAGCAATAAAATGTTTGTATTCTAATTCCAGCTTCATTTTTTCAAGTTCAAAATATTCAGGATTACAGGTGGGACATGGTATAGGTCCAATAGGTACAGTTGGTAAGGCAGACAGAGGTTCAGGGTGGCTAACTGCACTAGGCTCACTTTCCTCTTCTGACTCATTATCAAGATTATCAATACTTTGATTCAGATCAATACCATCACTGTTATCTCCATTTGCTGGGGGGGTAGATTCCTCTGTACCTACGAGACTTTGATTTTCTAACAATCTTTCCATGAGTTCGATTTTCTTGCCCTTCCCAGAGAGGTTCTTATGTCTACACAATACTTTCAAGCAATCAGCAGTTTTGGCAGACAATGATTCTAGGGTATAACTTTCCATAGTAGACAGGTTTTAGAAAATCAGCTTTTTTAGTGCTAAGCTTTGTGGTTAGCTGTCCTAAAGTATCTACAAGCACACTAAAGTGTATACTCAATACAAATCCCACCGCTGTACACCAGTGTTAGGCAGAACCCTCTGCAGTTCCCTTAGGGACCACTGCAAAAAGTTTAGGACTACAGGAGTTAGCAGTAAACCCAATTGGTAGCAGTCTGCACCACCCAGATTTACCTGGTAGCTGTGGCTGAGCAGTCAGACTTCTCTCAAGAAGAGTTAGGCAGTATACAGAGCATACACAATAGGGCAGGTAAAAACAATAGAACAAGCAAACACTGACCAGAGCTTTGGTGTAAAAGATATATAATTATTTATTTAAAAACACATCTAAGAAAACACACTGGCACTAATCTCAAGCAAGTTCAAAAACACAGTCACTAAAGTATATACACTCCCTTAAAAGAATATTAGACAAGTCTCAAGTAAAGCCCCACTTATTTTCAGACAGCAGTGAGCGCTTAATGCAGATGGCACTCTAATAATTCGGTTTAAAAGGGAGAGAAAGGCAGACCATAAATTGAAACAGATCCCAACACTTTCAAAAGAACACAGCAAGAGAGGAAGGCAGAATCAAACGATGAAGTTAGAGTTCGGAAAGCCGAATCCACTTTAAGAGGGTCAGAACGAAATGTGTCCAAGGTTGCACGGTTGAGAAGTGCACAAAAGTCTTGAAAAGGTTCAGAAAGAAGTTGGACCAAAAGAAAGGGACCAGTTAGATGGTCAAGGGGCCGGCCCAGTCTAGAAGGTTAAGGATTTACTGTCACCTTGTAGCAATCTATAGAAAGGGAGGCCAGGCGGACACAGTACCTTGAAATGGTGAGAACACTCCAGCGGGGGCAGATGTTCCTGGCAGCGATTGCGAGTCGGTGCTTCGTCCGGCAGAAGAGAGGATCTCGTCAGGGAGGAAAGCAGGAGGTCGTTGTGCTGCCAGGGAAGAAACCAGCCGCAGAGTTTCTCGATTCAAAGGAGCGGTCCTTTCTGGTAAGTGGCTATCCGGTTGCCGGAGTGCTTGGCACGGGCAATTCGACCACTAGACGTCCTGGTAGGCAAAAAGGAAAGCGAACTGGTTGTCCCCACCAGCTCAAGGGGAAGAGACTCTCCGGCAAGAAGATCTCCTCTGTCGTCGGGAAGTGGTGAGACGGTTCAGCAGGGCTCCACCAGTGGTGTCGTCGTTGTAGGTCGGCTCAGCTTCTCCCTCTTCAGATTCTCAGGTCCTGTGGCGGCTTCTGAAGTTCCAGTTCCAAAAGCCCTGCTTTTATGCAAGAAACCCCCATCATTCAGCCTAGCTGTCAATCAAACATGCTAAGTGGTGAGCCGGCCGGCTCACCACTTGGGCCAATCACACAAGAGTGCGACTTGAGTTGCCAAGGCAACTCAGTCCAGGGTGCCTAAACCCCCTCCCACACCCCCTGTAGTACCCAGACAGAGTGGCACCACTTTTGGAGGCTTCTGTGGAGAAGCCCGCCAAAAAATAGAACAAAGGGCTCGACTTGGGTTGGAGTCACAGAAGAGAACACAAACGCCATTTTAGAATCGAGTTCTGGCAAAAGATACCAACCGGTGAATTAATATTAAATAAATAACCCAGCGGTATGTTCGAGGCTATAGGAATTAAATAATTAAAGTTGGTAGCCTCGAACAATGGGAAAATCCCATAGAGATATATTCGCGGTCGAATATAAAAAGTAGTATCCAGTGCCACCAGCCAAAACTCGATCAGGGGGGACGGAGATGTGCCCCCTCGAATAACAGCCCCAGGGCAATCGAATTGCCCTGACCAGTACATCCACAATATGATGGTTTGTACTGGTTTCTGTTCATAATTTGGGGCTTGTAAAGCCAATGGTGACTTTACATGCCCTGGGAGACAGTAGTCAGTCCCAGGGTATGGAGTCTATGGTGAGGTGTCACTATGACACCCCTGCGTCACGGCACTGAGGGTGCTGTGTAACACACATAGTAAAAACACATGAGACCCTATGGAGTAAAAGACCCCATAGCCCATAAAACACATTAACAGTCAAAGGAACCCCTCACATCATGTCCAAGAGTGTGAGGAAAAGAGTCTCACTCTTGGCAGGAGAAAAAAACAAACTCCAGAAATCCAGCAAAGCTGCTGGGGGACTCACTAGGTTAGGAAATTCAGTCTAAACAGAGAATTCTCCCTAACACCCAGGAAGAGATCCCCCCACCACAATCAAGCCTCCCAATGGAACAGCCAAGAAAGAAGGAAGTTAAAGAAAGACCTTTCTCGCCAAAGCGGGAAAGAGCCAATGAACCCCCAAATGCTGGAAGTTGATGAGGCACTATAGCCTATTATTTTACATGTTTCTTTTCAGCCAACTATGTAAATAACCCCAATTAACCTTGTTGAACCACATGTATGATGGTGTACCTTTTTTTGAACCAGTTGGCTTCATTACAGGGGGCATCTCCAAGCATGGCCAGGACTGGAAGTGATCTTCAAAGGCATAATGGACACCCCATTCTTCAAGGAGAATATTGTCTGTGCGGTGCTGGTCCCCCAAGTGACAAGATTTTATACTCTAAGGCCCTGATTCATAGAATTATTTATGTGGAAAATCAGGGATGTGCGTGCCAAACTGCGTGCAAATCCCTGTTTGGCGTTTCATGGAACCAAATGCATGGGACTTTTCCGGGACTTGCGAGGATTCTGCACAGGCCCGGAATGTTACTACGAGTTGACGATTGCCTTGCGCGAGACTCCAAGCAGAGTGTGGCCCGGGCCTAGGCAGCAAAAAAATAGGGGGTGGAACATGCAGCATGTTGAAGAACACATGAAAATGTAGGCATGTTGACGGACGGTCCACGGGCAACCAATCACATGCCCATACCAGCGCAAATACAACCGTATTCAGAGAATTGTACTCGGAATGTCAGGTCACAAAAAAGCAAACACAAACCCGGGACACATACGCCACATGATAGCAGATGTCAACGCCAATGCGGATAGGAACAAATGCCTATAAAGCACGCAGTACACACCAAACAAACGTCTACAGCCACTGCCAGCATGGATTTGACCGGGAGTGTGGGGGGGGGGACACTACTCAGCAAATGCCATGCATCCGTTGCTTCCTGCTCATAGTGTGTGTATGCACAATGTCTGATGGATGCGTGTCCTGCCAGTTGTTGTTTGAGTGCAATTTGATCCATATGTGCATTGTTGTCTCGTTGCACATGGCTCAATATGTATTTCACTGGCCATGTGCAGGTGAGGATGGTTTTGATCCGGAAGAGGAGGAGGAGGAAGAGTTAGTGGTACATCAGACCACCAGTGGAGGATGTGGTGTTGTATGCCATGAGAACCCACTGGTGCTCCAGACCATCCTTGGTCATGCTGCAGACTCTTCAGACTCTTTGGACTCAGCTGGCTTTGATTCAGAATTTGATGTGTATGCCTCAAAGAGGGCGAATGTGTGTGCCACAATGGGTGGATAAGATGGGGCCCGTGGGTCTGCGCTGGGGCAACTGTCTTTCCAAGGTCAGTCAGTGGTGCCCTCTCACACGTCTGCAGTGTTTATGGCTGAAAGACCACCCACCCACCAATTGGTTTCAGGTCTGGGGCTGATGCTCAAAGGAGGGTTGCAGTCCTGCAGCCAATGACAGGGGCACCACAGCAATGAGCATGGTGTATAGGCACAATGACGGGCCATGCAACTGTCGAGTCACCACACATGCCAGTGAAAAAGTAATGCACATGTGACATTGTGATGTTGAATTACATTACATGGCAACAGTCACCCACCCCTATCCACACACAATACCACTTGCAAAACATGACACACTAATCACACTAATCAGGTCTGGGACAGGGAACTGGAGACAATGAGGACCTGCAGTAAGGCAGTAAGGTGGGGGGGGAGTAAACATAGTCCTATGTTAGATACAGCTGAAAGTGGACTTTCTAGACAAGGTCTGTTAGGTGAAATGAGAAGGAGAGTGGATTGAACGATGGAAACAATGTCCATTGACCCACATGAGGGTGAGGGCATTAGGCTCCTGGAGTGGGCCTGAGTGTGGGAGGGTAAGAGGGAGCAGGCGTCCCAATGAGTAGGCTCTCTGTGTCACTGGCATTGATGCATCAGGGATGTGGTCTGTCAGCACTTTTGCACCTTCACTCTGACTGACAGTTCAGATATGTATGATGCCAAGGCCATCCATATGAGCAGGTGTCAAATGGAACATGCAACTCAGTATGACATGACTTGAGAGTTATACTTTGGTCACATGCACCTGTCTAGCAGTGCACAGTGACATGTCACAACAATGTAGCACTCAATAGTACATGTAGGTGTATCATGGTGCCCATGCACCGGGGGGGTACCCTGTGGGGGATGTCTACTGTCACACAGACATGTGCCACTGATGACCGCCACATGGGATACTCCCAGTATGGTGGCCATTTCACATGAGTCAGTACATCAAATGACATGCCTTACCCAGGGCTGTCATTCAACTGCAGCCAGATGTACCTATACACAAATGATGTCGGTGTTGCATGACTGGCAAAACACAGGATACACAATGACGGCCACTCACCTGATGTGTCCTCATAATTCTCCAGGCCTCCAAAGCCTTGCACCTGCCCAGGGAGATGAATTGGCTCGTAGCCTCTTCATGCAGTGTCAGCTGCTCCTCTTCTGGTAGCCCCCCCTCCAGTTGCCATTGCAGAGGCTCAGTTGACACTGAGCTTGTGCTTGGTCCAGTGGGTGAGATCATTCCAGTGCTTCTGAACTTGTTCAGCAGTGCACATCTCCACAACCTAATGCGTTGATCTGGTCCGTGACACACTGCCAATGCACCATATGCTTTATGGTTGTATGGTTGATGGTGATCGGTCACGTAGTCAATGAGCACTGGTGATAGTGGCCCGGGCTGAGGTTACGCTGTGTCGGATGAGGAGGTGGCTGTCATCCTGGAGACACTTGCAGGGTGGCGCGAGACACCGAACTACAGATGCTTTCCACCCTGCAAGCCCTCCAGGAGGCCCACCTGATGGAGGAGGACGTGGCGTGTGACTCAGCCCTGGTCGAATGGTTGTGTGACATTAAGGAGGAGGACTAGCTTGCTGACTTTGTATATAGATATTTAGGTATAGGTTTAATTTTTTTTTTGATTTTGCCCCAGACTTTGATGATTTTCCTTCCCCGTTGTTCATGTATTTATTTATTTAGGTATGGGGTTCTTTTAATTGTTCATCATTTACCCCGGACTTCTTGGATCTTCCTTCCCTGATTTTGTTGTATATAGTTTTGTTTAATACAGATTTGATATGGTTCCATTACATGCTTCATGCAGTTCCTTCGTGTGTCTGCAACTTTGATTGTTGACATTTCACCCAGTGCATCTCTCCATTGAATGTCACGTGTATTGTGGCGTGCCTTTGTGTGTGATGTTGTTGTGTGATGGTTGCGGGCGGAGGGATGCACATGGGCCTGACATGTGGGGGTGGGTCCAACAGACAACGGGGGCTGCATGGGATGTTTTCAATTACATTTACATGTGCAGCATCACTGTGTGTTTGGCGTCAGTGTGGTTGGGGAGGAGGGTTCTGGTGTGTGTGTGATGATGTACATCTAGGTATGGTTGCAGTGATGTGTGGATGTGTTTTGTATTTTTAATTTGACTCTGATTGTGGGTGTAATGCCGCCTGTTCATATCTGTTTGCACAGTTTCATATTGTTTTCATTTAAGCTCCACTGTTGTTCATGTGTCCCCTTTGCACATGCTTGTGATTGTGTATAGTATATTTCACAGTGTTTGCTGCGGTGGCAGGTGGGCTCACTGTGCCTGGGTGGACTGGTCATGTCACTTGCACATTGTTTTATCATTGCTGTGTCTCTCCCATGTCATGTGCACACGCCCACCAGCATGTGCAGTCACACACTGCCTGCTCTCATGTCTTGCTCTGCCACTGTAATGCAATTGTGACCCATGTTTGTTGTTTTTGTGTGGCAGCACACATTTCCCGTCTCAGTGAGTCATGCACAGGCCTGGCATGTTTGGATCCCTGCCAGGGACTTTGCCACCACTTCCACCCGGGTCAATTATGCTCAGCTTGTAAAGCGCTTGGTCATAATTAGTTGATCTGGCCGATGTTTGATTCGGTCTACATCTGTCCTCAGGACACATTCAGTTTCTGTGCTTTGGTGCCTTTACAGTGACCCACGGCCAACATGCACATGTCACTTTGTATTGCATTCACTTGTCACATGTGGATGGGCTGGAAAACGGTGTGTTTGGGGCAATATAGTGCTGTCTGGCTGAGGTGCTGCAGATTCAGGTCTGTGAGGGAGTGACAGCGGATGCTCCAGACCAGGATTGATCTTCAGTGCTTCCTGTTTATCGAGTTTGCGGTGGACATGTTGGGGGTCTGCTACATGGTGGAGGCAGACCACAGAAGTTCAGGTGAGTTGCAGCCATGCATTGTGCTGGTTGTGTGGGAGACTGTCAGGGGACTGGCAGGGATAGTGTCGGAGGTGAGGGGGGCTGGTGGGTGTTGTCTGGACTTGAGGGGGCGGGCTGGGTAGTGTCAAAGGTGGGGGGGCTGGTGGGTGGTATCTAGACTTGAGGTGATGGCTGGGGTACTGTTGGATGTGAGCGCGGTGTGCGGAGAGCGGGTGCACTATCAGGGGTTGGCTGGGGGAGTGTCGGAGGTGAGGGGGCTGGTGGGTGGTGTCTGGACTTGAGACGGCTGGCTGGGTAGTGTCGGAGGTGAGGGTGGTGTGGGGAGGGGGCTGTACTGTCAGGGGGCTGGCTGAGGTAGTGTCAGAGGTAAGGGGGGCTGGTGGGTGGTGTCTGGACTTGAGGGGGCTGGCTGGGGTAGTGCCAGAGGTGAGGGCAGTGTGGGAAGGGGTGTACTGTCAGGGGGCTAGCTGGAGTAGTGTCGGAGGTGAAGAAGGCTGGTGGGAGGTGTCTGAACTTGAGGGAGCTGGATGGGGTAGTGTCGAAGGGGAGGGCGGTGTGAGGAGGGAGGTGTACTGTCAGGGGGCTGGCTGGGGTAGTGTCAGAGGTGAGGGGGCTGGTCGGTGGTGTCTGGGCTTCAGCAGACTGCCTGGGGTAGTGTCAGAGGTGAGGGGGGCTGGTGGGTGGTGTCTGAGCTTGAGGGTTTGATGTGCAGTAGAGGTAAATGCCGGCAGATTAGGTGCCTAGACTGTAGGGGTGGACTCACAGTTTTGCAGGGGTGCCGTATTGACTTACGAGGAAGTTCTCGCATTTTCACAGGGGTGACGCCTTCACTTAGGAGGGAACATGCGCGTTTATGTAGGGGGTGCAGCCTTAACTTACGAAGAAGCTCTTGCATTTTCGTAGGGGGTGCAGCCTCCACTTACGAGGGTGCTCTCATGTTTTCACATGAGGAGCAGCCTTGACTTACAACAAAGCTTTTGTGTTTTTGCAGGGGTGCTGCACTGAATTACGAGGATGCCCGTGTGTTTTCGCAGGGGTGCAGCCTCGATTTACGTGGGTTCTTGCACGTTTTTGCTGTGGTGCAGCCTCGACTTATGAGGGAGCTCTCATGTTTGAGCAGGGGGTGCAGCCTTGACTTATGAGGAAGCTCTTGCATTTTCATAGGGGGTGCAGCCTCGACTTATGAGGGAGCTCTCACATTTTCTCAGGGGTGCAGCCTCGACTTACGAGGAAGCTCTTGCATTTTTTGCAGGGTCCCAGCCTCGACTTACAAGGGAGCCCACGCGTTTTCGCAGGGGTGCCACCTCGACTTACAAGAGTGCCTATGTGTTTTTGCAAGGGTGCCGCTTGACTTACGAGGGAGGCTGCACATTTTCGCAGAGGTGCTGGATGGTCGGTGAGGGATGGACGTGGAGGTTTGCACTTAGGTTGGGATATGGCTGTGTTTTTGGTTTGCGTGGGGGCGTTTTGCCGTCATTCGTCGCACCGCTTGTTTTGATTTGCGGGTCTGACAGAAATGCACGTTTGGATCCATGAATACGCAGAGAATGCAGATTTACTTATACACGCAGGCTTGTGCAGTGTCGTTCTCGGCGTGCAGCCTTTGCGGGATACATGCGCTCTTTTCCATGAATCGGGCCCTGAATGCCTGAATACTAGAGTAATAATGGCCAACAATCCAAAACAAACATTCCTCAGCTACATCATTCAAGGAGAGGCTGAGTCTTTTCTGGGCTAGGACTTCTCCTGAGTCCCCAGACTTAAATCTTTTCAAAATGGAATGGGGGTAGCTGAAGGGTTATTCGAAGCATGTTCATAAAACCCTGATCAAGGCTAGGCAGTTGGATGGCATCACAATGTTTGGGTCAGAGGTATTGCCAAAAGACACTAGCTGCGGGACAATTGGCAATGTTAAAAAGGTCCTAGTACTTGTCCTTGAACAGAACGCAGGGTGACAAATATGTGATCTGGTAACGTCATAAATATATTTGAACTATGTCATATTTTTCCAAATAATAGATAATAAATTAAGCATTATGTTGAGTATTCAGTCAGTCATTAAACAACCCCTCCTCCCACACAGAGTAAGAGACTAATGATACCAACTAAATACAATCGAACTGTCCAACAATTTACAATGTGCAGTAGAGTAGGGAGAGTGCCCACTCACCAGGGGAAATGGCGATGGGGACTGGCGGAGGACACATGAGAAGAGGCAAGTCTACCATCATATACGTTGCCAGACATCTCCATGCGCCCTTCTGTTGTGAGAGTTTTGGAGAACCCCTGTAATGAGCATTAATGCATACTTTGCCCTTTTCTGGCTATGAATTGTCATGTTGACTATGCAGTGGTATTGCTTGTCAGCATGAGGCTGGCTCGCTGACAGAGAGGTGTTTGCCCTTACAATGTGAGATGTACTAGGGTGTGTCCTATTAGCAGCTTCACGAGTTACATTGAATGGCACACACCTTCAGAAATCAGGCTAATACCACTGCATAGCAATACCCCTCTTCTAGTGACCAGACAGTGCATATTGTGGACTGTAGGCCCTGCTCTCTATAGATGTTCTGGGGGTTATTGGTTCAGGGGTTAATGTTGTGACTGCACTACAATTCACGGTACTGAGTCATGAATGTGCAGTGATTCAGCTAATGTAAACAGCTGTTTGACTCAACCTATGGCTCGGCATATGTTTTAGCATACAACTGCCTTTATTCCTCAACATTGACTATATTGACTGCCACTGATGGGAGTCATTGGTCCATGAATTTGTGGGCCCACAGGCTGCTTATAGCTGATGTTTAGTAATGTCAACTGATGTAACCTTTTTTAATTTCTCACAGGTCTGAGCCTGCTTACAGACGGAGAGAACACTCCAAACTTTAATTATTTGGGGGTGTTTTATTGACATATATTTACCCAACATGAATTTCATTAGTAATAAAAACATAAGTATATAAATAAGTAAATGTTTGAACAGCATGCAGGTCATCTGACCAGGAGAGTGTTTGAAATTGTTAACAATTGCCTGCTCAACCTTTGCAGTAATGGCTCTCAATGGACAAACAGGCAACTCTCCTCCTTGGTTCCATGGAGCAGGGCGAGGGACCTGTGCTACCACAGCCAGCAACTGGCACAGAGAGTGTAAGAAGGGATCAGAGTCACTCAGGGGCCCATTTCCGGTACACATCTGAGTGGTAGAGTGGGGGGCGCTGTCATGGGTAATGCTGCTAAGCGAGGTGCCATGGGGTACTACAGTTATGTTATGTGAGCAGTGTGTCGTTGCCGTGAGGGAAGGCACTGCAACAATGACTAAAGGTGTGGTGCAGTGATATTTGAAAGTTCTGGGGTGGAAGGCCTGGGAAGCTGAGGTGGAAGCCATGTTTTCTTCCCCAAGGGGGTTCTTCCTCGATGATACATTAGATATCAAAAGAGATGACATCTGCCAGTGCCCCTGTGTTTGTCCCTGCTAAGTCACCTGTGCAACCAGACTCCCATGCTTCTTTTGTACAGTGTCTCTTAGAAGGTGCATATTGTAGCTTAGGGTGCACAAATGCCACACCTGGCTGCACAGTTCATTGAAAATGCACTGCATGAAGGAACCTTTCGGCAGCTAGTCAGGTCAGCAAGCCCTTGTTCTTCATTTGACAGACTTTCTGACTCCTGCTCTTCCTGCACCTCGGCTTTAAACTGAAGGCAGGTTATTCTGTTCCTTCCTCCATACCTCACGCAATGCTCGATGGTGTCATCCAGCGCCATTGCCTCCTTCAAGACGAGGTTCAGCACTGGAAGGGGCAGCTGAGGTGTTGGCACTAAAGAAAACAAAGATTCACCATATGAATGTCAAAGACACACTATCACTTTCTTTGGTGGTGATTGCTGGGAGGGAGGTAATGGGGAACACAAAACAGCATCCTTGTAAATGGGAAGAACACACCACACACTATGGTACCCTCTTATGAAACTCTTCCAGGGGACACAGAAAGTGGGGAACACCCTCGTAAATCATCATAAAGCAACATGCATTACTTTAGCCCTCTTCCAAGGCCAATAGATGAATGACACCCTTGTAAAGGGAAGAACACAGCACAGTAGAGCAGCCCCATTTCAAACTCTTCCAAGGCCAATAGATGAATGACACCTTTGTAAAGGGAAGAACACAACACAGTAGTGTTGCCACATTTCAAAGGAACACAACACAGTAGACTAGCCACATTTCAAACTTTTCCGAGGCCAATAGAAAATGTTATATTTTACAACAGGGAAGCAGACGGGTATGATTCCCATTGTAAACCTCTCCTTCCTTCCCATGCTCTCTTCACTTCCTTGGCCTCCCATTCCACATCCAAAACTCAGGACATCCTGTCCTCACTCTCCTCCCACCCCCACCTCCTCTTCCACGCCTGCTCTGTTGCCTCCCTTGGCCCCCCTCCTTCAAAGCACCTCCCTCGTACCCATAGCATTGGATGAGGTCTCTAAAGTGGTCTGCTCCATGGAGTCCTACTCCAAACAGGTGATCCCCTGCTCCTTCAGAACCATTAAGGACAACATCTCCTCTCTCGCCGCCGGCTCTTGCCAACTGTTGTAACCACTCCTTCGCCTCTGGCTCTTTCCCTCTATCGATCTAGCACTCCCGTGTGCACCCTCTCTTGAAAAAGCCGTCTGTTGACCCCTCCTGCCAGGCTAACTATCGCCTTGTCTCCACTACCCCCTTCCTGAGTAAACTCTTGGAAAAGTTGGTCCTCCCCCAACTGACCCTCCACACTGATCTTGTTGGTTGCCTTCATGACCATTAATCTGGATTCCCGGCATCAAGAGGCACGGAAACTGCTCTCCTAAAAATCCCCTGTGAAACCAAGCTCACAAATCTCGACTCCAACTCTCCTGCTGTTCTCATTCTCCTCGATCTCTTCTCTGACTTTGACACGGTCAACCATTACATCCTCATGAAATGAGTCAGTGACACCCTCGGCATCACTGATCGAGCTATGGATTGGCTGACCTCTCTTTTTTTTAAAATGTGTTTTTCTTGGTTTTACCAAACAACAAACAACTTCTTGTGCAATACTACACACATCGGCAGGAGCATCATATAGCTTATGATTTGGCGTACTTTCAGTCCTGCTACATAGCATGTTCTCTGTCTCTTTTGTGTGTACAGGTCTGCTTATCCCAAAAGTTCTTTCCCAGGCTGTCCACTTTTGGCTTACAGCTCCTACGGTTGGCGGTGTCCTCCGTGTATCGTTCAGGTGTGAACTGCTTCCCCTATTCCTATGAGGTCACTGTGTCATCACCAGCGCTGGGTGCGAATAGCTCCTGCACTCACATGTTCCATTCTGTTATTTTCACACTGCTTTCATGCGTTACCCTCTGTAGGGCCGTGGTCCATACCATCGACTCTGCCAATGACCATTGTTTCAAGTCTGCTCACCATGCCTCCACCGCTGGGCCTGTGTTGGACTTCCAAGCTATCACTATTCAGCGTTTCGCTAGGATGCTGATTAAGTCTTTCATTTTTGTCAGGCGCACTTTCTGCCTACCTCCCCTTGGAAACAGCCCCAGCAGATAGGATTCTGGTGTCCACGCTTGCATTTGTATACCTCCACCCTCGACTCTTTCCTTATTTGATCCAAGAATTTCTCTATTACTGGACAGGCAAAGACATTTGCAGCCGATCTTCGTTCTCCTTGGTGCATCTTGGACAAGTTTGTCTTGTGCTGCCTCCCATTTTAGATACTCTCCTCTGGGTGAGGTACGCCGTGTGCGTGATGTATAATTGCGTTTGTTGAAACCTCACGTTTCTGGAGACCTTCTTTATATATTTTAGTGCCCTTGTCCATTGTTCATCTGTGAGGGTTTTTTGAAGTTCTGATTCACATTTTTCTTTTGTGTTGAGAGCTCAGGGACTTTATGGGTCCTGGACAGAGTATGACCTCCTTCTGCTATGTCACACCATGTGTCTAGTGCCTCGTTCATCCCCCCCACAGTGCCCAATCCTGACCACCTCTTGTTCATTGCTGTTACCATACCTTTGTATAGTAAGAATTGGCCTTTGTGTATGTTGTTTTCTTCCATTAGGGTCTGGAATTCCACCCACGGACCCTCCCTCCAGGGGTCTCCTTTAGCTTTCCAATGCCGTCTGTATGTTTTAAGTGCATCTAGTTGAGCGTTCACCAGTCCTGCTAGAGGGATGTGTACTGAACAGGGGTCTGGGATTTTCAAGGTTTTCCATGCTCTCCTCCACAGGGTGAGGCCCAGTGTGATTAGCAGGGGGAGCTTTTGGTGTCTAAGTTGTTTCATCCATATGATCTCTTTCAGGTAACAGTGTCGCAAAGCAGGCTGCAAGAGAAGTGTGTCTATGGTTGTCTCATGCCCCAGTCACTGTGCCACGAACTGCAGCTGTCCCGCCAAGTTGTACAATTCGTAGTTCGGGAGTTTAAACCCACCTGAGTCATATACCCTCTGTAGTGTTCCCAATGCTAGCCTGTTTCTACCGCCACTCCACAGGAATTCCCTCACCAGTGTGTTTAGTTGCTTGAAGAATTTCTTCGGTACAGTGTAGGGCACATTAGTAAAGCAATACAGGAGACGGGGGAGTACCACCATCTTCAGCAGGGCCCCTCTGACTGGCATCCACAGGGGGAGCGTCCTCCAAAACGCCATGGACTTGGTAACATTTTTGAGAGCCGCTAGCGTGTTGGCCTGATGTGATGCCGCTTTGTCATCGTGTATCTCTATTCCCAAGTATCGGAAGGAGGACGGAGCCCATTTGAGTCTGAGGCTAGGCAAGTGGTCTATGTGTTCCCACCTAAGTGCCACCAAGGGGTATAAGGAGGATTTGTCTTTATTAATACATATCCCCGATAGCCTAGCGAATGCTGTTATTGCCTCTAGCAAGTGGGGCAGATTCTCTTACGGGTTGTTAACATATAGGAGCATGTCATCAGCGTATAACGAGACTAGGTGGGTGGTATCATTAATACTTATTCCCATGTTGCTATTTTCTGTCCTTAAGAATACTGCTAGTGGTTCCAGGGCCAGTATGTAGAGCATTGGTGACAACGGACAGCCCTGTTTTGTGCCACGGTATATCCTCCATGCTGCCGAGACGTAGTTGCCTGTTTTAATCCTAGTTCTGGGTTCTGTGTATAGCAACCTAATCCATCGCAGGAAGCTTGTACCCACCCCAAAGTGTTCGAGCACCTGCAGAAGCTAGTCCCAGTTTACTGAGTCGAAGGCTTTTACCGCGTCAAGGGAGGCAACCACACGCTCTTCCAGTGTATCAGTGGTCTGGTCTATGATGTGGTGGAGTCTTCTCTGATTCCACGTGGTATTGCATCCCGGGACGTATACTGTCTGGTCTGTGTGTACTAGTGTATGTATGACCTGTTTTAACCTTTGTGCTAGGATTGCAGTGAGTATCTTACTGTCCTGATTGATCATGGAAAGTGGTCTGTATATTCCACAGTCTAGGGGTGATTTTCCTGGCTTCAGGATGGGTATTATTAGCGACTCTAGCATGCTGTCTGGTAGTTGGCCATGCATGTATGCCTCTTCGTATGCCTCTAAGGTTTGGGAGTTAGTATTCCTTTTTATGTCTTATAGAACTCCTCCGGTATACTGTCTGGCCATGGGGTCTATGCCGTTGGGATGCCTTCAATTACTGACTCGATTTTTTCTGCCGGTATCGGACCATCTAAGTCCTCCGTCTGTTCCTTTGTGAGATTTGGCAATCCTATTTGGGTCGTGGCCTCTTGTCTTTCCCACGCCTGTGCGCCCAGTTTCGGGGCGTACAATACCTCATAGGATCGCGAAAACACCTGGTTGATGTCTTCTTGTGTTCTAACAATTTCCCCTGTCTGGTTTCTAACTGTGCTAATCCGTTCCCTTTGCACTTCCTGCCTGGTCAACCAGGATAGAAGTCTGCCTGGTTTGTATCCCTCAGCGTGTAGCTTTAGGGTTTATTTTGCATAATCTAGTTTCCCCCTTCTTTCCCAGATGGCAATGCACTGCTGCCTCAATGATATCAGCTCAGCAGGTTTGCTTCCTATTACTCCCGCCCGTCTCTCAGCCTCCGCTATTTCTTCTTCCACTCCAGCCAGTTCCCCAAGTATACATTTCCTTAGTCCCCCATCTTTCCTATCGCCGTCCCCCTAACAACCAGTTTAAAGGCATCCCACAGGGTTCCAAACTTATCTACGCTGCCAGTGTTACGCTCAAAGTATTCTTCTATGACCTCATGCATATGTTCCTGAAATTCGTAATCCAGTAGCGATTCTGCTCTCAACCACCACATTGGTATGGCAGCCCTTGTGTTTGTATGTCTCCATGTCATCACCAACGGAGCACGGTCTGAGAGGCACCATGCCTTGTATTCTGTGTTCGTTAACTCTCCCAGGGTCTCGCTTCGCATGAAAATATAGCCTATCCGTGTGTATGTGCCGTGTGGGGCGCTGTAGTGTGAGTATCCACGAGTTTCATTATGTGCTTCTCAGCAGATGTCAACCAGCTTCTACTGGATCAAGAGCGTCTGCAAGGTTTTTGCCGTGGGCGCTGGCTTCCTAGGTTTCGTGTCTGACCTGTCCAGCAACGGGTTGAGTGTGCAGTTGAAGCCCTCGCCCCAGATGTATGCCACTCCTCTATATGGGGAAAGTTGGGAGGCAAGTGTTCTAAAGAATCCAGTAGCGTCATGGTTTGGCGCGTATGTATTTGCAAAACACACTTCTCTGTTTTCTAGTAGTCCATGCACGATTACTAGTCTGCCCTCTTTATCCTTGTCGACAGTTATAAGCTGAAAGGGGACATTAGGGGCTACCCAGGTCAGTACCCCCCTGCCTGGCATAGGTGGAGTAGGTAGATCCATATACTTTCCCTCCCCACTTACTTATTATCTTGGTCAGTTTCTCCTCAGTCAGGTGTGTCTCTTGTAGCATTGCTACTCTCCCTTTCGATTTGTTAAGCATGAGTATACTCTCAGCCTGTTGACATAGTGGTTCAGTCCTTGTACATTCCACGTGGCTATGCACATCTCCTCAAGTCTCATCACTTTCCTCCCTTGCGAGGCCAGTCATTTCCCACAGGCCTGTCTGCTTCCTGTATACTTCCGTCTTTCCCATTGCTTGGGTTCTCACATTTGCATCTCCTGCAGCCTAAATCCTTTCCATATCCTCGTCGGCTTCTCAGCATGTGAATCTGGTGTGCTTCCTGTTAATCTGTGGTTACCCTATGTGGTTTGACTCTCCGTGGTGTGGATACGTGTTTGCTCTATGGGACTTGCCGATCACTCTTTGCTGTTGTTGTGGTCTCCCACCTTCCTTTGAACTTTTAAACAACAAACTTGAACTTTGAACAGACGTCCAGCCTCGCTCCCCTGTTCAGGCTCTACTGCTTCTCTAGCTCAGCCCCAGTTCCCTGGGTGTAGCCCTCCGTAGCGCAAGGTCTTCCAAATGACATCTTAAATTTCCCCCGCGTTTTGGGGGTTGCCCGCTGTGGCAACCGTTGGTGAGGAGTCCGGGTCTTCCATTCTCTGGCTCCCGCTACTTCAACTTACTAGTCCTGGTTCCATGTTTAAGTGTCTTTCATACGTTCCTTTTATAGTCATCTCGCTGGCCCCTCTGAGCTTGTTTCCTGTCGGATTATGTTGGTGCGTTGGCTTTGTTATTGCGGTTTCTGATTTCCAGTTGGGTATGCCATGCTGGTCCATCCAGGCTCTGTATTCTCAAAGAAATAGGATCTTCCATTTTGCAACACTTTGAGTTTTGCAGGCTACAGCAGCAGCATGTATTGTAGGTTTGCTCTCCTAAGTCTCTCTTTCGTTGGCCCAAACTGCTCTTTGTTTCTGTACCAGCACAGTGTAGTCTGGGTAGATTGCAATTCTAAAGGAGTTCCTGGTGATTGCACCATCTTCTCTTGAGAAAGTAAGGATCTTTTCTCTATCTTTAAAGTTCATGATGTTAGCTATCATGGGCCTCGGCGAAGCTCTTGGAGGGGGCCCCCGTGCTAGGGATCTGTGGGCCCTTTCTACTGCGAAGCCCTGCCACAGAGTGTCCGCTCCTACTTCCTGCAGCGGTAGACTTTCTACATGGTTCGTGTTTTTTTTTCCTTCCTCTCCTTCGGGCAGAACAACAATTTGGATGTTATTTCTTCGAGCTCTCCCCTCCGCCTCCTCAGCTCTGTGCTCCAGGGGTTGAATTCTTTCTAGTATACTTGTGATTTGGGATTGGGCACTTCCAATGCTTTTTGTGATTTTCTGCACCTGTTGTTCCGCTGTGCCCATCCTTTCCGCCAGTTCTCTAACGTCCTGGCACAGCAGGTCCACGTCTA
Organism: Ambystoma mexicanum; assembly: GCF_040938575.1. Lineage (NCBI taxonomy): Eukaryota > Metazoa > Chordata > Amphibia > Caudata > Ambystomatidae > Ambystoma > Ambystoma mexicanum. Next base: position 652,542,124 of record NC_090935.1, on the reverse strand, counting down.
CAATCACTGCATCCATTTTATGTTCTAATGCAGTTTTCAGTGCAGCTATCAGTTGTCAGCGCCTTTAGGGGGCTGCAGGGCAGATCTGTGTTGTTAACCGCCACTTCTAAGCCTGTTCTGCTGTTCCCCTTTTGCTCCCCGTGCTTCTGTGCCCCTGCGGCCGCTTCCCTTGGAGTGTTCTGATTGCCGGGGGATTAGTGGGGTGCCTTCTTCATTCTCCAACCGTATTGTGGCCGTTGCTATTCCTGTCTGTGCCGTGGGCGGGCCGGAGCGCTGACGTTATTCCTGCAGCTGCAGGGCTCCAACTATACTCACTGCGTCTCGTTGTGAGCAAGAGTGGGGGCTGCTGCGGCAGTGCCTCCATCACCCACTCCTTCAGGCCCTGCTCAGACTGAGTGTTGGGTTGCTCTCATGGAGGCTTGCCTTCTTGCTTGGCTCCTCTGAATATCCCTTCTCCCTGCGACTGCTCTGCCGTCGTACTCTGAAGTTATGCACCTCTGCTGCGCATGTCTGTAACATTGCCGTGCTCTTCCGCTGAGCTGTGTTCCTCGCTGGGGGTCGCCGCCTCTTCCATGGCACTCTCCGTGCTGGCTATGCTACTCCTCTAGTGTAGCTCATTCTCAGACCGCCATCTCCTTCCGTTTCAAGCCGGCCCGATGTCGCCCGCCAACTTGACTCCTTCGCTCCCGTCCTTATTTCGGACCGCCATGTGCTGTCTCTCCACTCTCTCGCACAGCAGTTTCTTGATGCAGCTGTTCTTTCCACGTTCCGACACCTGTTCTCAATTTTGCAATTAAAATCGAATCAGGTTGATGGATTTTTAACAGGATCTGTCAGGAGCTCTAAGTTCACTCTTCCTCACCGCATGGCTGGCAATCCACCGGCCTCTTTCCTCACTATCTGCCCTTCCCAGCGGCCCTTTCTCCTCCACCACCTTCTCTACCTGTGGTGTCCCCCAGGGACTCTGTCCTATTGCCATGGCTCTTTAATATCTATCACACCCCTCCTGCTCACCTGATCTCCTCCTTCTCTCCTCATTCCCAGTGTTATGATGATGACACAATGTTTTCCTTCAAACTTCCCTCCACCTATCCTTCATCCTCCTCTCTCATCCCAGAGTGTCTGTCCCCCATTCAGACATGGTGTCCAGTGAATGATCTTCATTCAATGCCAGTAAGACGGAGATCCTCCTCATCGGGACACTTGTGCCCTCTTTTCCTCCTACCCTCTGGCAACCCTTTTTAGGCACGCTACCACCACCATCTTGTGAGGCCAAAAACCTTGGGTCATCTTTGACTCTACTCTCTCCTTCAATCCTCACATCATGAACTTTACCAAAAAATCCCACTTCCAGTTCCACCTCGTCAGAGGCATTCTTCCTTTTCTCACCTTCCCCCAGAAGCTCCATGTCTCCAGAGCTCTGGTCCTCTCCAGGATTAACTACTGCAACAACCTCTCTCTCTCTCTCTCTCTCTCTCTCTCTCTCTCTCTCTCTCTCTCTCTCTCTCTTTCTCTCTCTCTTTTCCTTTTGCCCCCTCCAGCAAATCTAGAATAGGGCTTCAAGCGTTATCCTTGGCATCAAGCCCTGGGACCGTATCCTTCCAGCCGTAAAATCTCTCCACTGTCTCCCGGTGGCTGCAAAGTTCAAATTTAAGACTCCTTGTATCATCCACAAGGCCTCCAACTTTCCCTCCCTAAATATTCGCCTGCTAGAGACCTATGCTTTTCTAATTCCAACTCTATGATTGTTAAACGCTTCTCCAAGCAGAGAGTGGGGGGGGGGTGTTGCTTTCCTCGGCTGGTGCCTCCCTTTGGAACAGCCTCCCTACCCATCTCAGACTTGAGCAGACCTCCTTAGGTTCCCGAAAACTGCTCAAAACCCTGCTCTTCTCTACCTCTTTCCCTTCCCTGCTAATCACCTCACTGCCACTGTGACTGGTGCCCTGATCCTCATGACCCTCATAGGATCTCAGGCCCTTCCTCCCAGTCAATACCAGCACCCCTTTCCCCTCACTGCACTGCCCTGTGGGCCCCTGCCTGGTGCCTCCACATACCACCCTTGAGAGTCATCTTTTCTAGCACTTAACCTGAGGCTCTCTTCCTGGCTCCCCTTAGCACTTACCTCTCGGACCTGTCTCCAGCACTTGTCCACTCCTCTGCTCCTCCTTCCATCCCCTTCCACTGCACTTCTCTTCAATGCACTTGCACGGCCGAATGCCATAAGGCGTAGTAGGACCATGACTGTATATATATTACTTTTGTTTTTTTGTCTCTGTAATTATTTCGCCTGGTCCCTTCCCATTTAGCAATGTGGTCCTTTGAAACACAATTCTGTTGTATAAAGTTCCTTACAAATGCTCAAGAAAATAAAATAAAAAAAATAACTTAACTTAGCAAATTAAGAGGATTTTTTTCTTCCTCAGAGGCAGTACAATTTTCTCTGCCTTTGAGAGGACATTCTTCAATAGGCAGCTTATTTGCTAACACTGGTCTATGGTTGAACTTGAGATATTTGTGTGGCATTGTCCCGTTAGTGTACTACTAAAGGGCCTCATCACAAGTTGGGTGGTGTTCCGCTGGTAAATCCATGAGAATACTGCCCAACACAATTACCGTTACTGCCACTTGGTCCGGCAGTATTACCGCCGGACTACAAGTGGCGGTTGCAGTGTAAGTACCCATTGTTTTTACTCCATAGGACTCAATGGGGCACAATTACTGTGGTGGTAATTGCACCGAAAATGGTCAGAAAGTCTATGGATTTACCTCCAGCTCATAGCTGGAGATGAATCATCCCAATTTCCCCAAACTCGTAGTGTGGAGGTGCAGTAATTTGGCAGAAACGCTATTACCGACACATTTTTACTGCACCGCCCAACTCATGATGAGGCACTAATCTTCATTTTGAGATCAGAGGTTTTAACAGATTGTGTCTTGGCAAAAGCAGTGTTCAGGCTTGAGCTGTCGCTAATAGCGGCACTTCAAAGGTATGACTCGGTTTTAAGTGCTACCAGGGTGATTGTCACATCAGGAGAAGTCCTATCATCCACATTCCTTACTTTTTCCCCCTTTTGGACTGTCATCCTGCAAGGAAAGGAGTGCATATTGAGGGTGTTGATTCCCACGCTGCAGCAAAACAAATCTATTTGGGGTGGCACACAGTGCAAAGTAGCCTTGTTCACCCATCTGCTGTAGCTCTGGGCAGTCCCTCTGGTGTGAAGAAGGCGGTGTCTTAATGTGAGCAGTGATTTTACAAACTCTGCTGTGCTGTCACTAAACCAGTGATAACTGTGGGCAGGATTGCTATGCTGAGCTGGACAGTCTCACAGGGGAGACATTCGTCAGCAGGACCCAGTAAAAACTGATTGACCCAAAAACAAATAATAATTATTAATAAAGGCCTCCACAAAAGCAAACAAACAGGGCAAATTAAAGAAAGTACTGGTGGTGTACAGCGTTATCTTGGGAAAGAATTATTCTTATTAGGATTATTTTGTTTGGTCAATTAACTGGTTCAGGCCTCATTAAGTATTAACTTTATTTATTTTTAAGTTTTTATTTTATTACCAACACACCAAACATTACAACTTAGAGGACATTTACATTCAAGTCTACTGCGATATAGTCATACATCAAACATTGCGACCCCCCCCCCACCCCCACCCCCTCATCATTAAGTATTAACTTCACCATTTAACTGTTTAGGTTTAGTGGCTACAATAAAAACAATGAAAAAGGAAGCATTGGTGATAAGGCTTGAACTCGGCACTTTCAGCTGAATGCGTTGATCCCTGTTGAATGACAAGCAGACACTTTGTGATGGAATGATAGCGTCTGGCATGGCTATATCGACTGTGTTTTAGGAATGATTTGGTACAAAGCAGTGGTGAGATGTGCTGATGAGATGACTTCTTGGAACAATAAGTAAGAGTCCATGTGTCACTCTCATGTACAGCATATCACTGAATGTCTTAAATCATCAGATTATATAATGGTCAAAGGAAATTAGAAGATACAATATTGTATTAAACAAAAGGATCCGGTTTTGTTCTGTTCTGGTTAATCTTTGTTGGAGTGCATTTGAACACAAATGAATATTTACAAGCATTTCCACTATAAAACAGATTTTAATGCTGCATATTCTGAAAGAAAATCTTGAGGTCTTTCGCAACAATATATGCCAGACTTGCCAGTATAAAACACTTTTTCATGCTGCTAGTGGTCAATAAAATCATAAAGCCTTTCCCAAAAATATATGGCAGCATTGGTATTCTTTCGTGCTCCTTGTGGCCAACAAAAATCACTAGGCTTGTCTCAGCATCAATTTATGACTGCATTGCCACTGAAAAGCACCTTTTCTTTCTGCTTGTTGTCCTACTTCTATGTCACTCTCCTTGCCCCAGTTTTTATATATGCCACTGTCACATCCCCATTTAATCCCTATGAGAATCCCACTGCCTCAATAGGTCCCTCAGCCTGCCATAGCGTTGTCTCATATCACTCTCCATGTGCAAGTTCTGCCAGATGCCACACTCACTGCCCAAGCTCTGTGCCATATCAATCTCCCTGTCCCATTTTTGCCCCATGTCACATTCCTTGCACCCGTTCTGCACATGTCACTCTCACTTCCCCCAATTATGCCCCATGAATCTCCCACTGCCCCTGTTTTGCCACGTGCAGCATAGACCTGCCCCATGTCACTCTTCCAGCCTCAGTTCTGCCACATGGTATTGTTCCAATCCTCTGTCTGCCTCCATCCACCCTGCACTCCTTCTGATCATTCACCGGCTCACCCAGATCGACAGAGAAGATAGTGGTGGTATCAAGGTCCCTCAGGGCCTTAAGTGTACTTCAATGTTCTTGTACACAGGCACTCGTTTTGGCCAGTCTTGCAGAGTATATGCTGGACAAAGAGAACAGAGAGTGGAATACGCATGTGCGATTGGAATGGCGGAGACAGCAAACCCTATTCCCATCCACAGTACGGAAAATGTCCATGAGTTAGGTAAGCCATGATAGGCCTCCTATCAGGGGTGCCGAGTACGGGGGGGCTCTGGGGCCCGGGCACCCCCCTCCCTGGCAAAATCAAGTCGGGGCTGAGCCCCCCCCCCCCGGCCGGAGAGAAGTGATGCAATATCGATGGCCCTTTCCATCGATACTGCATCACTTCTCTCCGGCCGGGTAAAAGCGCGAAAATGCCCAATTAAGTCCTCCCCCCAGGACTCATATTGATGTATGGTCCTGGAGGGGAGGGCTTAGGGGCTACCGGAAGCTTCTGTGTTTTGCTTCCAGTTCGCCCGTGTTTAAAGGATAGTTCCGGGACTTTTTTTTTATTGTCCCTACGGTTCGGCCATGTGTTTTTATGCATAAATCGATAGATCGTAGAAAGCTTTCCTATGGACCTTACCCGACTTTCCGTCCATTAACGCACTCGAAATCAGCCGCCATTTTGTGATAATCCTATCATTTCCGCCCATCGACCTGGCTCACCTGCGTTTGCGGCACTAAATCATATCCCCCACCCCTGAAACAGACTTTATCAAAACATTCATATTCCCCGCCTCTATCCGTGACGTGACTGTGCTGCGTAGGCAAACGCGCCCAGGCGTCTTCTACGCGACTCCACACAGAACCCGGAAACCAACACAGATCAGCTCACAACACAGCGCGCCACAATTCGGAATATGAAACTGTACTTTTAAATCAAACCGCAAGATTGTAAATTTGGTAAAGTACATTTATTTGACATCAAATGTTGAGAGAATATTCAGCGATTTGCATTTTTCTTTGCTCTTGATCCAAAATAGTTCGCCTTGAGGCAAGCGATGTTCGTGTACAGTACACAGGGTGTTGGTTTACGCTAAAATAAGCTCTTCGGTCGCACTGATAATCGCATGGCTGTTCCAACAACGAGGCACTAGGCCACCACAACGGTATTTATGTTGCATCTAGCCATTAGTACCGCGTAAGGGCATACTTGTACTCGGCGATCGTCCCATAAAATGATCAGGGTGGTAACGTTGTTCACGCGGAGAAGCAACTGGCGGTTGTAAAAGCCATCCGCCGGTGTCTGGTACTCGTGACACATACAATAATGAAGGATGTACCTGTTTTAAAAACATAAAAAATGAAATTAGTCTCACCATCAGATCTTTATTAAAATTATTCATTTTATATATTAGGTCGGGAAATTATTTCATAGCTAGGACAGTGCAACTGGGTATTATACGTCATTTCCAGTAACCCACCCCCTCTCCTCCGCCTTTTTCAGAGCCGCCTGAGCGCCAGTGGACCACTTCGTCACTGATATGATATAATATGGCATTTTCAACGCGCCTATACACAAGTGTTTCAAGGCGTGGCGAGGCAGGGAGGGGGGGGGGAACAAGGAGAAGACAGACAACGATCCTACTAGGCCAGGTGTCATTCAGATCGCGCAAGTGCAGGGGTAGGGGGAAGGTAAAAGTGCAAGGGAAAGGGGAGGGGGGAAGTGGAGTACAAGGTAAGTAGCATAAAATAATAAATACATAGGGCCAGCTGGTGGCGAGTGCAAGGTAAGTGCAGAACAAGTGCTGGGAAGGGGGGGCTGTAGGATACTGAGACAGTCCCCCAGTGCAGGGGTTGACAGGGAGGCAGTGCAGGTGGAGAGTGGAAGGGCCCAGGACCTAGGTCGCAGACAGTGGACCAGTTGTAGCAGGGGAGAGGGAGAGAGAAAGCAGAAGCAAAGAGGAAGGTTTTGAGGTGCTTCCGTAAAAGAAGATGGTTCTCCTCAAGATAGTGCGAGGTACAAAACAATATGCCACATAGAACGAACAAGTACAACTTAACCCGTCTTTAAAGCTACTGTATAGTAATTAAATTGCGGTATAAACTCATCTAAAGAGTTACTTACATTATATTTGCATTTTCCATTGTGTCTGTGCATAGGGCAGCCCCGAAATACCACTCCTATGCCGACGTTATTTCTTCTAATGAACGAACATTAAATGGCTTTCGTTTCTGAAATTATATTCATTATCGTTTACGTTATTGCACCACACCCCCAAAAAGAAGTCTTTCGGGATGGTCCCGGCCTGTCAAGGTCAAATAACAATAGAACCTTATACTGAGTCGTGGGCCATTCCGGCACCCGAGCAAAAAATCAAAGCAGCTGACCTTCACTTTGAACGAGCACACATTCCTAGTTAGCTACATTCAGTGTAAGGCCATCTCACAGGACTTGAAATTTACACTCCATCTTTGCATTTTGTCTGCGTACATTTGCAGCCCCAGAGAACCATAAATACGGAGACATTCTATATTTTTTGAAAAATGATTTATATTACTGTTTGGTTTAATTTAATGCACAAATGAACAAGGTTGGATAGACACATTGCATGTACACTGAGCAATCACTTTTATTTACACAATACATAGCTACACATATTCAATGGGCCTGCGACATGAGGAGACTCCAGAGCAAAGTCACAGGTGACACCCGGGTGGTTCGCACAATTGCACGGTGAAGGGAGGGGCAAGGGTGGAGAGACACATTGCATGTACACTGAGCAATCACTTTTATTTACACATTACATAGATACACATATTCAATGGGCCTGCAACATGAGGAGACTCGAGAGAACAGACAATCAAATTACAATCATTTAAACCGTGATGTGTATTTCTCAATGAGCTCTGCTTTAGGTGGACATGGAACAGAGGCAATGTTGGGTGGCAATGCAGTTGTCCCCTGCACAGGTTCGTTCACAACTCCATGTATGTGCCTATCTAGGACATCAACAATAAGTCTCTCAATAAACTCATATTGCATATCCTCAAACACTGGTTTGATCACCCATTGTTTACTTCTTTTAGTGAAGGCCTTATTGTAGCGAAGCGTCCCTAAAGTTCCGGTCGTCCTACTTTGTTGACGGCCAACATTATGGTTATGTGCCAAGACCGCTAGAAGAGTCCGATTTATCATGCCCTCCATGCCAAAATGCAATCGTTTTGGCCTGTACTTTAGGCACATATTGTGGAACACCTCCAAATCTCCTGTGTGGCAGAATTCCGTGAGTCCCCTCAAATCTCTTGTTATAGTTTTATCAAATACAATCTTTTCAATGGCTTTGTGAGTGGATGATGAAGGAATCAACCACTTCTTCTTCCATGCCTCCTCTGTGGACAAATGGCCATGTTCGCAATTGTGGAAATGTTGGTTTGTGGTCCAGCGGTGAACGTTGCTACAGTGTAGCATTACTGACCGCCATTTTTCCAGTAGAACTTCCAACGACCCTCCACATGTTTTTGAGCTCCACCAAAGATGGTTGCTGATTGACTTGGACCACTGTGAAATACCTTGCATATCTTTTTTTTTACCTGCAGCCGACATTTTTTTATTGATTGTTTTTGCAAGATGCCATACGTCAAATTGATGATTTATATTTTTGTACTCTTCTCTCATTGTCTTGGCAATTGAAACGTGTCTGTCCGTGGCTATCAGGTCGATCACCATTCCCCGCGATTGTAGTTCTTGCAATGATGCTACAAAGCCAACTTTCTCCATGGCCACTGAGGATGTACTTTGTGACACCTGCATGACCACCGAACTCACAATTTTCTTACTTTCCATGTCCTGAAAGTGGTAGGTGCAGTACTTGGCTGAAAATCCTGGGCTGTCGCACTGTCCATCACCGGCTAGCCTGAACCGTTTGCCCGTGAATGTACTATCAATAGAAATGTTTTCCATTCAAAAAGCTTCGCTAATGGCTGGAAATAGATAATCGATTTGGTATTTGTAGAACTGAGTTTTCGCAATGAAATGGATTCCCACAAACTGAAAGAAATACTCTAACTTTTTAAAACTTGAACCACTAAAAAGTGCGGCCGCTGCACAAAGTAGATTGCCTGCTGGCAGTTGCCCCAGCATGGGTTGTGCAGACCATGAGAAAGGATGATATTTTGTACAGGTGGCATGTATTTTAAGGTTAGTGCCTCGAATTGCACGAGTCACATTAATCAATGGCTCCCCACATACTTCCCCACCAACCGAATGCCCACATTTCATCCTAATAAGAATATCAATCAAACAACTATGGAATACAATGAATTTGGCCTCTTTCCTTATACTGTCACTCTGCATCCCAGCTGGTTCGGCCTGTAACGTTGAGGACATGTCACTCACATGAAAGGTAGAATCTCTGATATCGTCTTCCGCTATGTTCAGTGATATTGATGGTGTTTCATTGTCGTCCACTTCATTCTCTTCCATTGCAACACCTGTTCCTTCTCCGGCGATGGGTGAATAAAACAATTTCTTCAACTTTCTCGCGGTCTTAGTTTTTGCGGGTGTGGATTCTGTGAATTGATCTCCGACTGCATCCGAACTACCAGGAGGACATTCACTATCAATGGCTGGATGTGGTATAGCTCCGTTGTCAATCACTTCATATTCTTCCCATTGGCACGATGCATCTCCAGTCTCAAGTCCCTGCCAAAAGGTTTGACAAGCAACATCTCTCGTTCGCTTCACTGTCTGTGTAGATCTAGTTCGTACACCCACTCGCAACTAGAGGACAGATTGGAAAAGGGATGTTCAGTTTAAACACAACTTACAGTATTGAACTATTAACAGTGAAAAACAACATAATATAGTGACCAGGACACTAACCTTCTTTTGCTTTCTTTTCTTTGAAACTTTCTTGCCTCGAACTTCAACATCAGGACGCTGTTGCTCCGACTCGTGTGTGCATGTCTCCACTTCCTCTTGCGATGCAACGACTATATTTTCATGATAAGCACATCCATCACGCACTGACGCTCCATCGACTCCATGAAACATAGAACTTTCATTAGTATGTATAATAATATTGAAAACACAAAATGTACTTGGGGACGAATACCCACGTACATCTCAATAGCAAAACACGAATGAACGCATTGTGTAGAACATTCAAACGACAATTATTCATGCATTGTTGATCTAGTTAGATGGAACTGTCAAGATCCATACCTCGGGCTCCGCATAGACTTCCATTGATGATATTATTGAAGATGACGCTTCAGCAACTCCCTGAAACACAGTAATTGCATTAGTATGGTTTTCTATTTTGTTAAAAAGAACATAAACTTTGTGCAGGCGTCAACGGCTCATCTAAATAGACCTGCACAAATGATCAGTTGTCTAAACTAAGTAATGGATATCTAAATATGATTCGATTTGCTCGATCGTTGGAAGTGTCACCACCCAGAGATCTGCATCAACTACTAGGGGTGATGTTCTTGTAGAAGAAGCTCTGTCATCTCCCTGAAACATAGTACTTGCGTTAATAAAGAAGGAAGTATAGCGGATGTAATCACGTCATATGATCTCGCTTGATCGAACTGTCAGTATCCATACCTCGAAATGCATAAGAACATCAAGGGACGCTGTAACTGCGGTGCACACTTCTGCAAGCTGTTGCGCCGACCCGTAACTGCATGCTCCCCCTTCTTCTTGGACTAATGCTCCATCGACTCCCTGAAACATAGGACTTTCATTAGTAATGAACACAATATTGAAAAAAGAAGACACATAGGAGGGCGACGACAGAAGGACATATCAATGGCTAAAAACGAAAGAAACATTGTGTGTAACAATCACGCTACAAGAATGCAAGATCTGATGATCTCCATCGATGGAACTGTCCGGAAACGTACCTCGAGCATCTGAGTGACATCAACGGTTGTCGTCAATGCGTTGGACTCCTCAGCATCTCCCTGAAAATCAGTACTTGCATTATTTTGGATAACAATAATTATAACTGAAAACAAAGACTAGAGGACGAGTACTAGGGTGTACCATTAGGTAAAATAATTACACAATAAATTAAAACTATTGATTTACATGCCTAAAACAAGTCAGTGGCAGAATAGCTAAGTAAGATAGGCGCTTGAAGTGGCTGATGACTGCAATAACGACACGGATGGAGAATCTTCCGCCTTCATATTGAGTGGATACATAAATGGGGAAATTTTTGTTAGCTAATGCTACACACTACCGCAATGCCGAGAGCTAAATCTGTAAACTTGACTCACCAGTGGAGGGATGTGGACGAATAGAGTGGGAATAGCGTTTGAGAGCAATTTTCGCTTCGCTCGCGGTGTGTTCTTCTTTATTAGCAATGATGTGGAGTACATGTCTGAGCTAAAGTGCCTGCTGCAGATGCGGTATCGATCACCCCTCTTGTCCGCAAAGACTTCTAGGACTCTACTTTCAAGCTCAGACGGTGGATATCCGCAATATCGGACCCATTCTCTTATCTGATCTATTGTCTTAGGGAAAACATGCATTATAGTACCTTCAGATTTTTTATGGGTCTTCGAAGGGCAACCGCCAATGGAACAGGCAGGCATTGTGGAAAGTTCTGAAAAGTAAAGATCAACAATTCTCTATGAATACCAATGTGTTAAAAAATTAAATGACACATAAAAGGTTCAATGCAAGGTTCGTTTTGGTTCTTGGAACTATACACGTTATTCACATGCGGATAAGTATTTGAATAACTTTAAAAAAATAGAAAAATAATTTGACTAAACTCAGAACATGTGACTAGTTCCTTGCATGTACTGTCTTGAACGAAAAGAAAACATGGATGCAATTTGATGACTACTAGCAAATAGATATAAATTAAATAATTGGACGCAAAATGATTATGGTACATGGCCTTACCTTGACGAACAAACAGATGCAGGGATCAGAGTAGTTTCTTGTCGTAGAACAGGGAGCGAGTTTGCTCGAAGTGGTCACGGAAGTTCACAGAGACGAAGAGCAGATAACCAGCACCTTCACGGGTTGACTAGCAAAGCGCAAAGAAGTTCTCATTAGAAATATGAAGTGGGTTATAAAGAATTCGAAACAGGGGTGTGTTTGTGAATGAATGACGTGAATATGTCGTGGCATTATGCGGTTTGCAGGGGGGCGTCCAGCTTGAGGGGGGATGCTTGGCAGGAGACACGGGGTCTGGAGGTAGACATGGGAACAACAACCCATGCTCTATAGACCACTTTGAAGTGTACATGGTCTTTGGCACCTCTTGGCCTTTATCGCTCCCTGACAGCTCCACTTGCCAGCGCAAGTACCCCGGTGCGAACTGCCTTTGATAGGGCGGGGGTGGATTGGGGCGGTGGTCGTGCAGACAAGACTCGTTTGCCGCAGGGCCTCACCAAGGAGAGGCCATCTAACTGCATGTAAGAGGCAGGCTGCAGGATCTCGTACATGGAAGGCAGGGGGAGAGTTTATAAATACCTCACCCTCCCAGGAGAATATATGGGTGCAGTTCACCCTGGAGACCCTGGATGCCTAGGCAGTTAGTCAGTAGCATGCTGGCCTGTTGTAGCAAGGCGGCACGGGCCAGAGGGGGTCATCTCTGTACCCGGTGCCCAAAAGGATGATTTATTATGATCAACCATATTGATTATTTACCTATAACCATGTTTTGAACAACGCTTGAACAAAGTGGTGTGGTAAGTATTTTTGGGGGAGGAGGCAAGGCCGGGAGGCTTGATGCCAACCCGCAAAATAACATATGTATGTCTGCTGCATATGGGTTCAACGGTTATGTGGATTGAAGGTGGGCGGCCAGCGTGAGGGAGGATGCTGGCCGGAGATATGTGGTGTGACAAGACAAGGCACAGGAAGACTATTCAATGGAGACACACTAGATTCATTTAAAAAATCAAAACAACCATTGTTAAATTATATGTTGGGTTTTATTTTAGATCTTAATTTCAATTGAACATAAATAATAAACATTACACATTGTAAAGTTCCGGTTGCAGCACATCCAGGGAAAATCCGCTGTATTGTCCACTGTCGCTGGGGAAATGTTGTCTAATGGAAAGTACCGCACAGCCAGGTATTACTCTCCGAACGCGGTGTCCGAGCCTCCCGTGAAGCCACCAAGTGAAGCAACGATAGGCCACCAGCCTGTACCACCTGTGAAAAAGAAAGATGCAAACTGTATTAAAATGACAAAACTTTCTTATCAATGTCGATTCAGGTAAAAAATGTCATTCTGCTTTGAAAAAAATTCTATCTAGAAAATGCACAATATGGAACCAATTTACATGCGTTCGAATGATATGTAGATGTAATTTTATATGTGGGAGACGACCATGAAATAGTAGTGGCATCACTGACATCACAACCAGAGTATACTTACTCGTTACTCGGATTACGCGGACGAACAGTGCCGCGAAGTTCAGGCATAAGCACCATCATCATCCTCAACACGGTCCGTGAGAGGCAGGCTTCCCTGAACTCTGGCAGCTCGGTGATGCATTGCGGACTTGGCTCGCCTTCCGAAATGTAGGCCAAGCACCCGGAATTTTCACGGCAGCAGCAGTTCTCCTCCTCAGTTGGCATTAGCTCGCACCGATTGCACGTGCACCAGGTGGAGACACCGTCCATGCGACATGGTCCAGGCTCTTCATCCGTTGACTGGTCCTCCCAACTGCCGTCCGAATCCCCATCGTTTTCGCGTGCTTGCCTTTCCAGTAGTTCCTCCTCGGTGTACTCGGGCTCGTACATATACGGCATTATTGTAGCCATTGTGTGGTAAAGAAAGTAAAATAATTTACAGAGATGGTACAGGTGTTCACAAGGCCTAGAAGCGGCGAAGGTAGCTGACCAGAGCACAGAAACGAGTCACAGAATACTCAAAGTAACACAGAGAGAGTAATGGAATCGAAAATCTGCTGCTGTGTGTTGTGAAACGGTGTGTTTATACTTATTGAGGAAAGAGGCGTCCTGCCATTTCCATGGCGACACTTCATTAGCTGAGGCGCAGCGATTGTTGACACGAAACGTGCTTTGGCGTTGGGAAATGGGCGGTACGCGTCTGCTGATGTCAGGCTCATGGGCGGGGGATTTCATTTAGTGCCGCAAACGCAGGTGAGCCAGGTCGATGGGGGGAAATGATAGGATTATCACAAAATGGCGGCTGATTTCGAGTGCGTTAATGGACGAAAAGTCGGGTAAGGTCCATAGGAAAGTTTTCTACGATCTACCGATTTATGCTTAAAAACACATGGCCGAACCGTAGGGACAATAAAAAAAAAGTCCTGGAACTATCCTTTAAAGCAGGAGCGGCAGGAGCAGCAGACACGATTCCAGCCAGCTAAGCAGAGAGCAGCATGTTCATTGGAAAACAGCAGGTAAGTTATTTTTTTTTATTTTTTCATTTGTGGCCCTCTCATTCCTCACCACTTTGTGTTCTCCCACCGTCCAGCCCACCTCCAACTTCCCACCCACCGCTGTTGACGCGGTGCCATTCCAGGGAGTAAACTTTTTCTACTCCCATTTGTTTATTTTATTTGAGTTAATTGGGGGCTATTAGAGTGTCCGCATTTCTCTGGCAGGCCATTTGTCACATGTCTTATTTGCAGGGACTGTTTTACGCCTCATATTTGTCTGAACTCGTCCGTCTATTGTTTGTTTCTCTGTGTTATTCATCTCAGCATCATGTCCCTCCCTCTCCGACTCAAAGTTCTACCGTAACAAATGCCTCACGCCTGTCTCGCAAGTCTGCTAGAATCTGTATTTTCGAAATAATTAATTTGATTTTATTTGGAGTCAGCGCCAGCATTTGTCTTTTCCTCTGGCATGCCATCTGCTGGTACTGTGACTCTTGTATCTTTTAAAAATGCATCTCACGTCGTGGGGATTAGTGGCCTAGAATCGTGTATGTGTGTGGGGGATGGGGGGTAGGAAGTCAAGCATTGTGTAGTTACGGGGTCACCTTGACCCAAAACCTATCTATCCCAATGTAAAGTGATTGTTCTCAATCACCCCTCCCAATCCGCCCCCCTCCCCCAAACAGAAGACACAACCAAGTGAAAGTGCAACCCACCAAGGGATGCACAGAGCTAGTCTGGTCAGGTTCCCTGCAGCACCACCAGAGAAACCAGCTGGCAAGGTCAAGGGTGGCAGGCCAGCAGCTCTGGGCAGGCTTGGCAAACTCCCTGCCATCCTGCCTCCCTGAGCCAAGCTAGTCCTCCGGAGTTCCCTCATTTATGCCAGACATCCCCAGCTGAAGAGTGGTGATAGACTTAACAGTGGTGATCCCAGCCCATGCCATGTGGAGGGAGAGAGGTGTAGGGTAACCTCTGGGCTGGATGTGGCAGCTTCTTGCACTGGGTTTAGATTAGACGAATCCAGGCCCAGCAGAAGCTGGGGCTTTGCCTCTAATTAAGCAGGAAGTCACAGCTCCCTTCTGCCAAGCTCTGCACCAAGGGGCCAATGTTTTGAGCAGTCAATATGCAGGGATTCGTGGCATGTTCATGCCAGACCTGGAACTATTGATGAGCAAGTCCCCTGAGGAACAGTTATTTATTTATTGTGTTTATGTATTCATTGTGCATTTGTAAGGCACTTCAACATCAATAATGTGTGTTTCAAAGTGCCCACAGGGCAAAGGGGAGGGAACATTGGAGCAAAGGCATAGAACAGACTGATGAGCAAGAAAGGGGCGGTCCTACCAGGCCTTGGCGCATTCGGAATGTGCAAGTGTAGGGATAGAGAGCAGAGTGCTAGGAATTCCACAGAGGGCAGTGCCAGGGGGTGAGTTGAGTGCAGCAGTAAGTGCCTGGCAGAGATCACTTGTTACAGAGTGATCACCTGCCAATAATGAGTGCTGACCTGTGAGAACACAAGCCAGTGTGTGCCCGAAGGCAAGTGCTGGGATGGGGCGGAAGGCTCAGGGTGAATGAGCGGAAAGGCCGGGACCCAGAAGGGCACATGAGGTCCCAAGCCACCAATCTCAGCGACTGTGGGCTATTAGCACAGGATTAAGAGGGGGAGGAGGAGGTGAAGAGGAAAGTCTTTTGGAGCTTCCGGAATTTGAGGAGATCCCTCTTTGGGTTGGGTGTACTTCTACACCCCTGTGCACCCCAATTGTTTTGTGTTGGGTGCACATCAACATCCCTGTGCACCCCTCTTCCTTTGCCCCCATCTTTAAAATTGTTTTGTGTTGGGTGCACTTCTACATCCCTGTGACCCCAATTGTTTTGTGTTGGGTGCACTTCAACATCTCTGTGCACCCATCTTGCTTTGCCTCCATCTTTAAAATTGTTTTGTGTTGGGTGCACTTCCCACATCCCTGTGCACCCCAATTGTTTTGTGTTGGGTGTACTTCAACATCCATGTGCACCCATCTTGCTTTGCCTCCATCTTTAAAATTGTTTTGTGCTGGGTGCACTTCTACATCCCTGTGCACCCCAATTTGTTTTGTGTTGGGTGCACTTCTACATCCCTGTACACCCCAAATGTTTTGTGTTGGGTGCACTTCAACAACCCTGTGCACCCCTCTTGCTTTGGCTCCATCTTAAAAATTGTTTTGTGTTGGGTGCACTTCTACATCCCTGTGCACCCATCTTGCTTTAACTATCACAGATTTGCAATGTGTCGCTTTGCAAGCTCTTTCGGTTGGAAATGTTCCATCATGCATATTAAAGGTTCTGCCACAGATAAAACGAATGTGTTTGAATCCTGAGCACCTTAACGATCTGCAGAGCCACGGACACTGTGTCTGCTTAGCTGTGACTTGGGGAACTCGGCAGTGCATTAATGTCCGTCCCGAGCAGACTCAATGTTCCCTCCCTCCCCCCGTTAATTCTGTACTTGCCAGGTTATCTGCATATTGTTCCAAGGTGAAAGGTGTCGTCCTACGTGCAATTTGTTCCCAGAACTGACACGACTGCTTCAAATTGCAGTAACCATCCCTGTATCCTCTTGCTCTTCGGAGCGTTCATTTTCATGCCTTCGGCACATCAAAACCTACCTGAGAGCTACAATGGGCCAAGCTCGATTAAATGCTGTTGCTTTGCTACATGTACACAAAGATGAAGCTGCACATCTGGATGTTGAGGCCATTGCAGATGAATTTATTCAACGAAATGTTATCCGTAAAAATACATTTAGCCTGGGGAAGGTGCTGCAATGAAAACAGTTCACCAGTTCTCCTGTCTGGCCAATCTACAGCAGCACTATTGTAAATTTGCATTGCTGATGTTTTACTGAACTATGGCACCACACACGTCAGGGACGCATTTGGGGGTAGGTCTCCCTTGCAACCTCTAAAAAAAAAAGACATTTTTTTGTCCTTCTTTTTTGCGGTGCAAGCTCCTGGGCTGTGGTCAGCACCATGTGGCTCTTTAATTCTGGAGTGCCTAGCTTTCTTGTTCAGGCCCCTTAAAAAAAGAAGAAAAATAAGAACAATAGGGCCACAAGTCTAACACTTTCAGCACTGAACCTAAATAAGAAAGAATAGACATGCCAAAAAATGTGTCTTTCTGGAATTGTATACAATAATTGCTAGACTCATTAAAGGTTTATTTCAGGCACACTTCAGGGGGTAAGTCACTGATTTGGTCTGTTCTCAAAAGCCTCAACTCAGCCTTTCATCCTTCTGAGGTCGATAAATGGGTACCAACACAGGTTGGGTGATATTGGGTGTATATTTCTTCTATGTAAAGCGCTTAAGCGTAAGTGCTATATAATAACACATCATTATCATTTGGTCATGGACGTCTGCTTGCAATCACAGTAATTTGGTAATATGGGCCTATACACACTGATCTTAACGATACATATGGCGATCCATTCAGGTATGAAATGTACATCACATTATAGTGATATCGTAACCATATTTTTCGTAGTGTACAATGCTATATGATGCCACTTCCTGTTTTTGTCAACGGGGGGAAAGGTCGTGTTCGATCGCTTCCCGCGATTTCACTTTGGGGTGGGGTCAAATGACATCACTTCCTGTGATGTCATCAGGGGGTCAACGGTCATGTGATGTCACTCCACTACCCCTGGCATTTTGGTGAAATGACGTCCCTGACACACGTCTTGCTTGGTAGTTTTTAATCGGGAAACGTCTTTACTTCTCGTTTTCCTTGAATTAGGAACTTTATTTTGGTGGTGGTGGTGGTACTCCACCTTGTAGCTGTACCTTCTGTTTAGCAAGCATTTCATCCTCCCATCCTAGTTGTCTTGCTCTGCCTTTTGAGGGAGGGCTACCACAACCTGGATGATTATAGAGTGGTGGAGTAGGGGCAGTGATGGCTTACTGGAATGCAGCTCGAAGGCTTAAATCTCCTTCTTACTTGACTTTAGTATATGCAGTGCATGCTAGCCAATGTTTCCACTGTTCTAGGCTGCGCGCTCCTCCACCCCCCCGCGCGCCGTTGCACCAAGTTGGCGACTACATGCAAATTTACTGTCATATAACTGCCAGTGATGTCACTTCCTGTATTCCCCCCCCCCCACCGGAAATTCAGAAGTCAGCTCCCCTGCTTCCTATCACTAATGCACATTACATTGGCGGTGACTTAATGATTGTAGGGCACCACCTTTCACTCCAAATGGGGTGGCCACCACCCGTTGTAAATGCTCAGATTTTTAGAAACCGTTGATACCTGAGTGTACACTTTTATCAGCGCTGCTAATTTTGACCAACAAGGGAGCTGTGACGCATGAGATTGGACGATTAGTCCTGGAATATTCCATTTGCATATGCTGGGAAGCCATGATGAGAGCTTTCATCACCTGCATCTTCGGGTGACGATTGAGATGCTGGGAGTGTGCTGAGTGAGAGGGGCTGGAGCAGAAAGGGGAGGGCAGGTTTGAGAGGAGACAATAGACATTAACGATAATGTTTGCGTACAAACCCGTGGCAGAAGGGAAGCAGTTTCACGGGGTGGATACGACATTAGAATTTCCTCAGACGTATTGCGCGGCATGTTGTGGGTCTGCGATCTATGTGATTTTATCGAACCAACAAAAAATAGAGAATCACATTTTAACGAACCCAAAATACCTATAAAAAATCGTTTTTTTGGTCTGGGGAGGGGGGCCCAAACTGCCTGTTTCCCCCTGTTTAATATCCCACCCCAACCACCTCCCCACCAGATTTAACCTCTTAACACATCTTTTTTTTTAATTTAGTATTTTTTCGTTATTTTTTATTCGTTGAAATGTCATTCTCTATTTTTCATCAGGTATAGTCACTGGATACCGGGGGTCTGACCTACATCCCGGGGGGACCAGTGAAGGATGTCTGCTCAGGCTGCACGGTGCTCCCATGCATTCCTATTGTGCTAATGGGAAAGGCAGCATGAGGGATGCTCTGTGTGAAGCCCTGTCACGCAGAACTATGCACACACACATTGTGCTGGGCTATTGTTTCCATGGTCACTTTTCCTTTCTGAGGATATAATGACTTTGTTTTGCCACATGGCTGACAAGTGCACCGAGTAAGCAATGTTTCATTTCATTTGCAATGGCTGTTGCATGTAGCTGGGAAACCCCCCTGCTAACGGTTTTCTTATGCATGCTTTCTTTCTTGCTACGCACTTTGCTGTGATTAAAATCTCCCTTCCACTCAGGGTCGGACTGGGGCATAAAATTGTCTCTGGCACCGAGGAAAAGGTGTCTCACAGCTGCAAATGGCAATTCATTCTTTTTGTGACAGACCGTTTGAGAAGTACACACTGTTTTTTGTGTGAATAAAGTGTGATGCAAAGCGTGCATTTTAAAGAATATAACACTAGGCATAACTAGTAGCCCCATGGTGAAGTAACTTATCAAACTGGCTCCAAAAAGTGGCCCACTGTGACCAGAAATAACCGGCCCACACTGGCATTGTGCATTTTTGGTTTGGGTATTGCCCCATTTCCCTTAATGGCATTAGGGGTGAGGGGATTGATGTTCGTTCCTAGACCAGGAATAAATCCCGTCTGAAACGGATCTCTCAGCTTTTCCTTAGTTAGCCAGGCATTGAAGTCTCTCAGCACCGACCGAGCAAAGATTTTACCTGGACTGGCCAACAATGCAATTGGCCTGTATGCCAGCGGCTTAGTTCTGTCCCCCTTTTTAAAAAGAGGAATAATCACTGACTTCTTCCAGGACAAGGGTAATAGGCCTGTTCACAGGACATGATCAAAAGTCAGATGGAGAATTGATGCCCAAGTTTGTGGGTGCTGCTTCAACATGCTATTATTGAGCCCATCTGGCCCCAGAGCCTTATATGAGCTCAACCTCAAAATGCTTATCAGAATGTCATCACAATCAAATAAGATGTGCTGCATCTGTTTGATGTTATTAAGCCTAAGTTAATAAATAGCCTGGCAGCAGAGTTTGATACAAAGGTTTATAATAATCCTTCCATTGCGATTCAAGAATGGGATTTAATTGTACTGATGCTTGCGTGTTATAGACTGTCTGGTTCAGTATGGACCAAATTCCTGCTGATGTTCTATCAGCCATTTGTTTTAACATTTTCTCATCACCATTTTGATATTGAATAGTCTTCCTACCTCTCAGCCAGTTTTTATAGGCTGATTTAAGGTGCTTTACTCGAGTAAGTCTATCTATTATAGGTAGGTCCCTTCTCAGATGGGCTTTCCTAGCTTTCAGTATATAATCAAACGCATGTAGATGTTTGTGGATGACTCTATTATCCAAAGTTGTGATCTGCCTATACTTTTCCATAGTTGAAACATAACACCCCTCTTTCTGTTGGCTGTTGACATGGCCTTGTTGCTCTAAGCTTTTTTCAAAGTCCAGCAGACTTAGGTGTCCATTTTAGACGGTTTCTACCGTTGTTAACTCTCAACTGGGTTTTGTAAGCCGAGCTCAGATGACTAGCTTGTTGCAAAGGCCGTGACCATATAAAACAAAGCTTGTTGCGATCGCTTTGTTCATTCCTTTTTATTTCCAGAGTGTCTGTGATGTTCATAAAGTTTTGGTTGCTATAAATATAGTCAATTATTGCTTTCTGGTTTTCACGCAGCCAGGTGTACTGTGGCGGTACGTCACCCTGAATGGTACCATTAAGCAATAAGAATTGCCTTTCAGGCATTCCATTTTTCCAGCGGGTTTCATCAGTATCATCTTTATCATTAACATTCGCCAAACAGTGCAAGTTGAGATCACCCAATATTATGATGTAGCTTAGACCAGACTCAAGGGCAAGAGTGTTTAGGCCGTCTTCAATGTGTCTGAAGAATACTTCTGATTGTAGATGCGCTCGACCCCAGTATATATTTATGAGCGCTAACGTATATACATATCTTTTCTGATTTGAACTACTTGTATATACAGATTAGGGGAAAGACACCCTTGCATTTTGAGTTCTCTATATATTCTGGTAGCCATCAAAAGCCCTGCCATGGGACGACCTCTTGGTTGCGATATTGCAGGAGTTATAATTACATCAAAGTCGTCCCAGACAGGGGTAGAGAGCAGCCAGGTCTCCTGGAGGGCAATTATGTTGAATGCATGCAATTCATTGGTGGAGGAGTTAATTAAATGTCTGTAACCCCGCATGTTCCAGGAGACTAAACAAATTGATTCTCAAGGCGAGAGTTCTTATGCCTGCCCTTCAAAAGTGTTAGTGGTGTATTGTGTAGGCATTGACATAGTGCTAGAGGCCTGGTTAGAGATAGCCACCCCAGCATTACAGTTGTCTTGCAATACAATAAAGCCCAACTCATATAAGGCCGGTCTTGCTGCCCATGTTGCATGTGTTACCACACCAGAGCGAATGAACATTCTCGCTTCAGTTACATCATTATCATCAGTGACGTCTACAATGTCGATGTCTGATGTGATTATATCTTGCCAGCTTGTGATTTCTTTGCACATATTCAGTATGCTAGATCTATTCAGATCATACTGTCTATCCCTAAACGGTTGAGGTTCTTGTGATGAGCCTGTTGGAAGCTTGGTGATGCCGGTCCATTTTTATTCCTCCAATGTGATGCCACCATATCAACTCTTTGATGTAAAGGCCTGTCATTAAGCACAAACCTTTCCTGACTAGCGTTGCTCATGCCTGTGGATTGGAGGGCTTTTGGGCCCTTCAATATTGGATTATATGAAGGGACTGGTAGTGATTTCTGCTCATTTATAGATGGCTTTTCTGCCATTTCTGCATTTGCCTTGATATACTGCTCCATAGATTTATTTTATCTCTTCTCGTATCTGGTCAAGCGAGGGAAGTGTACTATCTGGGTTTTGCGGCTGATGTTTCTCAAGACATTTATTAATGCCATTTTTATTATTATGACTCAGGCTAGGATTGATTGTAGCTAGTCACACAGGCAGTTGCGACCCTAACAGTGCATGAGATTTAATAAGGGGCAGGTAAAGTTTACTACTAGATTGTAATCTTTCAAGGTTTTCAGATATTTTTACAAGATCGTCTAGAGGCTGATAATTCAAAGAGCATGTGGCTATTGCAGTCTGACTTGTGCTGTCTGTCAAAGGCATACCTCCCACCTTTGCATGCTCACTGCCACTGGGTTACTTGCAGCTCTTTTTGGAGTAGTTAACACCTTGATGAACCTTCTTGTTCTAGTTTGTGATTTTCCCTTGATTTGCTTCCTTTGTATGTTTTTTGGTTTTCCATACATGTAATGTTTTCTTTTGTGTTCTATTCTTTTCAGTCATGGAGGGGAATTTACTAAACATGTTAAATGTTCGGTCACTAGTTTTGAATCTTTACCAATACCATGTTCAAGCTGACTAGTTGTTTCTTGTTCCGGACTTTCCTCAATATTGTCACTGTTGTAGTTGATATCTCAGTTCTAGGTATTGGGGTTCCCACAACCTTTGACATATTTACATTGTTATTTCTATTTAATGAGGAGTCCAAGGTAACACCTCCACTTTGTATTATTGGTGAGGTATGTTCTATCTCACTAAGAAAAGGGGCATTGACAGCGGGGCTCTCCAGATCAGCAGCTTCAGTCTGCGCGCTTCTTGTCTGAAGAGCGCGGTCTTGACAATGCGCCTGAGGGCCCGGTTTAGAAGTGGAGTAAGCACAAGGACGCACAATAGCTCTCTCACTGGTCAATTGCACAATGAGGTGTAGTTGATGGTTCACTTTTTGGTCAATTACTTCGTATAACCTTGCAATGGACAGTAGGGCTGTATTCATTGCTGCTAAGGTGTCGTTTAAAGCGAGGGCGTCTGGTGATGGAACCGGTGTGATGTTTGAAAACCTGGAGTTATGGGAACTATGCTAGGACGTCTCAGTGTGGGCTCAGCAAAGGATATAGAGTGATTGGACGAGTGGTGTATAGAATGAGTGACAAGGTCAGGTGATTTGGATAGGTTATTAATGTCAACTCGGGAGGAATCACCCTCCTGCATGTGCACTTCTAATGGCTCAATCAAAGGATCTATTTCAGTGTTCAAGGACATAAGGGTATTAGTCATCATTTCCATATCCGGTTGTCCCAGCTCCAATGAATTCGAATGTATAAATAATATTGCTTGTGATTCCGAGGAATCACTATTTTCTAAGTCCATGAAGGTCAGGGTTTCGGCATCAGCTTGCCCAGCAAGTGTTAATGTGTCGTTTGCTCTACGCAATTCGACTTGGGCAGCAACTCTGCATAATGCAGGTCCTTTGAGTCCCGGTTCAATGGCTTGTGCATACAATTCTGGCGGTTTTGAGGCTGGTTCCAGGTTTGATTGTACCATCTCTGAACCTTGAAGGTGAACCCCCGACACTCGGCCTGTGAGTTCTGCCATGACGTCATTAGAGTTGGTGGCCACATTCGATACCTCATCAAAACCGAAAGCTACCAATTGCGAATCACTCACGACAGTGCCAGGTTCTTCAGCTGAGGCATTGTAATCAGTGCTTACATTTTCGCCAGCCTTGGCCTGTACCACTCCATTGCTGTAATTCAGTTCAATGTCGGCTCCCATTGAATGAGGCTGACGTATGGTTTTCAAACAGCGCGTTTTTACAGCAGCTGTTGCTAAAGATTTTCTTAACGAAGTGTGCATCTTTGCCGTCACATTAGTCATTTCTGGCATTCCAGATTTCAGCGAGTATAACCCAAGTTCCATTGTAATCGCCATTGATCGATTTTAGAGCCAGACAATGATACTTCGGCTCGAGTGCAAGAGTTCAAAAGATGAACGCAGAACAAATATACAAACAACTTCCAGCAAATATCACACAGACTAATAAAGGCTTTTCGATTACTAGCTTACCAATTCAACCAAATGGAGGATGGAAATGCGAGCTTGAAGTGAAATTCAGAACAGCTCTCTAGGGGCTAGCGTTTAGGAGTTATTTTTACACCTTCCAACCCTCCAATCCCGCCCAAGACAGCCTACGACAGCCCTTGCCAAACAGCCCTTCACTTAGAAAGATTTCAGTGCCTTTGTATCCAAACTCCCTATAACAAAAAGAAATGAAGTCAATTCGAGTCTCTGTCTTTGAGTTGATAACTCAATGCTGTTCGCTGCCAAGCATACCGTGACTTCAGAAGACTGCTGCGCACTGCAATCCACGTTAAGTCCACAAGCAAAGTAAAGGAGCAGAGCGATGTGCAGCCAACTTCAGGGCTTTATTGAAGATCATGGTATCCTGGGGGCATGCCAGTCAGGTTTCAGAGCCAGGCATGGGACTGAAACCGTTATGCTGGACCTTAAATCCACACTGGCCAGCATAGTGAACAGGGGACATCTTGCACTGCTGATGTTGCTGGATCTTTCTGCGGCCTTCAATCTGGTCGATCACTCCCTACTGGTATCCAAATGAAGGAACCAGGCACACTGTTCGGACCTGGCGGCACAATGGAATGACATCCTTCCTTGGGCCACCTACTGCCAGAGTAGCAGTTGGTGATGTTAGCTCCACTCTCACTGGCCAGGCCTGCGGCGTTCCGCAGGGCTTGTGCTTTGGGCCCACACTTTTCAATATGTACATTAAGCCTTTGCTCACTCTCCTGGACCACTTGGGTGTCCCTTACTCCAACTATGCAAACAACACCCAGGTCATCCTAGAGCTCACTGGTGACCATGCACAGGACTCGGGGAACATCATAAAGTGTATCGTGGATGGCTGAAAACTCTTTAAGCCTCAATAGAGATGAAACTGATCTCATGATCATCACTTCAGGTCCACAGCTGAAAAAACTTGACCCAGCATATGACAGCTTCAGACTCGCTGGCTTCCCCATCAATATGGCCAAGAGTGTGAAAACACTTGAGGCATTATTAGATGCTGAACTAACCATGAAATTCCATGTCATCCACACCCGGTCCTCTTGTGGTTACACTACGAAACCTCTCATATACGTTCCTTCATTTTAGCAAGCAACTGCTCTCTTCTGGCCGCCGCCCTGGTAACACAGTATTGTCTGTGGTCACTGGGGAATTCATCACCAATGGCTCGAACCACACAGGCAGGTATTACTTGTCAAATGCAAAATCCCAGTCTACCATGAATCCACCATATAAAGGCACGATATGCCACAAGTCTTTACCACCTGTGTAATAGATACAGAAATAGTTTACTTGAATGAACCCAATAATTGCATTTTTTTGTTTGCAGTATCTTGTAAAATGTAAGGCATTGTTATGCTTTAAAAAGTACCTTTTTGTGTAAAGTACATAGTACTGACATTAGGGATCAATCAGAAATGTGAACTCAGATTCCAGCAAAAACAGTTTGGAAGATACTTCCAAGTGAAAGAAAGTTAATTGTTTGGACGATAAATCTAAAAATGAACACTTTGGTTTCAGATTAGAAGGAGTAATTTATTCAATTTGCAGAAAAATTATTTTGTCAGTGATCTATTGAAGTCATATTGATGTAGGGGAACGCCATATTATGTTAGCCGTGTTGGTCATCAAACACACAACATATAAAGAGTGAACTTACTTGTTACTTGGATTACAAGGGCAAACTGTGTCTCAAAGTTTGTGCATAAGGACTATCATCATTCTTAACACTGATCTTGTAAGGCAGGCGGCCCTGAAGTCATGCAGCTCGATAATGCATAGAGGTGGTGTGTCTTCTTCAGCAAATGGTAGGCCAAGCAGCCAGAGGTTTCTCTGAAACAGCAGTTCTCCACCAGAGTAGGCATACGCTCACAACGATGGTAGCTACACCATGTAGAAACGTGTTCCATCCAACTGTGTTCAGGCTCCAGTGATTGATCCTCATGACTTTCATCTGATTCCACATCGTCTCGAGTTCTTTCTCTTTCAAGGATTTCTTCTTCTGAATGTTCAGGTTGGTACAGGTAGGGCTGAATTGTTGCCATAATTCCTGATTAGTGAAGAAGCATAGAATCAACAGCGAGGTAAATAAAAACGTTTTTGTTTGTATACAGTAACGAAAAGAGGTTGAATGTTAAAGAAAGACAAGCGAAGAAACAGCCATCTTACAAAAAGACATTGTGAAAAGACAAGATGAATAGGCTCAAACTTTAAAAGTTTGCAAGGACATGTGTCCATAATATAAGAAATGAAAAGTGACTACTGAGTTAATTCATGTTAGGCAGTATAAGTACCAGTTCTCAGTGTGTCACACTTGGTAGATAGCTGAACAGAGCAGAAACAAGTCAGGGAAGCTCGAAATCAAATAGACTGACACAAAGGAAAAAGAAACTCCAACGTTGTGTGATCAGTAAGGGCTTGTTTACACTTATCGCGGAATGAGGCGTCTTGCCATTTCCATGGAGACACGTCAATAGATTGTGCACAGAGGATGTTAACATGAGACGTGCATTGGCTTTGTAAAAAGGGGCGTGAGCGTCTAGTGATGTCAGCTTGAGGGACGGGTGTTCTGAATTAGTGCCACGAGTGCACTTGAACCTAGGGCGATGGATCAACGGATAAGATTAGCACAAGATGGCGGTACCGGACATGTCATTTGTGCATGTGTTAAAGTGAGAAAAACTTGGGTAAGTTGCATTGGACATTTTTTTAAGAACGATCGATGTATGCTCTAAAATACATGCCTGATTGATTGGGCCACTAACATTTCTGACTGAACTACCCCTTTAAGGTTACCGCACATCCATAGTTTTACACACAACCAAACAGTTTCTCTTTCTCCTATGCAATTTGTATTTGACTCACGGGGCTCAAGAGCTTATCCCTGGTGGATTCTCATGGTGGTTACTTTTCATAATCAATCTACATAAGAGATGTATCTCAATCAGTATCTAATTGCTTGTCCTTCTGTCCTTCTATCCCCCTTGTACCTGATATTCATCAATTGTTTACGCACTGATAGTATACATTTTTTTTTGTCATTCGCAAATTGTGTCTTATTGTATTGAACTTTTTTTTAATACCACTAGTACTCAAATGGCTTTTTTAGGACTCACATTTCAGGTGATTTACAATTTGCTATGATGATTAACTAATGTATCATTGCAACAGCCTTGAAAAAGACCTGTATTATGGTCGAAACACCTGTTGGCTGTCCGTCATATTAATGGATTAATTTACATATGCAGGCTCCACCTGCATAGATGTCTGGATGTTTGATTATTTCAGTTTGATGACACACTAAATTATACTTTTTGTTCACAACAACTTTTCCACGCGCATAGTTGTCCTGGATATCTGGTTATTTTTAATAGTTTTGTTCAGGCCTTCATGGTGTAGGTCCTTTACCCAGACACATGCTGCAGGATGCATTTTTCTATCGACACGAATAATAGTAAACCTAGCGCAGGTGATTCTACAGTTCATCGTCCCCCCATGTAGTTTTCTAGAAACTTGTAATGCGGCCCTGTTAGGGAGAATTCTCTTCTAAGGCTAATTTCCCTTACCTATAGAGTCCCCCAGCAGATTTGCTGGATTTGAAGGGTTTCATTTTTTCTCCTGCTAAGAGTGAGACCCTTTTTTCCACTCTTAGACAGATTGCAAGTGTGTGTTTAGGCTATCTTGTGTGCTTATGGTCTATGGGGTTTTTTCTCACCCTGATAGGAATCATCTTTTTAACATGTGTGGTACACAGCACCCTCCGTGCCATACCACAGGGGTGTCCTCGCGACCCCCAAACATAGACTCCATACCCTGGGACTGACTACTGTCTCCCAGGGCATGTAAAGTCCCCATTGACTTTACTAGTCAATAAGTATGAACTAAACCAGTACAACCCATCTTAAAATGGAAGTACTGGGAAGGGTTAATAGTTTTTCCGTAGTGTTAATTTTCGGGGGGGTACAGTACAGTCCCTCTCTCAAAAGTTTCTGGCTGGTGGCAGTGGTTACTACAATAAATATTCAACCGCAAATATTTTCCTATGGGATTTTCCCATTGTTCGAGGCTACCACTTTTACTGATAGCCTCTAACATACTGCCAGTTTATTTTAATATTAACTTTACTCTGGTAGGTTTTTATTGCCAGAATCTTAATAGTATTTCTTTCTCGTGTCTTTCTCTGAAATCCTAACCCAGGTCACGTATCCTTTGTTCGTCCTTTTGGCGGACTTCTGCACAGAAGCCCACCTCTCCGCGCCACTGAGTCTGGGGTAGACAGGATGTGTGGGAGGGGAATAGGCACCTTGGACAGGGTTACCTAGACAACCCAAGTCACACTCTGCCCTGATAGGCTGGGGGGTTCTCCCGCCAGGAGAGCCACCCCACTGTGTGACAGCTAAGCTGTATGAATGAATGGGGGTCTTGCTGCATAAAAGCAGGGTCCTGAGGACTAGAGGACAAGACGTTGCCAATGGAACTAAGAAACTGAAGAGGAGAGAAGCTGAAGACATCTGCAACGACCAAACCACCGGTGAAGCCCTGCTGCAGATCCTCACCACTTTTCTCCAACGACTTGAGAAGATCTTTGCCTGTAAGAGTCTTCTTCCCTTGACCTAGTGGCGCCAACCAGTTTGTCAATCGCCTTCCAGGACCTGCCTTGGTCGAATCGCCAGTGCCCTGCACTCAGAGACCGGATAGCCAGGCACCCGTCCACCACGACCGCGATTTAAAGTAGCTTACCTTTTAATCCGTTTCGGCATCACAGCGGCTGACTTCTTCCCTGGGCAGTGCAGTAACTCGGAACTTCCCCCACGACGAGAGCCTCTCTTCCTCTGTTGGACAACATGAACTGCCAGGAACCACCGCCACCGCAGGAGCCACTTCCACTTTTTCAGGTACATTGTTCCGCCAGGCCTCCCGTTTTGTGGGGTATTGCTAAAGGTGTTTGAAATCCTTTACCTACCTCCTGGGTTGGCTGCCCCTCTCGACTAACATTATCTTTTACCTTCTGCAACCTCCTTTTGAATCGTTAAACCAAAGAATTGACTGCAACTACTAGAACAGTTTGATCCTGGGCACATTGCCCTGTACCACTAACTCTGGCACAGGCCTATTGACTTTGGCAAAATCTGTTACATCTGCCTTCATTAGATTTCTTTTCGCCCTCAACTGTGTTGGTGCACCAGAAACTCTTATAACCACTCTTCCTTCCCTCTTAAATATTGCTGAAGTGCCATTTTGCTCAGTTTTCACCTATGTATGACTATTACTAGAGTGCTACCCTGCCTAACTTGTTCCCAATCTACTTGGGAAGTATTGCTCAGGTGTTTAAGAGGTTAAATCTGTATACATGTCCTTTGCCCCCCTTTTGAGAAATTACTAGAGTGCCATTTTTGTTTGGTTGACCCTGCGCCATTTTGCTCAGTTTTCACTCTTGCTCAAACTTGTCTATATTTTAAATAGGGAGTTGCGTATACTTTTCTTGACTGTTTTAACTTACTTTGATAACTGTGATTCATATGTTGAACTAAAAGTGTGTAAAATAAATATATCTACTTTTTTAATACAAAGCTTTGGTCAGTGTTTCCTTGCGCCATAGTACTGTAGTCCTAATGTGTAAACCCTGAATACTGCTCATCTCCCTCCTGAGATAAGTCTGACTGCTTAGCCACAGCTACCAACTTAATCTGTGTGGTACAGACTGATACCAAAGGGAATTCATTGCATATACCTGTAGTCTTAATCTGCTGTAGTGCTCCCCAAGGGAACTGTATGGATTCTGCCTAACAGGCCCATTGAGCCATCCACCTATCTAGCCATAGGCACACTCGTCAACGCAGTCATTCTTTCATCCTATCCCCTCACATTCAATTCTTCATTCACTCACTTATTCATTCTTATTAAAATAAATAAACAGCTACTTGCTTTGTCAATGCCTGTTCTTCTAACACCTGCATTTCCAGCACTCGGCTTGAGGCTGGGGGAATGAGTTAGGCGCCCCCTCCTCCCCATATGGAGTTAAATACTTCTCTGAACATGCAGTGCTCTAGGCGTGCATGACCTACAGACAGATATAGACAGTTGCTCTGGCTGCTGCCGGCTGCCTAACCTTCCTGAGCTGACACCATTAAGGCAGCCAGTCAGGGCCTTGAATAATTCAGCAGTTTTATAATTATTGGATGAAAAGAGCCCTGCTGGAGAAAAGGGCGAGCCTCGCAAGGGCTGAGCAGCCCGCGCTCGGAGAGCCCTCCCTCCTCAGCGGGCCAAGGAGCTATTCGAAAATGCGTTGGGGCTGTAAGGCAGCGACTTATTTGAACGGTGTATAGTGAATCAGTGACCAGGCGGCTCACCTGAGTCATGGACTAAGATGTGACCCCTTGGCGTCACCCGATTTGACTTCAGTGAAAGTGACCCTCCTAGGCAGAATATTTTTCCAGAAGTCATAATCCCATGAGAATCCCATAAGTATAACATAGTTGCGAGAAATCCTAAAAGACATGCAAGTGAAACCGCTGCATTGGGATTTGGTGCCTGGCCTACAGACCCCAAGAGATGATGGGGGAAGGTTATGGGAGATGCAGGAGGCTGAATACAAGAATTGTGCAGTAGGGGATCAGAGGTAATTAATGGGGGGCAATGAGGATATTTTTTTTTGCATTTTTATAGCGCTACGAACCATCAGACATCTGAGCGCTGCTTATTTTCCACGTCGGAAAGATGAAAGGTTGAGTTTGACCCTGACTCGGCAGACTCAGCACAGATGGCAAAGCGAGTGCTCTACTCACTGTGCTATCTGACCGGGTTAATCTGAGCGTTAACAAGCTAAGAGCAAGACCCTTTGCATAAAAGGCAGTGGGAGTCATTTTGTTATGGCGGAACATAAACATGCGTAAAACACGTGCTCTTGATTTTTAACGTTCCCACACATTTTCTTTGATTGTTATGGTGCAATGGGGGCAGGGAGTGCAATTACCACTTCCACCAACCCCTGCCACTGCACCATACAAATGCGCCTGCATTAAAGCCGGCGTCTGATTTTGATGCTGGAGGTAATGCATTAGATTTCTCAGGATCTGTCTTCTTTTGACGCCTGCTAAAAGCAAGAGGTTCCATTGGAATGAATTGTTAACGCGGGCGGCCATGCACGAGTGGCAGGTGGCGTTTACTCAGTGTGTATTACGAAGTGCAGGAAGCAGGCTTAAGATGTCACCTGCTGTTTAGTTCATACGGTGAAAATTCCACGGAGGAAACGTGCGTGCGTGCACGTAAGTACAAACGCAACAGATCCTCTTTTGGAAAATGGCCTCCATTGTATATGTTGGACAAATCAATGAAGCAAGTGTGTGCCATTCTTTACATTTCATATAGCTTTTTCGCGAA
Organism: Ambystoma mexicanum; assembly: GCF_040938575.1. Classification (NCBI taxonomy): domain Eukaryota; kingdom Metazoa; phylum Chordata; class Amphibia; order Caudata; family Ambystomatidae; genus Ambystoma; species Ambystoma mexicanum. The sequence continues at coordinate 652,510,689 of NC_090935.1, read as the reverse complement.
TGTAAAGGGACGGCTCTCTGGCACCTTACACTGTGCTTCTGAAACACATGAGCCTGGACCCAAGAGACCAGTTCAATCCTGTGCCACCATCCGTGGCTCCAGTCCAGTCTGGACACACGAGGGCTGTGAGACAATGACACTGGCAACCAATTTATTTTGACTGACGGCTCCATCATCCCACCATGTCCCTGCCACAGGCTTCAGATGCAGGTAGCCGAGTGAATCCTGTCACGACAATCGGAGCATACATTTCTACAAGGGTATTACCCCACACGGTATTCACCCCTCCTACTAAGTGGGGATATAATCGAATTATTTTACAAACAAAGGAGGAGTCTAATCCCTAGTAAACATTAACAATATCCAAAAATGCACACAATGGTAATACCATGACATCACCTTGTACATTCGTCAATTATCAGTATATGTCCTCAAAAGATGTTCCAAATCACATATTTTAATATTCAAAAAGAACTCAAAAACACAAGACCCTGACAAAATCTAAAACACTTAAAAAGCATATGCACATGTTACAATACAATATATACAAAGCAATAAAAAACTATTTTAAACAATGAAAAGACACAGGAAACAAAAGTTGGAACCTGAAAACCGAGAACAGTTCCAAATTAATTGTTATTATTCCACACTGTGCTCGTCATAGCCCGACTTATATAACTTTCTGTCCTTAGTGTTGTGTGTTAACTGGACATTCCTCAGGGGCAATCATATCTCTTGTGCTCTGAAATGGCAGTCCTTTTCCGCTCAAAATTCTATTCTTAGTTTTCAAAAAAGATATTCCAAAATCTGTGGGTGCAACAAAGACAATATAAACATATCAATATGTGGGTGTCACAGGTTTGCGTTACTACACCTAGCCCTAGCCCTCAATACCAAAAAGGGAAGAAAAAAGGTAGGAAAATGTGACTATACCTCTACCTGAAAACTGGCGTCCCAAGAGAATAATTTTCTTAGGCCAAATAAGGTTAAAACTCCTTAGTTCTGTAGACACTGGTCGTCTAGTCCAACAACAGACCCCACGGTTAAGCTGTACCAAAACAAAATAACGGGGCGAAAAGTCCCCAGAAGAGACTGTTAACAAGCATCTAAACAGATCTGTTATACAGATACACACAGAATCTCAAAGCAATCTAATGGGACACCCCGTGTCTCCAACACTTCTGGTCCCTCACCTTAATAGAGCCGTAGAGAAACGTGACATTTCCAATGGATAAAGTGTCTCAAAGGCTTCAAACGTCCTCCGATGGATCAGGTAACAACCGGATGTTTTGCCTCCAAAGTAGGTCCTAAACACAGAATAGGCAAGTATCCATTACAACCCAATATAACCAGGCAAGGCCTTATTCAAAAAATAGGCTCCAATATGGGGTTATACTAACCTCCCTCAACACGCGCTCGTAGCGTGTCTCAGTATCCACTCCCTTCGCTGTGAGGAGCAATCGACTTCGTTGACTCGCATCGTAGGGAAAAACAAGTTTGAGCGCAGGTACGTCCCATGAATATGACGTATACTAGTTCCGCGACCGTTGGTTGTCAAACAACCATACGTATCGCGATCACGTGATATTATCACGTGATGGCTGGTATACAAACAGAAAAACGCCCTAATTCGCTGCAATTCAAGGTAATTAAAGCCCCTGCTGTCTGAACGTAAACGCTTCTCGCACATGAGTCGCTAAGCAGCCACCTCACACCATTTATTTCCGATCACGTGAACCCGTCACATCTTAAAAAACCGTATCATAGCCATCCCAACCAGGGCAAAGGCTACTCCCTGTATACTCCAGTGTACATGTCCAGCCAAAGGGACCCCACACCTTCACAACCACTGATCCACATAACTACATATGGATCAGAAACGGGGATTGCAAGATCTCACTAGGGTACGGGCTGCATCAAGGATAACACATGGAAAGTGAGCCTCTTGATCAAACCGGGAGCCAGGACATATGAATAAGCCCCCTCCTTGGAATGGACAAAATGGTCATAAATATGAGTGCACACAATGCAAGTATCAGACAAAAGTCCCAAGAAATGACACACATATTCCATTATGCCTGTCCCAGAATCAGGGTCAAAGAGGGCATGGAATATAGCCATCAGGAAGATAGATAGACCCAGGATAGGATTAGGCTAGGGAAATGTTCATCTCACATTATTCCATTCAATACTTTCATTAAGTCCCAACAGATGACTTTTGGTCATAAAAATCAGTTTCTGCTCTAAATTGACCAATTTCCTGTTAATCAAATCTTGACATTTCCCTGTTACTTTCTGCAAAATACACCACTCAAAATCATTTTCTGAGTGACCCATCCTTCTAAAATGGGACACCAAAGGTGCGGTATCAATATTGTTCCTAATGCAGCTCCTGTGTTCAATCATCTGTGTTTTACATTTCCTGTTGGTCTTCCCAATATATATCAAAGAACACGAACACTTAATCATATAAATTACATTGTTGGTATTGCAATTAGTATGTTCTTTTAATACCCATTCATGTTTAAGACCCAAATTAACTTTCAAAACTTTCTTAGTCAAGGGACACATTACACAATTCCCACACGGATAGTGGCCCAACACTTGTGGAAGATTCCAAAGAGTACCTTGTGTGCGTGGATAAACTGTAGTACGCTGGACATCATTTTCCATTACAAGGTTCCTAATGTTAGTACTTTTCTTAAAGGCCACAATAGGTGTAGGAAAAGTCATACATTTTTTTCCAGTTTTTGCAAATAATACCATTGATTTTATATGACAGGTTACTGAAAGTATTAACCAAAACCAAAGGAGGATTAGAAGTGTCTTTGATCTTATTCTCAAACAGAGAGCCACGATCATTATTAAAGGCTCGTTTTGCTGCTTGTTTCACCACTCTCGGAGGATAACCCCTATTGTTCAATTTCTCAATTAGTACGTTTGCCCCTTCTTCATAGTTCTCTTTGGTACTGCTATTTCTTTTGATACGCAGAAATTGTCCAAAAGGTAAATTATCGCAGACATGCTTTGCATGGTGACTCTTGTAATGGAGAAGTGCATTTTTATCTGTTAGCTTCACATAGGGTTTGACACATAATTCCAAATTGTTGTGATAAATTGTGAGGTCCAAGTAGTTAACTTCCATAGTACTGAACGTGGCCGTGACTTTTAGGTATCTATTTTGGGTGATCAACCATGTCATGAATTCTTTTGCCTCCTCTACAGAACCATGCCATACCACAAAAACATCATCGATGTACCTCAGCCATGTAATTATCGGATTTTTGAAAGGATTCAATTCTGAGTACACTACTGTCTGTTCAACCATGTCTACGTACAAATTAGCTAAATTAGGGGCCATGGCAGCCCCCATCGCTGTACCTTCCGCTTGTACACAATATTGTCCGTCAAATTGAAAAAAGTTGTTAACCAAGGCAGTCTCAGCACACCACAATATGAACGAATTGCTCACAGGATGGTTATCTTCCCTTAGTAGCAACGTTTCCTCAATCACTTCTAGGGTGGCTCGCTGGGGAATATTAGTATAAAGCGATTGAATATCCAGACATATTAACACATCTGTGGAGGGATTGAATGGTAAACCTTCCATTTTGGAAATCGCATCTCGGGTGTCTTGTACATAGCTGCGCATTTTCATCACAAAAGATCTTAAATACACATCCACAAATTTGGACAGGGGTTCCAGAAGGGAGTTAACCCCCGAGACAATAGGTCTGCCTGGAGGTTTCTCTAAACTCTTGTGGATCTTGGGGAGTATATAGAAGACCGGTGTTCTGGCTGACTCCCTAGCTAAGTATTCTCCTTCCTGTTTACTGATCCATTCTAGTTCTACAGCTTTTTCGACCTTCTCTTTGATCATTTTCTGTAATGTCGGGGTGGGATCCCGATCCACTTTGCGGTAACTGATGTTATCTGACAGCAGTCTTTCGCATTCTGCCATGTAATCCTGTTTATCGAGAATAACTATCGCCCCGATTTTATCGGCTTGGCGAATCACAATACCATTGTTATTCCCTAAGTTCCGTAATAATAGAATTTCTTTTTGGCTAAGATTAGAATTTCTGGGGATGCTTTTTGTTCCAAACACTCTATTTCCTTTAGCACCTTTTTCTCAAAGACTAAAGATTCAGGAGAATGTGTATGAACAGGAGGGCAAAAAGTAGAGGGATTTCTTAAACCACTAAAGTTAGTACAAATATTAGATGGTTGGTCACCAAAAAACTCCCTAAGATGTACTTTACCCATGAAGGCGTTAAACTCTAGCCTGAACTCAAAGGGATTATGGAATTTGGAAACCACAAAATTCAGACCCTTACTCAGAGTTTCCTCTTCTTCCACCGACAACCGGTAGTTAGAGAGGTTACAACTACCAACCCCGGTGGCTGCGTGTTTGCATGCGGTCTCCATCCCATTCTAGCCCGCCATTCCCTCTGCCTAGAAAAGGTTGACGTCTTGGTCCATTACGGGTACCCCGAGTATTACCCTGATTTCTACCCCTTCGACCACCCCTACCTCTTTGGCCAGGGTTCGACAAGTCATCCTCATGGCCCACTGTGTTTCCATCTTCACTTGAACTATAGGATGTATTCCTGAATCTCACCCTCCGGTTATTCTTTTGTACTCCACTCTGGGCCCCAAATACATAGTCTTTTGTAATGTAAGGGAATACTTTTTCGGGTGAAAAACTCGTAAATTCTTTCTTTAATCTCTTAATTCTTTCAGAACTTGTATCCATTTTAAAAGATTGCATTTCCTTCATGTGTGCATCTAATTTGGTCTTGAAAATTTCTATGTCAATTATTTTCTTCATCTCTTCCTCCAAGGAAGTCAACTCAATCATTATTTTCTTACTTGTTTCTTGAGCTGTTTCAATAATCAAAACCAACCAATCCCTACCACACTTATTTGCTATATAGCTCCATTTTAATTTGAAATCTGCATTATCCAAAAAGAGTCTGGGTTCATTCCGAAATATTAACCCTTGTGGAAGGGCTTGATTTTTCAAATATTCAATCATAATTATTGCATGCAATTCGGTACGGACTAAACGTTTCCGTACTTGAGTTAATTCATCCCATTGATCATCTTTGCTCATCTCACAGAGTTCACTATCTAAACCTAAATCAGGGATAGAATTCAAAAGTTTCAAAATATAGTCTTCTGTATAGCCCAGACTCTTATCTGCATTGGAAGCCATTTAAAGTGATGGAGGAATTAGAAATATATGTAGTCAACTATTACAATGACTCACATATAAAGGTACATTCAAAAACCGTGTGGAAATTAAGGACTATACTCTTCCAAACCAGTGAAAAAAAGAACCCTACAACGAGACAAAAGTTGCCTCTTAAAGCATACATTTCTACAAGGGTATTACGACAATCGGAGCGCCATGCATGGCAGAGTGATGACATTCTTATGTATATACTGCTTCATGCCAAATTCCTCCCGCGCCTAGGCGCTTCATTGATAGGGGTTCTTATAACCCAATTTAATAGTATTCAATGTATTCACCTTGGAATGGTAAAGGGTATTTGAACCCATGTCCTGCAGGGGGAAGAGCAGATGTCGGGGGCACGTGCTTAGCCCGCTTTCAGCCCTGGAAGATTAGCACACTGAATACAATTTTACTAGCAGCAATCTGGAAACTGCAGCACCCAAAGGCCGCAGCTAATGAACGTATCCATTTACAGGTGTCGAGTAGGAAGGTATGATTACGCCTTATTAGTGAAACACTACAACAATGAATGTACAGCACACTTATGCTTCTTCTTGAAAAGGTAAACAATAAACACATATGTCAAGCTTGCAGTCGAAGGCTTTAATAAGCGTTCAGGCAGACAGTGTCCAGCCAATGCATTTCGGACCAAACTGGTCCTTCATCTCGTTGAAATCTGGCGTGAAGGGTAGCCAAGTCAAACACATTTGACGGAATTCAGTGCATGGGCTGAAGAATAGCCAATTGGCCCATTCCCGAGAGTCCTAATATATGCGCCATCATCTTTTAGGGATTTTTCCAGGTGCTTTTAATCACCTGGGTGTTGTTTGCATGCGCATTTAGATGCATTTGTCATGAAGTTTGACATCAGATCATGGCGCACATACTCATTGTTGTAGTGTTTCACTACTAAGGCCAACCATTATTATTGAGCTTGCTCAGTCTGCCTTTTTCAATAGTTGCTATCCATCCAAGTGCACAGACGGTATAATGGTTCGCACCAAATAACCAGACTGTAACCTTTTTTTTTGTTGAAATAATTTTATTTGAGAATGTAATACAAGGCTATGTATAATAACAGTGGATCAAACAGATGATGATATAACAATTGATATAGACTGACCCAAACTTTGGTATTGAGGATTCATGAAAGCTAAGTAAACATTTGTGAATTGATACAGAACAACAGAGGTCCACCAAATATTATAATTAATCTGATCAAGAATTTTCCAATTGGCCGTAATAGTTTGAATTGCAGCTAGGATAAAGAGGTCAAACAAATGACAAGCATTAATCTCCAAGACATCACGTAAAAATGCACTCCCAAGTAGAAGACATTTAAAACTGAAGCCATGTTGTATCCTGAACATTAGTTTCATTGTACTCCACACATGTTTCCAGTACATTTGAACATGTTCACAGTCGACAAACATATGCTTAAATGATCCTTCACCATGCAGGCAGCGCCAACATCTGTCATTTTGTTTTGGCTTGCACTTGAAGAGTTTCCTAGAAGTGATGAAAACTCTACGATGAACAAAATATAGAGTTTGAAGTAAGCTGGCTGATGTGGTAACCTAGGAAATGTTGTTCCAAACTGGGGGCAACCTTTATCCTCATTGTTTAGGTTACATTCTTGCTGCCATGCAATTTGTCAACCCCCACGCCAGATCCAACGTTGTTTAAGCAGATAGGATTTTATAAAACCCGGAGGCACTAACATTAAAAAATGGGCATGTGTTGTAATCTGTCATTATGAGGAGAACATGAGTTCAATAATAAAACTTCAAAAATGTCCACAAGTGTGCTCATAATTATAGCATATTGGTGCCAATAGAAAGCCGGAGTAGAACATTTTCTCTAAATTGATTAAAGGTTAACGGCACTGCCTGAACAAATACATGATTCACATATGTAATCCCCCCTAGAGAGCCATGGCCTCCAAAAGACAGGTTTGCCATTTACTCGTACCAAGGAATTAAACCAGAGATAGTGTGAAATTAACTGCTAAATTATTATTTTTTTTCAATCAGGGATCCCTACTCCTCCATTAGAAGGAGATCTTTTGTGTTTACTTAGTGACATTCTGTGCCGCTTTTTCCCCCACAAGATCTTGGTCAGAAACGAATCAATAGATTTAAACTAAGAAGAAGGAAGGGGGATTGGTAGCATATAAAGAAGGTATAGCATGATTGCAGATATCATCATTTGAATGGTCTCAATACCACCCCACTAGGACAAAAATAGCAGAGACCATGAGCTGGTTTATTCTTTGATTCTGGATAGTGGGACATTTGTATTTTTCTTGATGATATCCTTAATAGATGAAGAAATATGAATACCTAATATTTACTTCCCTTTGGACACCATTTCATATCAAAAGCTTGAGGGCCTGATTCATGTTTTTTTTTTTGCATGGTTCACAGTGACTTTGCACTGCCGACACAAAATCTGATTCATGGAACTGCGCAAAGTGTATTTCTTTCAGTGCAAAGTCAGTACAAAGTCATTTTTGCATTACAAAATGACTTTGCACTGCAGAAATACACTTTGCACAGTTCCATGAGTCAGGGTTTTCTGTTGGCAGTGCAAAGTCACTTTTCAGCAGTGTAAAGTCACTTTGAGCCGTGCAAATAATTCCATGAATCAGACCCTCAATGTGATGTTTAGTACGGCATATGTTGAAAGGTAGTATTTTGGATTTATCCATGTTAAGCTTGTAACCAGAGGCTATTGAAAACCGTAAAATAATGTCCAACATATGTTGTATACTAGTGTCTGGATATTTGAGGAGCAGAAGCACATCATCTGCATACGCCGCTACTTTTATTTGCACCCCACCTGAATCAATTCCTTGTATAGTGTTATCCAGTCTAATCGCTTCTAGAAAAAGTTCTGTTGCCAATATCAAAAGAAGGGGAGACAAAGAGCAGCCTTGAAGCGTACCTCTAAATAAGGGAAATTATGAAGACATTTGTCCATTTGTAAAAATAGCAGTTTTGGGATTGGAATACAACACATTAATCATCGACAGAAAAGGACCACCCATCCCATTTTTCATTTATTTATGTATTTGTTTATACCGCGCCATAAGCCCACAGGCATCTGGGCACCAACATACAGACATAGGACAGGTGCCTTACAGGCCACGGGACGACAATTAACACATAAATGATGTCAGTAGGGATGTTGATCTAACTCAGGATGTATGTTTATCTGAAAAGGTGGGTTTTGCGTTTTTTCCAGAAGATGAGGTAAGAAGGTACAAGTCTTATCTGTAACGGCTCCCATGCCATTTGAAAGCATTAAACATATAATCCCATTCTACCCTATCAAATGCTTTTACAGCTTTTACTGCATCAAGAGCTAAAGTTGTGCATGTATCTTTGGGCTTATGTACAATATATAAAATATCCAGGAATAATCTTGAATTAGAAGAGGACAATCTACCTTTAATATACACCACCTGGTAGTTTTTTAAATCAAATTAGGTAAGAATGGAAGAAGCCAAGATCTTAGGAAATATTTGACAATCAAACTTTATGAGGGACATTGGTCTGTAGCTTTGAGGAAGTTCGGGATCTTTGTTAGGTTTAGGAAACACAATTAACATGGCTTCTGAGACAGTTCCCTGTGCTTTACTCAATGTAATAAAATGGGAAAAGAGTTCATCAAGTTTAGGCACTAATAGATTGTTAAAGTGCACATAGAAATCTATAGGAAATCCGTCTGTGCCAGAGGCTTTACCTTTTTTAAGATATTTAATAGATTTAAGAATTTCATCTGATGAGATGGGGTTATCTAGTGACCTGAGATCCACATTGGGATATGTGGAGTGGGAAACATGACCAAGGAAATCTTGCTAATCAGGGTTATTTGACTGTGATACTGAAGAATATAATTTTTAGTAGAATTTGGAGAAGGTATCAATAATATCTTATTCAGAAATGTCCTATTATCCAAATGATCTTTAATGACTGTGACTCTTGCTTTTTCCTTAATTAATTTTAAAATATGATGCAAGTGATTTACTTGTTTTAGTGGAAATCAACATATGGAATCAACATATGTTTGTGTTCTTTGACTGTCTTCCGGGCCTATTGCGCTTGACTCATCCACATACATCACCCTTCGCTATCACTGACAGTTTGCAGCTGTGGGTGTGCGCTCGCAAGGGGGTTGGGAGTATGTGAACACTCAAGGTGCCAAATACCATGTACACCACAAAGGGTTATTTTGCAAGGGCACGGTAGAGGAGGAGCCAAGTACCTCTACCAGAAGTCCCAACCCCATTTTGCCTAAATGTGGGCAGCAGGAAATTGCGACATGCGCAAAGCCAATAATGGTGCCTATGGGGGGCGTGGCCAGCAGGCGAACGATGAAGACATGATCCTTTGTCGCTCCTGGGCTGCCAGCCTAATCCTGCAATCATCCTGTTTAGAAAAAGCTTGAGAATACCTAAAAAAACGCTACAGCGGCGGGTGAAGCATTGCCGCATCAGATCGAGACACAGCGGATCGAAACCGGTGCCTGTTTCCAAATATACGGCCACCAGTAGTCAGAAGCGGCGGACTGCGTACGACAATCAAGATGTCTGCCAGAGCCGAGAAGTAGGCTGGGAGCGCGGCGACTCAGCGAAGAAGGCAGCCTGAGGAGAGGAGCAACCAATCCGGCGGTGAGGTGGTGGAGGGCAGGGCGGCCACTGCCCCCTGCCCTGCAGAAGCAGAAAAGGTGAGCGATTGAGCAGGGCCAGTCCACGCCCTCCCTCCCCTGAAGTGGATAAACCCGGCCTGGAAGCGCTGAGGTGGCAAACACACCCCTGTACACAGCGGAGAGAGGAGGTTCCCCCCTGCCCCACGCAGTAACTAAGAGCGTGCGACACCCGGTATCTCTGGGGCGACCAGATATTACACGGACCCCAAGGATCCAGAGTGAACACTGAATCCTGCCACTTGAGGAGCTAGGGCTCCGTATGCTCGAGAGCAGACCCGCCGAAAGACCTGACAAAAGCGCATCAAAATTGCCCCAACTATATAAAGTGCGCACCGAGAATCGGAGCTCTACCTGCTAAGAGAGTGGAAGTGGGTGAAAGGGAACTCGCTACCCGAAAACGTAACGCAACCCACCAAGTCTCATAGAAGACATATCCATATCCAGTTTGTCCCCCAGCTACCATATCAGACTAAGATAAAGGGACAGTGGCTGCTGGGAGTTGCCGGGGGGGTGGCTACAGTAATTAACAATCGTGAGGTGGAGGCCGCCTCACAACTAACTGTAGCAGCGAGTGGAGGAGAAGTGAAAAAAAAGGTGAAGCACTATCGGCTAATGCCTGGGAGAGAACCTCCCAGGCCCTTGAGCTGGCAATACCGCCTATAATCAATGAAAATAGAGGGACTGGCCTACTGAACTGCGCAAAAGATAAAATTGCCCCTTTCACATATCATGCGCACCGGGAACCAGAGCTCCACCTACTAACAAACCAGAAGTGGGTGAGAGAGGGCTCCCCACCCAAAACGTAACGCAACCCACCAAGACTCGCAGAAGACATGCAAATATCCAGCTTGTCCCCCAGCTACCATATCGGATAAAGATAAGGGACAGTGGCTACCTGGGGTACTACAGTAATTAACAACTGGGAGGTGGACGACGCCTAACGACTAGCTGTCACGGTGAGTGGAGGAGAAGCAAAATAGTGGAGGCACCAAACACATTGAGTGCGTGACGTACTATCGGCAAGTGCCTGGGAGAAAACTGCTACTGGTGGTCCTTGAACTGGCACTACCGCCTATATCCAGTAAAAACAGAGGGGCTGGCCTCCTGACCTGCGCAAAAGATAAAAGCAGCCGCAATTCTGCAAAATTTGCACCAATCTCCCCTAGAACTCTACAGACGAAAACCCGCCAGTGGCACTCACGACAATCAAACTGCTTGTAGAAATGAAAGCAAGGATCCCGGAGTACTGCCTGCTTAGGCACCACTTGATCAAAACATCAACCTCAAATGTACTGCGACCCACTGAACCCACTCCAAGCAGCCCGAAGACGTAAAGCAGCTGTGAAAGCATCAACTGAAGCAGAGGAACACTTTTACAATACAGCACTGAATCTGCCATCATGGGGAAAGACAGGGCAAAAAACCCAACGACTCAGAGTAAAATGGACAAATATACCACCCCTGCCCACACCCCCCTGCAAGAACAGACCAAGAGCGGCGAAGCGTCAGAGATGCAAGAGGATAATTTATCCCTTAAAGATGTTATGAATGCCATTGCCAATTCGAGGACCTCAATGGAAAAGAAGATGGATGGCATCAGCACAGAGGTATCGTTACTGCGGCATGACCTGCAAAAACTCACAGCCCGCACTGGGGAAGCGGAGGACCGCATGTCAGAAACAGAGGACGGCTTGAGGACAATAAACCACCAAATGACAGGAGCGTTGGCACGCCTGAAGGCACTGGAAGAACGGGTGGAGGAAGGTTAGGGCAGAGCAAGACGAAACAACATTCAAATCCTCGGACTGCCCGAGAAGACCGAGGGCCCGAGTGTAAAACTGTTCCTGGACCAGTGGCTGACAGACCTATTTGCTCCCAAGACCTTGTCAAAATTTTTCTCCATTGAATGGGCCCACCGTATACCGACAGGCAGATCAATTCCCAGAGCTCCCCCGCGGACAGTGATAGCGAAGCTCCTGAATTATAGAGATCGAGACACCATATTACAGATGGCTAGAACCAAAGGCTCCATAACATACAATGGTTCCAAAATTGCTTTCTTTCCGGACTTCACCAAGGAGGTTCAGAGAGCGAGGCAATCCTTCGACCCGCTTAAAAGACGTCTTCAGGCCCTCAACGTAAAATACGGACTGCTATTCCCGGCCCAACTGAAAATATATCATAATGGTACATCTATACACTTCACAGACCCCAGGGAAGCTTGGATCTGGGCAGAAAGAAATCTAGAAGGTGACTGGAGTCTGAACCGAAGACAAGACAATGGCAGAAATAGGCCACGTCCGGAGAGAGCACCACCCGAGCGACCACAACTAGCGATGGAACCACAGCCAAATGAGGGCGAAGAATGATGTAAAAAGGCGAGGAAAACACAAGCTGACGGAACAAGCAATGCTGCCACCGAAATCCTAGCGGCAAGACCTGCTAGACCTGAAACGGAACTCAACTGTATATGGCTGGTGGCCCACGCAGCACGAACCCCCATTACTGTTCTTACAAGACAAGGATAAGTAATCTTTCCACCTAATGGTTGTAAGGGCCGGGGTTGGCTGGTCCGACTATTTGGAATGTAGGAAGCTAGTTTGTTAAGTTATAAAAGGTTAAAAAACAGGGCGACAGATGCTTCAGTTTGGGACAGAGTATGGGGAGGGGAGGGCAGGGGATATTGTTGTTTTGGAAAGCACAGGTCAATCTAATGCATCAACTAAAAGTCACATATGGGGATGTAACACTCAAAGAGACTGTAGGAGCGACATGCAAGACATAGAAACCAACAAACCACACAATGGCACAAGCAGGGCCCAACACTAAAAAACTACGGCTCCTAACATGGAATGTAAATGGTCTGGGCAATAGCATCAAAAGAAGATTGGTGACGCAAGCACTCAACGGATATGGTCCAGATATAGCGCTCCTTACAGAAACCCACATGGCTGGCACAAATTGCCACCTTTTCAAGCGCACAAATGACCGCACCGCGGTACACACAGGGTTCTCCATGGGAGCGAGAGGAGTGCTAATATTGATACACAATCGGGCTCCCTTGCAGATCACTAAAATAACCCAAGACACAAGGGGAAGATACGTGTATATCTATGGCACATTATGGAACCAGACCATCACCATTCTAACGATCTATTCACCCCCCAGGCTTATGTCCACCCTACTGGAGGATATCACGTCTATAATATCGGGGAACACAGCAGACAACTGGATAATATGGGGAGGGGGACTTCAATGAGGTCATGAATGTGGAAGTGGCCCGCACACACCTTAGAGAGAGAAACCTTGACATACCTACTAAGCTAGCTGCCTTTACATCTGCACTGGGGCTGAGGGATGTGTGGCACGATCGGCACCCAGCCGAGCGCAAATACTCATTTCACTCTGGAGCACACACATCACTCTCCAGGATAGACTACTTCTTCCTGCCCGCAACAGATATACATAAGGTAATGGAAGCGACCCTACTCCCACGGGGTGTCTCAGACCAAGCTCCACTGCTGATAGCCATTGAAACACAAAGACCCCGCCCCCCACCATCCTGGCGTTTAAACAACTACTATCCGGGTTTCCCTGAACTAGAGGAGAAACTCCAAATGGCCACATCACTTTACTTTGATTTGAACCAGGGCACAATAGACAACACTGCAATTCTGTGGGAGGCATATGAGGCATTTCTTAGAGGCGAGACCATTGGGTGGATGACGGCACACAAGAGAACACATAACAAAGAAGTGGAAGAAGCTGAAGCAGAAGTTAAGCGGGTCGAAACACTCTACATAAACACAAATTCAACAGAAAACAATAGGACCCTGACGCTGGCACAGAAAAAGTTACAAAATATAGCACTGAACTGTGCCAAACAAGCACATAACGCGATGCGCGCCAGTCTATATGAGACAGGCGACAAAGCTGGCAAGCTCCTAGCCTGGCTGGAGAAGAGGGATGAGGGACATGAACAGGTTACATACATTACCATTGACAATGCGGGGAAAGCCACGACCAATCAAGAAATTGCAGAAAGCTTTGCCGACTACTATGAAACACTGTACAGTGCCCCCACAGGTCCTATAGAGACCACCATACTAGACAAGCTCACTCTGCCATCCCTACAGGAAACACAGAAAACCAGCCCAGAAAGGGAGATTACAGAGGAAGAACTACTGACGGTCCTATCACAACATCAAAATGGGAAAACCCCGGGGCCGAACGGGTTCCAAGTAGAAACATGGAAGAAAATAGGGACCTCTGAGGTGGCGACACATATGCTCAACATGTTCCTGCATTCCAGAGATCTGGGAATCCTTTTCCTGGATCTGAGAAAAGCTTGTATAGTAGCAATTCCCAAAGAGGGTAAACCCCCAGACAGGTGTAGATCCTACAGGCCGATCTCCCTCATAAACGGCGAGGCTAAAATCCTGGCTAAAATTCTAGCAAATAGACTGTAAACGGTAATAACAGATTTAATTCACCCTGATCAATGTGGCTTTATGCCTAGAAGGTCCACATGAATGAACATTCACAGGCTCCACTTAGCCATCGAAAGAGCACAAACGATACAGGAACCACTTGCACTTCACGCAATAGATTTTGAGAAGGCCTTTGACTCGGTCCATTGGGAGGCCCTGTGGAAAATAATGAGCACAATGGGCTTTGGGGACCACTTTATGGAATGGGTGAAACTCCTATATAATGCCCCGATGGCAGAAGGGAAAGTGAACGGATGGTCATCACGCACCATCAAACTGGGTAAAGGGACAAGGCTGTCGGTAATGCTGTTCGCACTAGTGATCGAGCCCCTAGCGGTGCTGCTGAGGAACACACAGTCATGGACGGGATTTCGTTGGGCCCACGACTGGGAGGATAGAGTCTGCCTGTACGCTGACGACTTACTGATTTATCTCAGTAACCCAAGGGAATCATGTCCTATTGTCACCCGACTGCTGCAGAGATATGGGACGTTTAGCGGGCTGAGGGTAAACTGGGCCAAATCGATACTATTTCCGCTTAAAGGGAAAAACAGCCTGATTCCAGACAGCTGCCCATACAAGGTGGAAACAGAGCAGTTTCGCCATCTCAGCGTACTAGTCACGCCCAACATAGGAGACTATACGCCCAAAAACCTAGGCCCGATCGTAGAGAGGTTTGCAAACGATGTGGGACACTGGATAGCGCTCCCCCTCATCTTACTGGGGAGAGCGGCGTTGTTCAAAATGCTAGCTCTCCCGCGCTTTTTATACATACTACAAAATGCACCACTACACATCCCGGTGATAGAATTCCGCAAAATTGATAGGATACTCAGGAAGCTACTATGGGGAGGTGGACACTCACGCATCACATTAAACACCCTACAACGCTTCAGTTGGAAGGGGGGCATTGGACTCCCACACCTGCAAGTATATTATTGGGCCTCACAGATGACACTCATAAATGATATCCTACATGGCAGCCCTGAACTTCCACATAACCGAGCGGATAAGCACGCCAGACAAGGTCTCTCTCCACTAGAATTCCTCCACAAGAACATAAAACACCCACCCCCACGCACAATGGAAGCTCATAGAACACAGATTTGGGCAGAGACGCACAAACACATACACTGGGAGGGGAAGGTCACCCCGACACAACCTTTAGGGAAGAACAGGAATCTATCTGAACTAAACGGACTCCCGAAATGGGCAACCTGGGAGACAGCAGGAATAACCAAGGTCGGAGACGTGATACAAGAAGGCAAAATAGTGCTGTTTGAGTACCTAATGAATGTGTTCAAGCTACCTCTGTCAGAGCATTTTCACTATAGGCATATGCCACGCATTGGGTACACATATGCCAGCACTCTCTGATATGCCCGAATACACTCCAATTCAAAGAAACATTGTACTAGAGCACGTAGATGTAAAAACAACCTCCACAATATATAGCATGATTTCCTCATTTGCAACAACAGCCCTCGTTGGACTAAAGGCCAAGTGGGAAAAAAGATGTTGGTATAATGCAACCAGAGGAATGGATCGCAATCCTAATGCACCCCAGAGAGGTCGCTATCTCTGCCAGAATTAGACCAGTACAGTTAAAAATACTCCACAGAATATACTACGCAAGGGTGGCCCTGTACCGATGGGGGAAAACAACAGACCCTAATTGCCTGAGATGTGTACAAGGGGAGGGAACTTTCTACCATATCCTGTGGGAATGCCCACGTATCCAACCATTCTGGCGAAAATGCTGTGACAGACTCTCGCTGGTGATGGGCCGAGCGATAATAACAGATCCCAAATTGTTCATACTGGGAACGGAAGAAGACAACGAGATGTCTCGATATGAAAAACAAATGTTCTTGATGGTAATGGGACTGGCCAAGAGGAATGTGGCGCAATTATAGGGATCAAATATTGACCCGCAATACGAACAATGGGTGGCGGACATAGATGCATGCATAGCAATGGAAAATATGTATACACTGCCAGAGGATGTCCCGGGAAGGCAAATAAAATCTGGCACAAATGGGAGGATATTCAGAGGATGCATAGGAAAACCCAGTTGACTAACAGACTGCGACCCTTCCAGATCAATCAATCTGCATCGCAATACAACTGATTGAAATCTTCTGAAATACCCAGACAATGCACTAAAACTGTGACCTGTGAATTATGCTTTTCTACCTGTATGTTTGTTTGTATTGTATTTTGTTACTCTTAAAACCAATAAAATTGTTATATTCAAAAAAATAATGGTGCCTATACCGCGGAAAATCCTTGAAACAAGGTATCCATTGAGAAAACCCTACATAATGTACCCGCAGAAAAATGACAATCTCCTGAAGGAAGTTCCGGAAGTATGAAGATGAGTGAAGGCTGGTGATATCACATGAAGCAGAAATGTCACACCCAGCAGAGATGCCAATGAAGAAAGTATATAGACCTTATAGAATCTGATGGCAAAGATAATGCAAGTAGACGAAGTAATCATAAGGCTGCCTATACGTAGTGAATAGAGTGCAGGTAGTGCCACCAATATATGTGCGTATAGAATCTGGAAGTTCCACGATGCGTTTTAGCAAACTTGAATCCCGTGAATAGAAGGGCTGAAAGAGTGGCACAGCAGAATAAGACAGCTGATGGTGAAGGAAGATTTGAGAAAGCTTGCCTGGCCCACTATCAAGAGTTGGGGCCGCCAAGAACCTGGTTATCTACTCGAGAAGATACAATGAATGTGAGAAGCGAGCCAAGCTCCTGTTTGAAGTGTTATGGAAAACACTAGAAGTGCCAGGTTTTACTCATTTAATACTATTAAATACAACGAAGGAGCTCAAAACGTGGTCTCATGGTCAGATGAAAATAGACTTTGGGGCGAGCTACACCGAGACCAGAAGATAAGGCCATGCTCTCACTCCCTTTCATTCTCAGGCACAGTGAGCCTTTGCAAGGCGAGTTCAAAGACATTAATTGAATGGCAGACAGCAGGAGTGATGATGAATGTTGGACTAATTGGGTGGGGACCCATGACCAAGACAACCCCTCAGCAACTGGGGTATCAGCTTGCGTGCTGCTAGCGAGAAGAATATTCCAGAAGGGTACAAGTGTGCTAACCAATTATAGAGGGCCACGTAGCAAGATGCCCCATAGTTTGAGAAGCCAATAGAATGTTGTGTATTAGTATGACACAGAAGATGACTTGCACTAGGGGTGGGCGTAGCTGTCCACCTGCGCCTTAGAGATCCAATCACGATCCCGTATCCCATTGAAAGTATAGTTATATGTTCTCCTTAAGTATCACAAACCCCCATAGATTTCTGTATCTTGCCATGTATTATGATGTCAGTGATGATGAATTTTTAGTGTAAAGTTGTGCTTTTTTATGTGATGCGTTGAGACTTTTGAGAGAAAGAATACTGTGTGGTGTCCGTTGATGTCCATTGTACTCCCTGTTTTAGACAATTGCAAACAAAACAGTTGTGTTTTTGCCAACTTTCTGAGTCGGTCTGATTATTGATGTATAAGTAAGGTCTGCATCCCATCCATCTTATATACTGTTACCTCGTCTTAAAGGGCCTTCGGGTTCACTTGGTAGCAGAGGATGGTTCAGACCCTTCGGTTAGTAGGCTTTTAGCCGGAGGATCGCAAGGTTTCCTGTGAGGAGCGGCCGATATAGAACTCTTGCAAGAAAATGGAGACAGGTGAGACAGGACCCTCTTTCACAAAATCCTTCCTGGTTTCCACAGGTGCGGAGCAGATCAAAGACGATGGTGGCTGATTAGAGGAAGAGATGATCCCGAGGATCAGGAGCTGAAAGGAGAATGCTTAGTAGATTGAGGTTACTGGCAAAATAGGGAAATGGGGATTGTGGTAAAAGGAAAATAACGGGAGGATGATTAATATATGACGAGGAGCGTCAGAGATATATGATGCGGAGCATCAAAAAGAGCCCAGAGTCCTTGCTCAAGAGACGTTAGAAGGAGTAATTTCAAAACCCAAGTGGGTACTTAGGAAGCACATAAACAAGGTTTATGATATTGAATGATTCAAACTCCAGTTGGAGTATTTTGGGTGCCAAGAGAAAAGGAGTGTCATGACGAGATATATGTAAAGTCGACTAGTCTGTCTGTATGTGTATTTTGAAATTTAAGAAAGGTGTTGAGGAGCGACAAAAATAAAATTGTGAGGAGGGGCGCTGTTGAGGAGCCCAAGATGGCTGCCTCGCCGCGGAGCTCCGTGGAGCCTGGACCCAAATCTGCTTACATCTGCGGTCTGAGCTTCTCCCATCGCCTGATACTCGCCCAGACCACTGCCCATATTGCACCGTCTGTGCCAGTGAAATTCCGGCCGAAATCGGCCTCTGGAGGACCTGCTGTGCCGCACCGTAGTTTTGGGCCTGGCGGTGCACGCCTACCCCAGTGTTGCCGGAGGCCCGGCTGGGTATCGCCTCTGCGAGAGGCTGCATCGCTCGCTGTGGGCCCACTTGGCTTGGGCCCGCCTTCCGCCGTCATCCGACTCCTGCAGGCGGATGTGGCTGCTCCCCCTTTCCCTCCCGAGTGCTGCGGCTTCCTGGACGAATGACTGGGCCGCCCCAGGGCTGGGGCTGCGTCTGCTGGTGCCTGTGGCCGCCCCTTCTCATCGTGCTGCAGCTCCCCGGCCTGGCTGGACAGGCCGTGTGACGATTAGCGGCTACTGCGGGAGGCCACCTGCACCTGGCGGCCGCACCGCCTGGGGGCCCCACTTCTGGACACTGGTGGGTGCGAGGCCCAACGGCGCACCCCGCGGGCTGGAGGCAGTGCCCGCGGGGCAGGTGAGGAGCTGGGGGAGGAGGCTGGTCTCCCCCATTTGTCATCTACGCGCTGATGCCCGGCGCGGGCACCTTCCTGGCGTGGCAGGGGCCCTGTGTC
Source organism: Ambystoma mexicanum (assembly GCF_040938575.1). Lineage (NCBI taxonomy): Eukaryota > Metazoa > Chordata > Amphibia > Caudata > Ambystomatidae > Ambystoma > Ambystoma mexicanum. The sequence continues at coordinate 652,491,331 of NC_090935.1, read as the reverse complement.
TGCCCTCAATGTTTGGACTGGGCTGCAGACCCAGATATTTCTGTCTGCGGGTCCCGCCGAAGGCACTCCCCCCTCCCTAGCCCTGTCTACAATCCTCTTGCTACCACCCATATCCTTGGAGGGCACCACACCGCTCCCCCTGCTTGACTTGGCCCCAGGATCCTGTAACAACCTAAACCTGACTGTGGCTGCGGGGCTGTGGGGTCCACCTCCGTTCTATGACATTGGCCATAGTGCCCACATCAACATCTCCTTCTTAACCTCACCTTGTTGGTACATCCGATGCCCCACGCCTCACATTGTGCCTAACATCGCATTGGCGGCTTGATGACGTGGCCCCCCAGTGCCCAGACATCCCTAAGCTAGGAGTCTGCATGAACAACTGCCCCCATCGACTCCACATTGCAGCCCCTTCCTCGCTTGACCCCGAGTATAGTTGCTGAGCCACCGGCTATCCCTGCTCCCTCCACCAGGCTCTGGGACTTGGTGCTGCGCTCCCACTCCTTATGCTGCGCTGGGCCTGATTCGCTTGGCACACCCAACCGTATTGTAATGCCTAACAGATCCAGAGGGACTGGTAAGGTGGGCACCCTGACAAATTTGCGAGGACCACCCCACTCGCGAACTCTGAATCTGCGACATCTGCCCAGGAGGACCCTGAGCCTGATCCCCCCCCCTCTAGGGCACCGACCCCCGACCTCACCGCGATTGTGGAATCTATGGCCAAAAATGCTGCCTCTTTTCATGAAAAATTGGACGATATCAATGCCAACGTTGCATCCCTCAAGTCGCGGGTTGATCAGGCAGGCACTAGAATCACTGAGGCGGAAAATCGAATTGGGGCAAATGAAGATGGGCTGCACACCTTGCAAGACACTGTGGCCACACTAACTCGAGACATGAAAATGGTGAAGGCCAAGTGTGATGACCTTAAGTCCCGCTCGTGCAGGAACAACCTTCGCATTGTTGGGGTCCCTGAAAAGGCCCTTAAGGGGCGCATGGAAATGGCTGTGGAGAACTTACTTAAAGAGCTACTGGGTGACCATGCCCTTTCCCCATACTTCACGGTCGAGCGAGCTCACCGGGCACTATCACCGCGCCCCAAATCAGGAGACTTTCCCAGGTCCATCATCGGTAGAATTCTCAACTACAGAGATCGGGACCTTATTCTTCGATTGTGCTGCGAGAAGGGTGACCTGCGCCTGGACTCATATACCATCCGTATATTCCCCGATTTTTCTGTTGGGGTACAACAAGAGAGGCTCCAGTTCCTTGGAGTCAAAAAGTTGTTACGGGAGCGCAACGTCCCTTATGCAATTTTTTTCCCGGCCCGGCACAAGATCACCTTCAAGGAAAAACTGTACTTTTTCACCGTCCCAGACAAAGCTGTGAAATTTATAGTCTCAGATACCACTCCCTAACTCAAATGGGGGCTCGTGGTCGATGACTGAGCCAACAGTCACCAAGAACTGGTATAGTCTGGTCAATATTGTTTATTCTTTGATGTGCTGATGGTAACGACATCTTACTGATTCAACCATGAGTACGTATTTGTCACTCGAGAACAATCACAACTGTAGATGCCTCACCTGAGGCCATTAACTGTCCCTCACCGGGCTCTGCTTATCTGTTGACACTCGCTTATACATGCTCGTGTGTTCATTGAATTGCTCCCATACCCCAGGGTACTTACTAGTCATATTGAGGGTCCTCGGCCCCCTGTCTAAGCCTGGTGGTGTGGGTAATGTGTAACAACTATGCATCCCATTGCTTATTGTATCGCTTGATAATCCATGTCATTTGCATTTTGCCTAAGGTCCACCACACAGCAACAGCACACCCCACTGCGTTTGCAATGTTTGCTTTGGTTCGATTGAAGTTTGATGTTGGCCCCGGTTGGCCCGTCAGCGAGCTGGACCCACGTTGGGTCTTGCCCGCAGACCCCTCTATCATGGGGGATTTTGGGTTTGTAGGGAGGGGGGTGGCTGGGCACACTGCCTGCCCAGAAGGGGTGGTGTGGAAGGAGGGTGGGTTTGGGTTGGGTAATGTTATTGAAAAAGGCAGAGGTGGACTGGCAGACCACAAGACATCGGGGGGCCCGCAAGGGGGTGGATCCAGCTTCAAACGTGCTCGACGACAACGGTGGTGGGATGTTCCCTAGACACCTAGAATGCCTATAATAATTATGTCCTGGAACATTCAGGGCTTGAGTAACTATACTAAGGCTCGTAAGATCATGGCCTACGTTAATAGATATGGCTGAAAAATATTACTTTGGCAGGAAACACACTCCACGGGCCCTTTGACTAAGTGTATGGCGCCATCTTGGGGATCCAACAGGTATTCCACCTCATACTCCACACGTGCCAGAGGGGTTGTGACAATGATTCACAAATCACTCAAGTTTGCACTCCACAGGAGCTACATTGACCTGGAGGGAAGATACATCATATTACATTGTGCAATAGCCAACAGAGAATATCTGTTGGTGAACACTTATGGCCCCAATATAGACTCTCCCGACTTTGTAGACCAGGTGCTATCCATATTGCTGGGCTATGTGGGGGTGCAGATTAACTGGGGGGGGATATGAATTTCATATTGGATCCGGCGCTGGACAGAACAGCTTCAGCTCCCAGACCACTGTCTGGTGCGGCACGTAAACTACCAGCACACAGCACAACGCTTGATATTCGAGATTTATGGAGGGCATTATATCCACAAATACGTGAATACACTCACTACTCCTCAGTACACGATAGCTCCTCCAGAATTGACATGTTCCTACTGTCAAGCGGCATGCTGGGCAGAGTGGTGGACACACAAATACTTGCCCGCACCCTATTGGACCATGCACTGATTTTGATGTCCCTGGAACCGGGGATGCCTGCCCCTACCATCAACACATGCGATTCAAGTCTGCCGCTCTGCAGGATGTCATATTCAAGGCGGACATCCTTGCCGACACCGAGTCCTACTTCGAGCATAATACACCCCAGTCCACCACCTTGGGAGTCCCTTGGGATGCATTCAAAGCCTTTATCAGAGGAATGTCCATATCTAGGGAGACGGGAGTCCTCAAAACTATAAGAGCAGCCCTTAGCCGCTCCGAAGCCAGACTACGCGAACTAGAACGGGCACACCCGACATCATTTGACCCCGCTACCCTCTCCCAAATTAGCGAAGAACTCCAACTATTTAATGAACATGCTCCTAGGGAAGTCCAATACTTTAGCTGCCCATAAGCCGCGCAGAAGTATGGAGAGGGTGATAGACCCGGCAAAACACTGGCCGTATTGACAAGGGGAGAGTGGGGCCAAACACTGATCACTTGTGTCAAGGACGGTCGGGGTACAGAGCAATGGTCCGACCAGCAGATCTTGGAGGTCTTTACGGACTTCTACACTGAATTATACTCTCAACCCCCTGAACACAGTGAATCCCATATGAGAGACCTCCTCGAGCAGATACCCACGACTTGTATCTCTCCCGCAACCAGAGACCAACTGGATTCCCCAATCCTACTAGACGAAATAGTTGAAGCCATATCTAGTCTCCCTAAGGGCAAGGCGCCAGGCCTCGACGGGCTTACAGCAGAATTCTACCAGGAGCACGTAGCTATACTGGCCCCCCAAACTACTTGAAGTATGGCATGAGTCGCTCCGCCTAGGGATCCTTCTCCCAACACTACGCGAGGTTCGTCATAACGCTCCTACTCAAACCTGGTAAACCCGGCGATGAGTGTGAATCATATAGGCCCCTCTCCCTAATGAATCTGGACACCAAAATCTTCGCCAAAGTAATTGCCAACCGCTTTCTTCCATTTATCTCATATATGGTCTATGACGACCAATCAGGCTTCGTACATGGGAGATCCACATCCCATAACATTAGAAGGCTGCTCAACGTCCTGTCGCAAATAGATCAGGGCAAAAACGCAGTTGCGGTCACACTTGATGCCCAGAAGGCGTTCGATATGGTGTCCAGGAAGTACATGTGGCTGGTACTGGAAACTATGGGCATTGGGCCTAACATGTTGGGGTACATCAAGTTATTATATACTTCCCCAGTGGGCAGAGTGCGAGCCAACTCCCAGACGTCGGGCCTTATCCCACTCTTTAGAGGCACCCGGCAGGGCTGCCCGTTCTCCCCAATCCTTTTTGCCCTGGCAATAGAACCAATGGCTGACCATGTCAGGGCTCGCCACTCACGCAAAGGGATACGGTTGCAAGGCACTACTGAAATTATTTCACTCTACGCGGATGACGTGCTATTGTTCGTCAGAGACCCAGCTATCCACCATGATCCAATTCTACGCGACATCACCCGCATCGGCACACACTCCGGATTCACAATAAACTACACCAAATCCAAGCTCTTCCCCCTCACCAGCTCCACTCCCCAACCGGCCACTGAGTACCCGCTCCGCTGGTCCCCTGATGGGATTAAGTACTTGGGAGTCCAGGTGTCCCTGACCAAAGATACACTGTTAACAGACAACTACTAGGCCGCGGCACAGCAGGCTGAAGCCAAAATGGTGCGTTGGCGCTCCCTCCCACTATCACTTGCCGGGAGACTCTCACTTATTAAGATGATGCTGCTCCCCAAGCTGCTGTAGATATTCACCAATGTACCCATTTGGCTTGGAAAGAAATACTTTACAAGAATACACAAGCTGTGTGCTCAGTTCTTATGGCACTCTGGTGCTGTATGCAAAAAATGGTCCGACATGACACTTCCCTACGATAGAAGGGGGTTCACTGCCCCTGACCTGCTGCGGTACTGGATCGCGGCGCAGGCACAGTTCGCTTCCTACTGGTATCCTGGCAGCACCCATACTACAAGTGGCTCCCCGCCTGGGGATTTCCCGGGCTGGAACCAACACACGACACGGCCCTGGCGCAACAGACGTGGAGGCCGGGCCACTCTGGTTCAGCACTAGAACTCCTGCAGTACTATAGACTCCGTGCAGCTTTCCAAACTGCTTGGCCTGACTTCCCCAACGAACCCCCTGTCTCTCCTGGGATTGCCTACATCACTAATTCGGGTGGGGCCCGTGGGGTGGTTAGATGAGAATTTTGAGATAGGAAACATCAGAGACTGGAGTGATAAAGCCTATCAAGAGATAAGGGCGAGATGCAAATCAGGAAGCAGAGGGAAAGGAGATTGATCTGTAGTTGCCCAATTACACGGTGAAGAAGGAAGCCCATTTAGTCTCGAACATAGAGTCTTGTACTTAGACAGGCTGACCTTAAACAGGGGTGACTGAGAAGAGAGCCATACTAGTTGGGGACTAGATATGTCAGACAAAGAAAAGGAAACCTTCTGTGGGGAGGAGGGAGAAAGCACATGCAGTCCTGAGTGATGTCTGCAGACGGACAAGGAAGTGAGATGGTCTGATCTAGAGCAACCTAAGGATAGGACGCCAGATCCCATGGTGTACCTAGAGCAACCTAAAGTACGATTGCATAGTGAGAAGGATGAGTCGACACCATATGTGAACAGGCTGAGGTAATTGCCATGTAGAAGGCAATCAGGAACCATTGTCCCCACTATAGTTAGGCAGACGATGGGAGCCGATTGCGGATTTGCGTTCACTCAGTTCCCTTTATCGGAGAAAAGAGGGGCCAGACCACAGCATATCCCCAGACCCCAAATGGACAACGATAATTTAAGATGAAAATTCCCTAGTTTAACAGTGGTGTGGAGAAAATGGATTTATGAGCTAGAAAAGATGACAGGAGGATATTAAGGTTCTCCTAGCAGCCATTCTTGGGGAAGGTGCTGATGACATTTGGACACAAGCAGGTTGCTCAAGTGTCACGGCACAGAACACAGCTCGTGATGGAGCGCCATTTAAAAATTGCAGAGCAGATGTTTGGAGAGCACTCAGGGTTCAGTATCCTGATACGTCAGATATGATGGGTGCAATTATGGTATGTAAAATGAAAGATGACGAAGATCTGCTTGCTTACATTCAAAGTATTCAGGAATGCTGGACTTTGGAAACGAGGCAGCCGTGGGGGAAATCAGTGCCAGTATTTTACCACATTCTGTGTCAGAGATTGTTAGAACAGGTACAGAGACAGCTTAAGAAATTAGTGGGAATGGAAGCGAAGCCATGGGCAGAGATACAGTTGACTATCGCACATCACTGCCGATTGTTGCAAGAGAAAAATAAGAAGAAGGAAGATGCTAGGAAACTTGAGGAGGCTAAGTTGGTTCTGAAGAAATTGTCAAAGTACGCCATAGAAGGGGCAGTACTGACAAGCATTATTATTATTATTATTATTATTAAGGGCTTGGAACCCAGAAAGTGAGTGTGTACATCGGAGGCGAATAATCAATGTCAGATGGATCAAGGAGGGAACGGGTTCACGCCACAAGGTAGAGGAATGGGCTATAGAGGAAGGGGTGGTTTCCAGAATAATCACAGTGGTTTTCAAAATAACCAAGGTGGGTTTCAGAACATGCAGAATGATAATCAAAATGTGCAAGGAGGTTTTAATCATGGAGGGCTAGTTAGAAGAACTCCATATATTTTGGACATGTGGAATGACAGGGCACATTGTGTGAACATGTGAGCACCAAGGGTATGTACAGAATGTGCAATTCCCAAGAGGGGGGACAGGTTATCCTCCAGCATATAGCTCACAAAATAGAAGATCAGACGGTGCATCAAGCACAAGTGCTGTGAATGCAACAGGCATTGCAACCACAGCAAACACCATTGAATCTGCCTCAAGGGCTGTCACAGCATGCACCCATGCAGATACAGCAGAATGCAAACACGGGACAGTAACTGACACCTAGAGTAAGGGGTGTCACTGTGGTAGGAGGAAGTCCTTTTACGGGTATGGGGATAAGCATATACCCACAATAGGACAGCTCACAGGGTGACTTAATGTGTTCAGTACTATCGGTGACACCGAACCCCCAAGAGGAACCAAGGGTTGATGTTACCATTGGAGGCAAATCTTTTTATTTTTTTGTAGACACTGGGGCAACTCGCTCATGTTTACAAGAGGGAAAATATCTGTTATCGGGAAATGCTATGAATGCTGAAGGCTTCTCTGGAGCAACAAGCAGAGTTCCTTTAACTAAGGAATTACCAGTCTCTATATGAGAGTTTGACATGTCTGTTCCATTATTGTATTCATGGCAGACATTGGTTAATATTTTGGGCAGAGATTTAATGACAAAGCTAAATGATGATTTCCTTTACTGATGAAGGCATAGTGTGTTCCGCTCCAGGGATACATTATCTAAACGTGGGCAAATTTATAATGGTGTTTATAGGGCAAATGGCTCTGTGAGGAATGCAATTAGAGCTGTAAGGTTACCTGGCCTAGTGGGGAAGATTATGAGAATACCTGATGAGTTCTTGTTCAAGCCACAGATACCTATGGACAAAGAGGGGGGGACAGACTATTCCCCTAGAGTTACATGCAGCCATAGTGCGAGGGGAATTGGCCATGCTCGAAGGAAGCGATGATAAGGGCAGGCCATGGAGAATGGTAATTGCCATTGGGGAGGGGTATAGATGGACTGGCGTCACAGATGAAGATATGTTCAGAGATGATCAATCAGATCATGAAGTAGTATTCAAGATGAGTATTACATATTGGATCAGAATAGAGAGAAGAGACATTCCACAGCAAATGGTTATAGTGAGGCAGCGCACAGCATTTTTTGATGAGAATATGGAAAAAGTGCCAACTACAGGCCCTTATGACGTAGGCCTATTGAAAGGGGATAGGAGAGGTTAAGATTAAGCTGAAACCAGGAGCAATTTTACCTTGAGCAAGACAGTACCCAATGTCTCAAGAAGTGGATGAGGGTATTTTTAAGACTATATCAGCCATGATGGAACAGAGTATCTTGATGACATCAGAGCTACCGTGTTACACTGCTGTGTATCCTGTGAAGAAATCGAAAGGGGGGTCGTGGAGACTAATTCAGGATATGAGGCCAATTAACCAGATTGTAGAGGCAGAGTTTCCTTTAGTTCTGAATCATGTGACAATTTTATGTAGTATTCCCACAGAGGCATGATATTTCACTGTGACTGACTTGAAAAATGGGTTTTTCTCAATCCTGTTGCATATAGACTCCCAAGACCTTATGTCATTTACGTTTCGTCAGCCTAAACGGAAGAGCTCTCGTTTGCCCCAATGGTCTTGTGAATCTCCATCGATCTTTAACGGGGTCCTGCAGATGGACCTAAGCAATATTGATTTGCAAAGTGTTGTGCTGCAGTACGTAGATGACATTTTAGTTTGTAGCACGACAGAAGATGAGTGCAGGCAAGATTCGATTCAGTTAATGACTATCCTAGCAGACAAGGGATATAAAGTGGACAAGGAGAAGCTGCAATATTGTCAGGAGGAGATGCTGTATATAGGTCAGTTAATCTCACATGAGGAAAAGAAAGTCTCACACTTGAAAGAGCTGAGACGATTATGAAAACAGCAAAACCGCACACGATAAAGCAAATGTAGCAGTTTCTGGGATTGTGCAACTATGTTAGAGCATGGGTATTTTATTATAGCTCATACACGAGACCCCTTTTGCAGGCTCTGAAGAAAGCCCAAATGAACAAGGAAAAAATAGAATGGACTGAAGAAATGGCAGGAGGGTTTGAGGAGTAAAAGAAGGTAATTTGTAGAGCTCCAGTTTTAGGAATTCTCAGTTATTCGGAGGAGTTTTTCTTACTTTCACACACAACGGGGACAGTTACGACAGCAGTGCTTACACAGACGACAACACTAGGGTACACACCTCTGGCATATTATAGTGGGATTCTAAATCCAGTTATGAGAGGACCCTTTCCTTGCGGAATTCGCCATTGAGAAGTCTACAAGCATTGTGATGGGGTGTTCTATGACTCTGTTTATTGAGCATGCATTGCTTGCTGTTTTGGAGAAATCTAAGGGTACATTGACATCTCAGAGGGCTTCTGCATATGGGGTAGTTATATAGAATCCAGCAATCAAAATAGTCAGGTGTAAAATAGTGAACCCTGCCACATGTGTAGCAGAACCTCTCACAGAGGATGAGCAAGTGCATGATTGCTCAAACTACAAAGAGTTCTATGATGATATTCCAAGGGTGAAGGAGAATGCTCTAGCAGGGGGGGAGGTTCTCATTATTGATGGGTCTTCACAAATTGATCAAACTGATGGGGAAAGGCATTCAGGTTCAGCTGTGGTAAGGCACAGAGCTAATGGGGAATTTTAAGTGGTAGCAAGTGCAAGACTACCGTCTCACATTTCTGCACAAGCTGCAGAATTGGTGGTGCTTATTGTCGCGTTCGAGAAACATGCAGGGCAGGAGGTAGCAGTGTACAGTGACTCCACCTATGTGACTTCAACTGTGCATGGAGGGCTAGAGTGTTGGACAAGGAGGGGCTACCTCTGAGCGGAAGGCACTCCAGTGCAACACTCTGCATTTTTGGACAGGCTTATTAAGGCACTACAACTCCCAGTAGCCATCGAAATAGTTAAATCCGCAGCACATACTAAGAGAACTGATTTTATTTCACGCGGGAATTAAGCCACAGATGAAGAGGCCAAAAGGGTTGCATATTCATCAGATATTTCTAGTGTTGATACTCCAGATGTGGTAAAAGTGGTTATGATTATGATTGTAAATGAAGGGTTTAATCATTTGTCCAGAACACAGTTAATAGAGGTTCAAGCCAACGCACCACAGGAAGAAAAAGAGTTATGGACACAGAGGCAGTGTTCTTTATCCCACACTGAAGCATTGTGACGACAGGACACCACGGGCAAACCAGTGATGCCTGTAGCCTTATTAAGGGTAGCACTTGAACAGCTGCACTACCCTGCGCATGTAACTAGGGAAAGCCTTGCAGCAGCTATTGCAGAGGACTGGTTCGTACCAAACCTGTTAGAACACGTTGCCTTTTATGTAGTAAATTGCATCATATGTCAAAAGTTTACCACTGGGCACACACTGCGAACAATCAGAAGAGTGATTCCTCGACTGAACTGTCCTTTTCAGCATTGACATATTTACTATGTTGATATGCTGCAACTATGCAGTGGATATAGGTATATGATAGTGGTGGTGCGCCCCTTTTCGAGATGGATTGAAACTGGTCTATATACATACCCTGATGCCACTTGAGCTGCAAAGGTTTTAATCCAATATGTCTTTCCTAGATGGGGAGTATGTGAGCTGCTGAGATCTGACAATGGGCCCCATTTTGTTAATGAAGTATTCAAACAGATCAGCCTATTGCTTAGCATAAAACACAAGTTTTCTTCTGCTTATCACCTGCAAGCGAACGGGATATGTGAGAGACTCAACAGTCTTCTCAAGGAAAGAATCGATAAACTCAAACTGACACTGAAGAAGGGATGGCTGTATTGCCTGCCCCTTACAGTATATGCATTAAGGAATCAGCCTGGGTCAGACCACCACCTCACGCCCCACGAGTTAGTAACAGGGAGGTGAATGAGAATGCCCCTGTCTCCTCCATTGAGGAGAAGAAGTGATGTCCACACGACTGCAGAATTGTTAGGAAATAAGTTACGTACGTATTTTACATGTATGACCACTAGTATCTCTGTCATTTCAGATCAACTGAAGCATAAGGGATGTAGCTCTAGGACCCAGATAAAGACCATTCAGTAACTGGATGTGAGAAATTATTATCTGTACCCAAGTTGTTTATTGGAGACCCCGTTTTAGTGCGCAACTTCACAAGGAAGTGGCACGAGCCCCAATTTAGTGGACCATTCATCGTCGAGAATGTCACTCCCTCAGCAGTAAAGGTCGAAGAAAGGCACGCCTGGATCCACTTGGGTGACGTGAAACCATATGCTGGTGAGACCAATGCACCCCCACCTGTTTATTCGGAAGCAAGACAAGAAGAAGTTGTTCAGCACGTGCAGACTCGATCGATGACGAGGAAGAAGGACGCTAACTTTGCTGATTGAATAAATGCACGTGTGCATTTGGACTGTGGCTCACGTCGGACACTCTTTATGGATATTGTAGCAGGAGTGAAAAAGCAAATGTTCTCGAGCTGCAGGGATCTTTTAATTGGACTTTAGAAGGTGCTGATGTGCAAAAAAATGCCAAATCTTGATTTCAAGTATGATGACTGGAAAAGGGAGCAGTTTCCTGATTCATTCCTCACTGAGTTTCTCTTTGGTTAAGACTCATGGTTTTATCTAATGTCGATGCCCATTGACTACTTATCGCTATCTTTATATAATTACTTCAAGTCCATCCTTGTCTTGTTCGGCATAGTACTAACATTCGTGTGTTTCTGCAAGATCCTAAGAATTGCTCTACAATTAGAAGGTTAAATATGGAGACAATTGTGTAGATTCGGCATCTACCTGAGCATTTAAAAAGGCTGCCTAATAAAAAAAGCTTGTTTCCTTCCTTAAAAGTAGTACACAGGCACAATGTGGATTGTTGAGAATAATGCTATTCTAGAAAGTGAGCAGGCTCGACGACGTGTGGAGAGACACCAGTGGTGGTGTCTCATGTATTGGTTCACAATATATGCGTGCTCAGCATCTATTATTGTTTTTCTGTTTTTGCTAATCCACACTGCTTACTTTATTGGTCCCAGAAAGGTAGGAGTCCCCTTCATTCTTCCAACTCCAATGACCTATGCAGAATTAGCTGTTGCAAAGAGGCCAATGCCATATGTGATTATCCCTACACCAGTAACACATATAAGGTTACTTGTCTCTCTGACAAGTTTTCCTATGATTCAGCCTGTAGGAAGGACCCTTACTGATATACTTTTTTTTTTTTTAAAATGTATTTTATTTTATAACGACCACACAGTGCAACAGAACATAAATAGAACGCATCAAGCCACAACAAAGGCCAAACAACAGATATGAAAAAGAAAAGAAAGAAAAAACAGGACAGAATTAACTTAACAATCCCCTTCCCTCCCCCCTATGAGCCTGCAGGGTGTCCACCATCATTGTCCGTTCCGTGTGGTGGGGTTCCGTCGCTCTCAGAACCAGCCGAGGTCGACCCCGTACTAAACAGTTCAGCCAATAGCACCTTCCATGCCGTGAGGGAGCTCACCTCCCGCCCTGCTGGCCTCCCACCATGCTGTCGTCTCGGCGGCAGCCCATTTCTGGAGGTCCCGCCACCATACCTCCACCCGTGGCCTCTGACAATTCTTCCATCCCATGGCTATTCTGCGTTTGGCAAGTGTATAAGCCAAATCTTTAAGCTTCTCCACGTGCCGAAGCTTGCGCGCCCTGGGGTACCCTCCAAGCAAACAGGCCCAGGCCGAATCTATCTTAAGTACAATGCCCCTCCCTGCCAGCTTCTGCGCCACTTCACTCCAGTAGGTTGCAATCACAGGGCAGGCCCAGAACATGTGAATCATATCAGCGTTCTCTGTGTTACACTTGGGACACGCCTGGCGCCCAGCGTCTCGAAATCTGGAAATTCTCAGGGGGGTCATGTATGCCCTATGCGTGATATATAGTTGTATCTGTTTAAACCTGGCATTCCTCGATACTTTTTTGTGGTACCCCAGGGCGCGCTCCCACTGCCCATCCGCCATCGGGGCCCCCATCTCTGTTTCCCATTCCAACCTCAGGTACCCCAAATCCTTCCCAACCTTCGCCATCAGCATCTCGTACAGCCTGGAGACCTCATGCCCGCCCTCGGATGCGTCATACATAATCTCCAGCGTCGCATCCGGCTCGTCAGCCAATACGGTCTCGGGCCAAGTGCTCCGGACCTCCCTGACCACTCTGTGGAACGTCATGTATTGCCCCGCATGCAGCCCCGCCCCCGCCTCTAGATCTGCGAACTCCGCCAAGGCCCCATCCTGCCAAATGTCCCCCAAAGTGACCAGCCCCACTGACTCCCAGTATGTTCGCAGGATGGCCCTAAGCTGTCCGTCTTCCCCTGCCAAGGCCACCAGCGGCAGCTGCGGCATGCACGGCAGGGGATCCCCCATCATCCGGCAGGCTCTTCGCCACATGTTCCTGCCCAGCACTAGCATCTTAGGACGCCCCCTCATCCATGTGCTGGATACCCAAATAATCTCTCGCAGGTAGAAGGGGGAGCAGTCCTTTCCCAACAGTCTATGTTCCGGGGTTTCGTTGTCCGAAAGCCACTTGGCCACGTACTGCAGCTGCGCTGCCACGTAGTAGGCCTCAAAGTTCGGCAGCCTCACGCCGCCTTTCTCATAAGCCTTCTGCAATTTCCACAATGCGACCCTGTTACGCGTGCCCTGCCATAAGAAATCTCTACATACCCTATGTAGTCTAGCAAAAAACCCCTTGGGTATCATGTATGGAATGTTATTGAAATAATGCAGCAGCCTAGGTAGCACGACCATCTTAAGCATAGCACCCCGGCCCATCATCGCTAAGGGTAGTTTCTCCCAAAACCTCATGCACTTCTCGATCCTCCCCACTGCCAATACAGTATTGTGCCTGTGTTCCTCCCCGGTCGTGTGATATACGTCTATGCCAAGGTACCGAAAGGTGCTTGTCGCCCATGGGATTCGCAATACTGGCAACCTCTCAGCCGGTATCCCCACATAGCCGCCCAGCGGGAACAGGGTGGATTTCCGAGGGTTGACCGCTATACCAGAAAGCCAAGCAAACCTCTCCATCACCTCCAAGACATATTGCAAGTTCTCTTCAGGGTATTGGAGGTACAACAGCATATCGTCGGCATACAGGGATATCAGATGGCTCTCCCCCCTCACCTCTATGCCCACCGGGTCATACTGTTGCCGGAGGTAAATTGCCAAGGGCTCAAGGGCCAGGATGTACAACATTGGGGACCAAGGACATCCCTGCCTGGTGCCTCTACCTAACTGCCACCTATCCGACACTACTGCCCCCGTACGAACTCTGGCTAGAGGCGCGCTATATAATAATTCAGCCCACCTCCTGTACCCTGGCCCCTTTCCGAAGTGATCCAGTGCCGCCAACAGCCACGGCCAACGAACAGAGTCGAACGCCTTGACCGCATCCAGCGCCACTATCGCCATTTCGCCGTCTTTGTTACATCCCCATTCGACCACTCTGTGTAGGCGTCTATGGTTGTGGGTAATGTTCCTGTCCGGGACATAGCCCGTCTGGTCAGGGTGAATCAGCTTGCCTATCACTCTCCTCATTCTAGCCGCCAAGACAGCTGTTAGGATCTTGCTGTCCTGGTTCAGCATTGACAAGGGTCGATAGGAGCCGCAACCGTGTCCCGGTGTATTGTGCTTGGGGAGTGGCACTATGACCGCTTCCCTGAGTGATTCTGGTAGCTGTCCCAGCTCAAACGCCTCATTAAACATGTCCAGCATGGGTGGGAGTACCTCCTCCCCATACGCCTTATAAAACTCGCTGGGGAACCCGTCCGCCCCCGGGGCCTTGCAAGTGGGCAGCTGTCGCACTATTTCTCTGAGCTCTTCCAGAGTGATCGGAGCATCCATCTCCTCTCGCTCTTCATCGCTGATTCTGGGCAGGCCTATATCCCCGAGTACTTCATCTATCTCCTCTCGGCTCCCCCCTTCCCGATCTTCATACAATGTTTGGTAGTATTCTGCGAATGCCCCATTTACCCCTTCTTGCGTATCAATCTCCGCACCCCCTTCGGTGATGACCGATCGGATCGGAGCCCTAGGGGTTTCGCTCTTATATAGCCAAGCGAGGAGCCTGCCTGTCTTGTCCCCACCCGCATGCAACCTCTCAATGTACTTCGTATAATTCAGGTTACAAAGTCTGTCCCAATGCCCAGAGCACCGCTGCTGCAGCTCAGTAACTACTTCCATATCGGTCCCACCCTTCTCCAATTCTTTTTCCAGCTCGATCTTGGCCTCTCGCAGGTCGGTCAGGATTCCGCCCATTAATCCCTTGGACTTTGCGATAGCAACTCCCCTCATCACCACCTTAAAAGCCTCCCACAAAGTACCAGCCGATTTGACACTCCCTGTGTTCGACTCAAAATACGCGACTATCTCCTCCCTCATGTCCTCCTTGAATACCGGATCCCGTAGCGCTTCCGCCCGAAGGCGCCATGTTGGAATCCGTGCACGTGGGGGGCGCAGCCGCCAATGCATGATTAGGGGCGAGTGGTCCGAGAGGACCCTCGCCCTGTAGTCAATCTGTTCACACTCCGTAAGAATGTCTGGAGTGGCAAAAAAGTAGTCGAGCCTCATGTGCAGTTGGTGCGGAGCCGAATAGTGCGAATACTGCCTCCCACCCGGGTGTCTCGCTCTCCACACGTCTACCAGGCCTAGATCCGCTAGCAGCGACTGCAACACCTTGGCCGCTGGGCTGGGCCTAACCATTTTGTCATCCGACCTGTCCTCCCTGGGGTTAAGCACACAATTAAAGTCTCCACCCCAGATTACTGTGCTCCCCATCCCTTCACCGAGTCTCGCGCACAGTGTCTTGAAGTAAGTCGCTGTGTCCTGGTTGGGCGCATAAGTGTTTATGATACAGACAACTCTACCTTCCACAATCCCCCGAACCATGGCCAGCCGCCCGTCCAACTCCACAACCTCCCCCAAGAGCTTGAACGGGACATGTGGTGCAACCCAAACCAGCACACCCCTGGCATACGCAGAGAATGTGTTTCCAACCACTGTCCCCCTCCATTTTCTCCGCACCATTTCAAGTTTATCCCGTGTCAAATGCGTCTCCTGTAGCAAGGCCACGTCTATCCTCTGCCTCTTCAAATACAACATGACCTTATTACGCTTCAGGTAGCTATTCAACCCTCTAACATTCCATGTTAATACCTTAAGGTCTCCCATGATTTATCCGTAGCTCCCACTTCCCCCTCTGGTCTGATCGCCTCCCCCCAGTCCCGACTACATCCCTTCTCAGTTTCTTCCCCAGGCTCACATAACAACTAACACCCCCCACCCCCCTAACCCAACCAACTGCCCAGCTCCATCCCTGGATCTCAGGCATCCCCGTGTTCGGTTCTCCACGGAAGCCCCCGTAGAGAACCCGACAGGGTGTCACACCCCACACAGTGACTAACCTAACCACACACTGGGGTACGAATAAAACGGCCCTCGGATGCCCCCTACACATTTATATCCGCGCTCGCGGACCATGTTCGAAACAGTTAAAAAGTACATCCCCATCACAAAGTGGCAAAGACTATATTCCAGTCCAAATGTTCAAAGTCCGCCGGGCCCACTGTTTCACTTAACTCTCCCTGCTCCGTCCGCCATCTGCTCATCAGGCTCCTGAGGGCAGTTCTGCGCATCGAGCCATTCCATGGCCTCCTCAGGGGTGTCGAAAAACAGCGTCTTAGCCTTGAAGAAGACCTTAAGTTTGGCTGGGTAGAGTAACATATACTTGAAACCGGCCGTCCGCAGGCGCCTTTTGACCGCCCCAAAGTTCATCCGACTGCGCTGCACTTGTAGAGTGTAGTCGGGGTAAGCAGTGATGGTTGCCTCCCCTCGCCGTATGGTGCCCCCTTTGCGAAAATGTTCCAGAATCTTCTCCCGGTCTTTGTAGTTGAGGATCTTGGCGATCACGGGCCTGGGCGGATTACCCGGCGGTGGCCTTCTGATCAGGGCCCTATGTGCCCTCTCCACTGCAAATCCCTGCGTTAGGGCACCTCCGGTGATCTCCTGCAGCAGCAAAGTCTCAATAAAATCTGTGGGATTCTGGCCCTCAGCTCTCTCCGGTAGGCCCACAATCCGGATGTTGTTTCTGCGGGCCCGACCTTCTGCCTCTTCAGCCCTGCTTTCCAGGTTGCCTACCCTCTGCACCAGGGCATGGATCTCTCGTTTGTGCGCGGTGCATTCCGCCACAGTCGGGCCCATCTCCTTCTCCAGGGTCTCTGTGCGCTCGGCCAGGGTTCGCACATCTTGCCTCAGGAGGTTCACGTCCTCCTGTACCGCCCCGACCTGAAGTTCCATCGCAGTTTTCAGTTCGGCCACCGCAAGTTGGAGTTTGGTCTCCCATGTCGCCTTCAGATCTGCGATCGCTGCCAGGACCTCTTGATTCGTTCCTCCTGCGGCCATCTCCTTGGGCTGGGCCTTCTCTTTGCTCCTGGTCCCCTCGGTGCCAGGCGATGTCTTGGCAAATTCGTCGAGCGTGGGCTGTTTATTCTTCGCCCTCAGGAGCTTGCTCGTCATATCTTCGATCAGGAGCGTCCCTTCGATCTCGCTTAGGCCCCAGGCCTGGGGGCACTATGTCCCCCCGTCGCCACACAGTTTCGGCTACCTCCAGTCAAGCTTGCTTTCGCTGGATCGCGCTGAACGTGAACTGAGGGAATCGCCTCCAGGATCCGGTCCCCGATCCTTTGTCCCAACATCAAGCGACGGCAGCCATTTTGTCTGCCGGCGAAGCTCCGGCCCAAAAACTTCACGCGGTTCCTGAGTACACAAGCGCTGCACAATCCCGTATGAGAATGCATCCACATGTGCAGCCGAGCTTCGCATTTACAGTCATCACCGTCTATGCCACATCGTAGCGGCCGTTGCGCGGATTCAGCCGGATAATGTTCGGATCAGCGGGAGCTCCCGTTCAGGCACGTCCTTTCACATGGCGTCCAAGCCACGCCCCCGACCCTTACTGATATACTTCATGAGCATTATGCACGCACTCTCCTTGCAAGAAAGAGACCCAAGAGAAGTGCAAGAGAAGGTGATTATGAGTTAAATAATTATCTAGATAGTACAGCACATTTGGGGAACAACATGCGGTATCAACACATGAAAGAGGTAGGAAAAAAGAACCTCTGAGGAGGATTGCTATGTTTGTGCTCTCCTACCTTATGCTCTGGGAAGTCCAAGATAGTTAAGCTATAGAAATAGACGCCCGGACAGTTCATTGCCTGACTCACCTTGCACTCTGCCATACAAGAGGTGAGTTCCAGGGTTGAACAGCATCCTTGGTAAGGGTGACTGAATGGTCAGCTCCAGAAGAAGATGATTATGTTCAAAATTTAAAGACAAGAGCAAGAGCACACACTAGAGATCATGTGATAAGATACGAACAGCCTGGAATGAAGGGAGCGGGAATCAGATGGGAAATAAATAAGAAGCTCAATTTCCAGGGAAAATCTGATGAAGAAATACGAAGATACAAGGAGAGAGAGCAATGCAGATCTGAGGAACAGTACTTTCTCCAGATGGCTGGGAAGAAGGCACAGTCGTATGCAGAGCTGTGGCAGTAACAGGAAATCACAAACCAGTTATATATCATGTGGAAAAAGGATGCAAACCTCTCTGACTGAAGCTTGCAAAGTGCTTACATGGATCGAGGACAAAGTAGGCCCATTGCAGATAATGCCTTTGGCTAGTGCAGAGCTATGCTTCAGAAACAATGGCACAAGAAAAGTTGGAGAGAACCAGCAGTGCGGTTGAATCTTCGATGTACCAGGAAAGAAGGATGGAACAGTAGTAATAACAGACCACCACTGGGCCTGTGGATCCAGAGCATACATGAAGCTGCCATGGAACTGGGAAGGTGTCATGATGCCTATCCCCGGGCATCCGGATCAAGCCCATCAGCCCCGGGAGCAGGCATCCAGACATTTACCAAAACCCCAGCAGCCCAGCTAGGGGCTGTCTGGGTTCAGTCCTGGCGCTGTAGGCACCAGGCTCATAATAAAAATCAGTCCTGGCGCCATAGGCGCCAGGCTCATAGACATTACTTACCTCATGCAGACCATGCTGCAAATACATCCAAGCCAACGTGAGGCCTGGATGGGACTATTTTACTACAGGGACTATTTTTTACTCGGGTGTGGTCCTGGGGAACTTCTTTCCTGGGACTACGTTGGAGGCAATTTAAACCACGCCCGAACAGCAGCACATGCTTTGTGTTATTCTGCATCCAGCAGCGTGACTCTCAAGGCGCCTGCAGCCAGCATCCAGTCTTCTGCCACGCCCGCCTCGAATCCGGAGCTCCTAGAATAAAGAGGAAGAAAAGGACAAGGTTAGAAAACAAACTTATTTCAAATTCCTCACCTGATTCCGGATCCATTTCGTCTCCCGACCTGGAAAGTACATCAGTCCTGCACGCGTCGCTTCGCCAGCTCCAGCACGGCGCCATACTCACCAGTTTTCACAGCATCTTTCGATCCGGCACTGTCTCCATCATTTCTTCGCCGTACTCCGGCACTTAGGGGCACAAGAATAACAAGGTGAGCCAAGGGAATCAACAAATACCTCTTACCACCATAGACTTACCTGATTTACCACCGGCGGTATTATTCTCCATATCTTCATATGCCGCATCTGTAAAGAGGGAGAAAAACAACACGTTAACGCATGCAATAGTTACCGGACAGCGTTGGGTAACACAGACTCTTACCTGAACGCCAGCAGCAGCTACGAGACCTTCTTCTCACGCACTCAGTTGCAACTTAAGGAAGGGAGGGGACAAGAGTGAACATCGGGCACATTGAACTCTTTGAACTTGATACTTACCAATCCCGCCTGGGACTTCAGAGTCAACGCTTACCGGAACTCTCCCAACGCCTTAAAACCAGTCAAGTAACTGGTATCTACGTGCCCCTGCAATACACGCAGGATGGAGAGCTCATCTTTTACAAACATAAGGTGAGGTTACTAAGGGGATATCGGAGGTGATTAGTGCGGGAGAGCGAGAACAGTTGGGAGGCCATCACTAAAACCCACAGGTGGCTAATCCCTGTCTCCACTTGCAGGAAAATACTTCTTCGGGTCCAGCAGACAAGACTAGGCGGGCCAGTCCAGACAGTCATCTCTGCACTACGCATCACGTTGACGGAGACCGCAGCTGTCCCGGTCCGATCGACACCCCTGTGGTGTCCAGGTGAGCGTAACAGAACACAAAGCTTTTCTAAAAATACCCACCCGGGTGTTATGGAAACCTCGGAAACCGACCAACTGGCCCAATTATTGGGGGAACTTAGGGCGGAAGTACATGCCGCTCGCCAAGAGACTAATGCCCTCAGGAGAGAACTGATTGTCTCAAAGGAGCGCACTGATGATCTGGCTAGGCAACTCCTGCAAAACCAAGCTGGGCAAACGCCCCTACCTGGATATGGGGGAAACCCAACCCCCGTTTCATCAACCAATCCTGTGCAAGTGGTTTTACCAGGAAATATTCCGTTAGCTCCACCCGAACGCTTTGTTGGGGACCCCAAAAGGTTCGCTGTGTTTATGAACCAATGCCGCTTGCACTTTTTATGCAGACCGGGAGCCTTTCCAAATGACCAAGCCAAAGTAGCCTTTGCATTGTCATATCTTAGTGGCAGAGCAGCGGATTGGTCCATTCCGTTAGTCAACCAGGATGATCCTCTTCTCCGGGATTTTCAGGGTTTTCAAAGGAGCATGGAAAAACTATTCACCAGACACTCACAGGGTCAAGCCCTGGACAACAAACATTTATCCTTACGACAGGGTAACCAGGATCTGCTAACCTATATTGCAACCTTCAATAGGTTGGTGGTGGAAACCGGGTGGCCGGAGGAAAAATGAATTACATTGTTTCATCGTGGACTTCGGGGAGAACTCAAAGACATCTTGGCTCAAGTTGTGAACCCACCTCAGGATTGCACAGAATTTATAGACTTAGTGGTCCAGCTAGACCACCGACTTCAGAACCAAAAGACTGATCGAGCTAAGTTCGAGAATCGGGTATTGGTTAAACCCAACGTTGCCCCCAAAGGAATAGATGCATCTGAAGCTATGAAGATCGGGGGGTTTAAAGGACCCTTAACTCAAAAGGAAAGAGAAAGAAGACGACAGATGCAGTTGTGTCTGTACTGTGGAACCTCAGGACATTTTCTACGGGATTGCCCTACAAAACCACCCAAGAAGGTGGTAGGAGTTGCTGATAAAAGCCACATAGAGCCTGATTCAGGAAACGACCACGCCCGACAAGCGTAGAGGTCTGCTTGCCGAGCTTAAAGAAGGACACTCAGACCTCGCATCTGATCATCCCAATGGTCCTACTTGATCCCAGGCAGCCATCATGTATGTACGAAGTAAGGGCATACATAGATAGCGGGGCCGTAGGAAACTATATGGACCACGAATTGGTGTCAAGGATGAATCTACCTCTTTGCAAAAAGACCACTTCGGATGTCATCACCACAGTTGATGGAACTGAGATTGCCTCGGGGCCTGTAACTCATTCCACTACAGAGATGACACTGTTGAGTCAAGATGGGCATCGAGAGACTATTGTGTTTGATCTAATCAAAGCCCCACAGTTCCAGATAATACTGGGGATGCCATGGTTGGAAACACATAATCCTTGTATAGAATGGCGAGAGAAGAGAATAACCTTTCCGGATTGTGCACACACCTGTTACCCGGAGAAAACTTTGAACAAAGGCCTGGCTACAGTCATTAACCCAATCGTGCAGTTACCTCAGGAATACCAAGAATTTCAGGCTGTTTTTCAAAAAGAACAGGCCAATACATTACCTCCTCACAGATCATACGATTGTCAAATCGACCTCCTACCCAGTGCACAACCCCCATGCAGTAGAATCTACGCCCTCACGGAACCTGAAAATCTTCACCCACGGCAATACTTGGACCAATACCTTGCTAATGGCTTTATTCGTCCTTCCAAGTCTCCTGCATCCTCAGCTTTATTCTTCGTGCCAAAAAAGGAAGGTGACCTTAGAACATGCATAGATTACCGCGCATTAAATCAGATTACGGTAAAAAAACGATACCCATTGCCTCTGATCCCCGAATTACTAGACCAAGTAAAGGATGCTTGTATCTACACTAAGTTAGATCTCCGAGGGGCATATCATCTGGTACGTGTCAAGAAAGGCGACGAATGGAAGACTGCCTTTCGCACCAAGTACGGATTATTCGAATATCAGGTGATGCCCTTCGGGTTGTGCAATGCACCAGCAGCCTTCCAGTATTTTATGAACGATGTCCTTCGTGAACTCATTGACGTCTGTGTCGTCGTATACATAGATGATATTCTAGTGTACTCCTCCTCAGAATCAGACCATGTTGACCGTGCGTGCAGTCCTTGAGAAACTACGCCAGTACAAGTTATATGCAAAATTGGAAAAATGTGTTTTTCATGTTACGGAAGTTGAATTTCTTGGATTTATCCTGACTCCAAAGGGAGTCCGAATGGACTCTCGAAAGGTGGACGCAATTCTCAAGTGGCCATCACCCAGTTCAGTCAAAGGGGTACAAAGTATGCTCAGATTTGCTCATTTCTACCGCAGATTCATTCCGGCTTCTCCCATGTTGTACATCCCACCACAGCACTTTTGCGAAAAAACAAGTGCTTCTTGTGGACCGAAGAGGTTGAAAAGGCCTTCCAAGAGCTGAAAGCGAAATTCACATCAGCACCTGTCTTAAAGCATCCACACCCTGAGCTTCCATACATAGTAGAAACTGATGCATCCAGTTTAGCCATGGGAGCTGTCCTGTCCCAGAAGGATCCTGAAACCGGTCAACTTCACCCATTAGCGTTTTGGTCCAGAAAGTTCTCAGCACCTGAGTTAAACTATGCGATTACCGATAAAAAGCTATTAGCTATCAAATCCGCCTTTAAGGCTTGGCGGCACTACCTTCTTGGTGCCAGGCATACCATTACCGTAATCACTGATCACCGGAACCTGCAGTATTTAAAAACAGCCAAAGCCCAATCATCGCGACAACTTCGATGGGCATTGTTCTTTGCCGAATTTGATTTCGTGATCACTTATCGACCAGGCCGCAAACATGGCAAAGCAGATGCCTTATCCCGAATAGGGATGGGAGAAGCATATCCAAACCCGGAACCAGTGCCAATAATTCCCGATCAAAGAATTCTTGGCATAACTACTCTACAGACACTAGAAGATATTCATTCAAAAATCCAACAACTCTTCGATCCAGCAACCCTGCAGGACTGGGCAAAGAAAGGCCTGGACTACTCAGTCGTCAATGACCTACCTTACTATCAAGGACGACTATTTCTACCACACAAGGAAATACAAGAACTAGTCATCTCCAATTACCATGACACCCTGATGGAAGGGCACCCAGGTATCGCAAAAACTGAAGCGAAAATTAAGAGACAGTTCTGGTGGCCCACTTGGCGAAAAGACGTAAAGTCATTTGTGATGTCTTGTGGCATTTGCGCCCAAAACAAAAGCCAGAAGAAAAACCCGCTGGGCTTTTATAACCTTTGGATATTCCACCTACACCATGGCACACCTTGTCTTTAGACTTTATTACAGATCTACCTCCATGTAATGGATTTAACACTGTCCTAGTAATTGTGGATCTTTTTTCCAAGATGGCCCACATTATTCCTTTGAAAGGATTACCTTCCGCTTCAATTTTGGCCAAGGAGTTCCTCGAAAACATTGTTCGAATACACGGATTTCCTTCCGTATTGGTCTCTGACCGAGGCAGTCAATTCATTTCACAATTTTGGAAGAAATGTTGTCAATTGGCGCAAATCGACGTGAGGTTATCAACCAGTCACCATCCCCAGACCGATGGTCAGACGGAGAGGACCAACCAGACCCTTGAACAGTACCTACGTTGCATGCTGCACCAGACCAAAAGCAATTGGAAGAATATTTTATGGATTTCCGAATATGCATACAATAACTCAGTACATTCTGGAACTGGACAAAGCCCCTTCTATACCATATACGGACATCACCCTCGAACCTCAGAACTCGATTCGCCTCAGCACTTAGAAATGCCTGCAGTTAGTCATTTACACTCTACTATTACACAAGCCTTTAAGGAGGCAACAGAACATTTAAAACAAGCGAAAGAGAAATATGAGAAAAATGATGATCAACATAGAAGCGATGCTCCACGATATCAGATTGGGGATCAAGTTTGGCTGGCTACAAAACACATAACTCTAAAAGGAACTCAGACTTTTAATCCTAGGTATTTGGGACCTTACACTATTAAGGCCATTATCAGGTGGCCGTCAAGCTGGAATTACCCTCTAATATGCGGATCCATCCTGTCTTTCATGTTTCACTTCTGAAACCAGTTCAACCCGGGACAAGACTTGCTAAACCACCTGACCCCAAGCTAATAGATGGAGAACCTGAATTCGAGGTAAAGAACATCCTGGACTCTAAGTTGGTTAAATCAAGACTTTTTTATTTAATCGACTGGAAAGGTTACGGACCACAGGAAAGGTCATGGGAGCCTAGTGACCACGTTCATGCACCTCGGTTGGTGAAGAAATTCCATCGGAACTTCCCAGACAAACCAGGGCCAAGGGGAAGAACAACTTTAGGAGGGGCCTTGGGGGGGAGTGCTGTCATGATGCCTACCCCCGGGCATCCGGATCAAGCCCATCAGCCCCAGGAGCAGGCATCCAGACATTTACAAAAACCCCAGCAGCCCCAGCTAGGGGCTGTCTGGGTTCAGTCCTGGCGCCGTAGGCACCAGGCTCATAATAAAAATCAGTCCTGGCGCCATAGGCGCCAGGCTCATAGACATTACTTACCTCATGCAGACCATGCTGCAAATAAATCCAAGCCAACGTGAGGCCTGGATGGGACTATTTTACTACAGGGACTATTTTTTACTCGGGTGTGGTCCTGGGGAACTTCTTTCCTGGGACTACTTTGGAGGCTATTTAAACCACGCCCGAACAGCAGCACATGCTTCGTGTTATTCTGCATCCAGCAGCGTGACTCTCACCGTGCCTGCAGCCAGCATCCAGTCTTCTGCCACGCCCGCGTGCCTGCAGCCAGCATCCAGTCTTCTGCCACGCCCGCCTCGAATCCGGAGCTCCTAGAATAAAGAGGAAGAAAAGGACAAGGTTAGAAAACAAACTTATTTCAAATTCCTCACCTGATTCCGGATCCATTTCATCTGCCGACCTGGAAAGTACATCAGTCCTGCACGCGTCGCTTCGCCAGCTCCAGCACGGCGCCATACTCACCAGTTCTCACAGCATCTTTCGATCCGGCACTGTCTCCATCATTTCTTCGCCGTACTCCGGCACCTAGGGGCACAAGAATAACAAGGTGAGCCAAGGGAATCAACAAATACATCTTACCACCATAGACTTCCCTGATTTACCACCGGCGGTATTATTCTCCATATCTTCATATGCCGTATCTGTAAAAAGGGAGAAAAACAACACGTTAACGCATGCAATAGTTATCGGACAGCGTTGGGTAACACAGACCCTTACCTGAACGCCAGCAGCAGCTACGAGACCTTCTTCTCACGAACTCAGTTGCAACTTAAGGAAGGAAGGGGACAAGAGTGAACATCGGGCTCATTGAACTCTTTGAACTTGATGCTTACCAATCCCGCCTGGGACTTCAGAGTCAATGCTTACCGGAACTCTCCCAACGCCTTCAAACCAGTGAAGTAACTGGTATCTACGCGCCCCTGCAATACACGCAGGATGGAGAGCTCATCTTTTACAAACATAAGGTGAGGTTACTAAGGGGATATCGGAGGTGATTAGTGGGGGAGAGCGAGAACAGTTGGGAGGCCATCACTAAAACCCACAGGCGGCTAATCCCTGTCTCCACTTGCAGGAAAATACTTCTTCGGGTCCAGCAGACAAGACTAGGCGGGCCAGTCCAGACAGTCATCTCTGCACTACGCATCACGTTGACGGAGACCGCAGCTGTCCGGGTCCGATCAACACCCCTGTGTGGTCCAGGTGAGCGTAACAGGAGGACTATGTTCTATAGTGAATGTTCATGTTCCAGCATTGGTGACTCCAAAGAGTGACCTGAACATTGGAGAGTTTCTAAAAGCAGATTCTCACCTAAGAAATAGGAGGTCAGTTGGATTCCTCAATCAAAAAAAGAGAGAGAACTACTCCTCAGCTAAATCAATAGAAGCATTTAATCACATTCTGTACGAACACAGGTTGTTCAGCCAGACGTCAGCGATATTCACGACAATTTTTATGCCAGGGATCCAGATGATGGCAGATGCCAGATGGTTACAGAGAACCAGATGGAAGCTCCTGCAGATGATCAACACTACCATGAAGGGATTCAATGCTATTCAGGAAGAGCTGAGAGCCATAAGGCTGATGACTCTTCAGAACAGATATGTCATGGATATGATTACAGCTATGGATGGGGGTGGTTGTGCCAAAATCGGAGAATCATGTTACACATTCATACCTTCTCACAATGAAGAAAATGGGCCCTTGACAGAGGCCATAATAATGCTGATAAACTTGCACGTCAAGTTGGAAGATGAAGTGGAAGACATTGCAGAGCTGGTTTGCATCAATCTTCTCATGGCTATCACAATGGATGGTGAATATCTTCAAGTTTCTTAGAGCCTTCTTGGTGATGATCGTGTTTGGATTCTGTGTGATCAGAGTAATAATCACACAGTGCAAGAAGACAGAAAAGAAAGCAACGGGAATGAAGATCATGATCGATACCGAGTCAGGGTTTGGACCCAAAGAGCTGACAAATGAAGAAATAAGAGACTATGTAAAAGCCAGTATTCATGCACCTGAGGGAACAAAATTCCTGTATCCCAGAAACCACAAGAAGTATGTGGGAAGATGGATATACTGCAGCCCGAATGGACAGTGTAGTCTCATGACCTGGAGTGTTGATAAACATGTGAAATCAGCAGGATCTCTGAAAGGAGTAATAAAGATATGGACTCCGAAGAAGCATTTTTTCAGACGAGGATGTCTAGATGTGAAGGCTGATGGGAGAGCGGTCGATAAATCAACCAGAGGGGGGAGTGTAAAGGAGGAGCCAATACCTCTACCTGAAGTCCCGCCCCCGTTTTGCCTATATGTTGGGAGCCGGAAATTGCGACATGCACAAAGTCAATAATGGTGCCTATCCCGCGAAAAATCCTTGAAACAAGGTATCCATTTAGAAAACCCTACATAATGTACCTGCGGAGAAATGACAATCTCCCGAAGGAAGTTCCGGAAGAAGTATGAAGATGAGTGAAAGAGAAGACTGGTGATGTCACATGAACCAGAAATTACGCACCCAGAAGAGATGCCAATGAAGAAAGTATATAGACCTTATAGAATGTGATGGCGAAGTAGAGAATCAAGCAACATTTTGGGATCAAAATGAAGATTGCATGTGTGGAGAAGCACTGAAGAAAATGCAAAGCCATTTCACAAATGTACAGATGCAGTAGCACAAGTAGACAGTAAGTAATCATAAGGCTGGCTATACATAGTGAATAGACTGCAGGTGGTGCCGCCAATATATATATAAGTGCGTATAGAATCTGGATGATCCGTGGCGCATTTTAGCAAACTTGGACTCCGTGAATAGAAAGGCTGAAAGTGTGGTGCAGCAGAATAAGACAGCTGACGGTGAAGGAAGATTCGAGAAAGCTTGCCTGGCCCAGTGTCAAGTGTTGGGGCCGCCAAGAACCTGGTTATTTACTCGAAAAGGTACAATGAACGTGAGAAGCGACCAAGCTCCTGTTTGATGTGTGCGCTATGAACATGCATCTGTGGACTTCTGCACCTCGCCTAGGGTCATCTTTGAAAGAATATGTAAATCTCGGGGGACGGGGCACATTGATAATATTCAAAGGGAAGTACATATTTTCATATGTGGGATACTTTAAATATTTCTTTGTTTTTCACTGCACAACTTGCCATTAATATATTTCAATTTTGTGAAATGCGTTCCCTAAACGAAACTCCCTCCGACATGCTGTGAACGCTGCATGAAGGGTCTAATTTTTATGTTTCCTTGAATCCACCGCAATAACAATTTGAAGTCCAAAATGTGTGGAATATCCACAAAGAGGTTATAAGATTCACTATATTGAAAGCTTACTTAGGAATGTTACGTTTCTATGACTGAGATCTGTTTTTTGAAGCGGTTGCTCAGCCGTCACATAGGGAGAATGGAAACAAGACACAATGTAAGCAAAGTTAAAACAAATATTTGTGCAAGTGACAATGGCAAGTGTGCTGTATGCTACAGAATTTATACGTTGTGATGGATGAACGTTCAATTTGACGCAAATAATAGACATCGTACATGTTAGTTGTAACTTAAATTGATAGTTGACATAAATATGTACTGTGTGTATACAGTTATGAATTGAATCCTGAAATGTATTTTTGTATTCTCGATTTTCCATAGTTATATTATACGGATATGCGCCTGTCACAGGTACAGTTTAACAGTCAATGGCTTCCCTAACCGCAATTGGACAAATAATCATCAACAACGCATCTGTGATAACCATTATCCTGAACGAACGCCAGACACCAATATGTCCTTTTGCAGTTTGCAGTTGCAGTTATAAGGAGCAACATGGCAGCCTATAGGTTCTGAAAATGAGTGGATGTGAAAGTGTTGCATTTGAAGTTTAAGCCACTCATTTTTTCTCTGTAATGGTACGCCATGTACATCAATCAGAAATTGGTGATGGAAGATAAAAAGTTTATGTGAAGAATGAAAAGACTGGGATTAATCGATCGATGAACGGAATCAGCATTATAACATCACTGTATATGAGAACTGTGCAATGTTTGCTAGCTGTAACCTCTATTGTAAAAAGTTACCATGTTTTCGTGGATGTAATTACCTCTTTTCATGCCTTATGTCAAAATTAAAAGTACTTATTACGCTTGTGACTATTACTTTTTTTCAAAATAAACTGTTTTTACCAATTTTGTGAAAAGAAACAAAAGTCTTGCATCTGTTTATGGATTTGCATGTTTGTGTTCCTGGTTTTGCGTTAAATAACGTTATGTTGTTGGTGATGGCAGGGTACGTTTGGCTACGCTGCCCACTAACGTCATTGAAATATGTGGAGCTCATGGTGAGCATCTAGAGATGTCAGCTTTTGGGGCAGGTGATCTGAATTAGTGCAGTGAGGACACTTGAACCTAGGGCTATGGATCAACGGATAGGATTAGCACAAGATGGTGTTACCCGACCCGTTGTTTTTGCATGTGTTAAAGTGAGAACAACGTACGTAAGATGCACTGGAATTATTTTTAAGAACGATCGATCTATGCTCTAAAATACATGCCCCATTGATTGGGCCAATAACAATTCTGACCAAACTACCCCTTTAAGGCTGATATGAGAAAGGCAAATTCCAGGCCGCATATAATTGATGGAACCAACTCCCTAACAAATTGTGTGACTGGGAGCAGTGAACAAGAACCATGCAAATGACGACAAGCGTCATATCGTAATAAATCGGGTGGCACCTGGTGAGTTAGATACAACTTAGATGAGGAGAGTTAGGTACTTAGGTGAACGCATAATCTTACCCAGAGCAGTAGTTGTAGAGAACTTCCTGGGGGTAGCTCAGTCTTTCTATCTATATTGGTGACAACTGAAATAGAGAGCCCAGTTGGGTCTGAGAAGAAGAAGGGAAATAAAGACAAAAGCCAGATGATATATAGAGACATTCTGGGTGTGATCATAGCAGTAGTGCATGCTTTGAAAAAACATCTTACCAGTACCTATATGGGAAAGCTATATGCAGCCGTGGCGATTCTGCCTGCAGACCTTCATGTTTTTGAAAGAGTAGAAATCCAGCATTCATAAGAAGTGTGTACTCCAATGAGAATGAGTTGCACGTTTAACTATGTTTAACTCAGTGACTTCAATTTCTGACAATAGGCAAAGAGGAACTCATTAAAGGCACAAAACCCGTGCATATCGAAATGAATATTTGTAGCTGGCAGATGTCAGGAAGTGGACCTTTTAGTATTAGCAGGATTTATTCAATAATTATGCTAAAAAATGAAGTATAAAAAGGCAGCCCCCAAAGCCTGGGGAATAAAACAATGGGTTAAACAAAGACTGAAGGGTAAGGGGATGTGGAACTTACTTAAGCATGGCAGCGTCAGGCGCATGCTGGGCGAGCCTTTCGGCATCTCCCAATTCCACTTCCCAACAAGTATCAGTGATGGCGGCAATATATGCATGGGTCTGACAGAAATAGTGTGGCCATGTGATGCGTGTCACGTGCCCGTTTGAATGAAAAGTGTGAGATGTGCTGTTAGGACAATGAAGTGTTTGCATAAAGCTGGTGGCCATGTTGGAACAAGAAACTAACGGACCTGTTTATAATAGAAGCCAGCTCTTAATTAATCTAAGAGTGGCTCGTGAACATAAATCTGTAGCGATGTTCCGTACATTAAAAAAAATAGAAAAATGGAAAATATATATATATATATAAATGAGTAACAAGGACTAAAAGACATTAGATCCTCTGATGAAGCATGGTGCAAGAAAATAACAATTAGTCATATTGCAGTGATGAGATTAATAAAGGTTGTAATAATGTATGCAGAAAAGCATCAATGCTTGGGGTGGCATTTCAATAGAGATATGAACATGAGCTAGTGTCATGCGATTTCGCCTGTAAGTGAGAAGACCCTAAAGATTGTATTGGTGTATGTAGAAGAGCACTGTGGCTCACGGTGGCACTTCAATGTAAATATTAACATGGGCTAGTGTCACACGATTTCGACGGTAAGTGAGCGGGCCAAAGGCACGGAATACTGCAATGCCAAGGCTATATGTTTAGTTCAATTTGGCAGGAAAACACGATGTTTGGGGCCTGGGTTGAAAAACAGGTACTTTGCAGTGAAAAATAAATATAGCCTATTGTAGAGTATAGGTCCTAATTCAGCACTTGACAGGGTGATGCACCTACCAATTGCGAGAGTAAAGAAGGGGGATGGTGGAAGCAGCTACATGGGAAATGACACAGGTATTCTAAGCCACAGACACCCCTTACAAAGGGCTTCACTGGGAACAATAAGGGGTAAAGATGCCTTGGGTGTACATACAGTGCAAGATACTGTCCCATGATTAACTAAAGACCGGGAAGGATAAGAATTGTGCAATCATAAACAAGCGCAGTCGGAAATGCCTGGGACAGCCTAGCCCTGGGAAACCTCAATCTGAAACACCTGACCAGTACGACAGGGATATGCAAAAGGGGATGGGGTTTAAACTACTCATTACGGAAAAAACAACATAACTAGAACAAGGTGATGTAATTACAGGGCGGTCAGCTAAACCAGCCGCCCAGTACGGCCGCAGGGAAAAATGGCTCTGTACAAGTGTGCTGTTCACCTGCCCGGCGATGCCCATTGGCAGGCGGCTGTGGGAGAAGAACACTGGACGGACTGGTGTTTCTAGGAGAACCAATTAGACAGTAAGTTCTCGAGCTCTGGGGAGGTGGCCAGCCTCCAAAGTATCTTGAGAGTTCGCCAAGGTCATCATGCAGCAGGTATCAAGTGAATGTCCCCTTTTCGCCCAGCTGCAGGGTGTCTCGTGTTCCGTTCTCAATGGTGCTGACCAATGGCAGTATATTAAAGTTCTGCTGCTCAGCATAAATGTTACTTCAATAATAACAAGTTGTTCTCGGGTGGGGTGTGTATAAATGTGGTACCACATGGGGAGGCATTGTAATGGGAAACTGTTAAACTTTTTGCTTCAATTACGCTTCACTGGTCAACGTAAACCTCTGAGAGGTTATGTCCACATATCAATGTAATCCCTGAGTAACATAGAAAAAGTAAATATTTCAACTTGCAAGTGTTTCGATGGATTTCTGACCATTGCATTTCTTGGTATAAAACTACTGTTGTCAGCCTTTCAATCAGAGCCTATTCACTGTTCTGTTTGATTTGTGCTCACCCAGCTACAATAAACAGCGTGGCTTCTTGCCTGGTGTTTGGTCTACCTTTTGAGTATTTTATTTATATTATGCTCTAATCGTTGAACTACATTTATGGAGGCCCCAGTGAGTTATTATATTCCTCCTCGGACCACTGAGGGTATACAGGCTGCCATCCGTGGGGGCGCGGGTCTGGCGACCGCAGACCTGTTCAATGCAAGATGAGGAGGCTATGCAGATGTCGACGTCTTCCAGGTCCCAAGCGCCGTCCCACGCTCAGTGGAATGGTGAGCCTGTGGTGGAGGCGCAGTACTGAGGGGGCTCAAGAGTATCCAGGACGTGAGTACAACCGTGCAATAAGATGCTGCATAATAGTGTATTCCTACAGCGGGGAGGGATAGATTCTTTTTACGGTGTATAGGACACATCCTCGGAGAAGGGAAGACGATCAGCTGTAGTAGTGTAGATATTAGAGCATACCACCTGATAGGGAGTGGGCGCTCGTGTGAGCACCCCTGTGGTAGAGCAGGAGAGGTGCCTAGGGTGTGGGGAACTCCATTAGACAGGAGTGGCTCGTAGTGCAGGCGATTGTATAGTTGCATAACAGGGGTACACGTTGTGTTGATTTTTTGTGGATAGGGACATGCATTGGTAGTTAGAGTCATTCAGTGGTGAGGGCTTGTGGTGGCTGAGCCAGCACCAAGAGATATCTTGTGTGAAATAGCAGGCTTTTTATTTATTTATTTATTTTGAATAATATACTTCTATCCAAAACGGCTTTGTATATATTGACACATTGTTACATTAAAACACATAATTTAAAAGACAGTCTACACATCTTGATAGAAAAGTCATCAATGCAGATCCACATACTATACAAGAAATTAATCTCTCCATTAAAAACATTCTATAAGATGTTTCCAGAATCGCATAACACGATTAGCACAATACTAAAATCAATTTTTAGGGAGGTTTAAAAAATACCTCTTGACAATTACTCTAGAATCTCTGCACATTGCTTAAAAAATGTCACCATAAGATATATAACATTAGTGTCGTTCCCTTCCACCAGTTTCTGCCACATGTTAGACGTTTCAAGACTATCGCAGTTGTTATATGATTTCATCCATTTAGTTCTTATGTTAGGCAAGCGTTCACAGTCTGTCAATATGTGTTCAACCGATTCGATCGTGTATTCCCACACAAGCAGCAACAAGGAACTGCTCTGTTTAGATGAAGATGTGCTCCCATAATTTCAAGAACAGGGCAACTATTAAATGTTATCAACAAATATTGTCTGATTGCTCTACTGCTGGGATAGCCCACGACATAATTTGGCATGAAGTCTCGTTGCATCATGTATGCTATAAACCGGCCACTGTTCACATTTGTTGCTAGCTTGACTAAATTTGCTTCATAACTATACGACACTAGTTTCTGCTTTAGCCATCTTTTGCATGGCCGCAAGTTGATCCAACTACTTTCTCGCCTGAAGCCTGATAGCCAAGTCATTTGTATCTTCATGATTTTGGCCATAGTACCCATGTGTTCGTAGGTCTCAATGGATTTGAAGGGTGTAAGGTAACTCACTATGATAGTGCCGTTATCTGGGCATGATAGTTTTTCAAACCATAGGGTGACTCTGGATATATATATATATATCTATATATAGCTATTATATCTTTTATGTTGAACTCTAATCACAGGTATTACACCGGCAACATCTTCCGCATTCTAAACAATATTTTAAGCATCTTTGCTTCAAAACAACTCATCTCAGTTGTAAGGTTGTACTCCCACACTTCCACACCATACATGAGTACAGGAATAATCTCAGCAGAATACAGCAGCAAGATCGTTTGAATGGAGGTCCCTCTTTGGCGACCAATGAAGGAACTCAATGCATAGATGATTTGCATACATTTATGTTTAGTCTCATTCCAGTGCATCTTACAGGATAGAGTCTGATCTACAGTTACTCCCAGGTATTTATACTGTTTAACACATTCTAAAGGTAATGCATCATACTTCCACACATATCTGGGTCCTGCTTTGGATATTTTCCTTCTAAATATCATGATTTTAGATTTCCTAATATTCACTGTTAGGCCACTCATTTTGGCGTATGTCTGTAGACAATCTAATAGGGTTTGAAGACCATTCTGGGTTTGGTCTAGCAACAATAGATCATCTGCATACCCTTGACGATTTATTTTTTGCTGACCGATCTTGATTAGGTGGGATCTTGAGTTTAAAAGTGCCACTGGCAGATCAGCCAAATAGAGGTTGAACAGGGTCGCTGCCAAAATGCAGCGCTGTTGGACTCCTCTTCGAGTGGGAAAGGACTCAGAGAGTTTACCTTCAATATCCAAACTTATTCTTATGCCGGTATCATGGTAGAGTAGCACAATCCTATTCAAAAGACCTCTGGTGATGTCCCAAACTATCAACTTTGACCACAGCCTATTGCGCATTACTGTGTCAAAAGCAGCGCAAAAAACCTATATAAGCGCCATATCTCGCAGATTCTTTTATTTGAGTCACATTTTCAACTGCTGACACTAGTATTATCAAGTCATGAGTTGTGTTAGAATTTGATCTAAACCCGATCTGATTAGGGGGAAGAATGTTGTTAGCATTGATCCATTGTGTAAGCTCAGTTAATATGACTTTAGCCAACAGTTTAGATGGAAACGTCAACATTGACAGCATCCTATAGTGAACTGGGTTTGTCCAACATCCTTTCTTGTAGACCAGTAGGATGTGGCTCTCTCTCCGCGGTGTGGGGAGGGTGACACTCTTCTGTATCTCCACAAAGAGAAAATGAAGTGCCTGAGCCCATAGTAATGAAGATATTTTTATCAGACTATTACAAGTTCCATCAGGGCCTGTGGCACGAGATAAGTTCAGTTTACTAATAAACACTATCAGATCTTCAACAGTTGTCTTACAATTCCATGGTTGCATCGGTATTTCTATCGACACATCTGGTGGTGTGTGGCTGTTCAATGTACTTGCAATATGCTCCGACCATGCATTTTCAGGCACACTTTGTATTGGGAGTTCACGTTTTGTGGCCGCTCTGATTACGGGCCAGACTCCATTGGTGTTTCTGCTACGAGTATGATTAGCTAGCTAGTGCCATTGTTCTCTTTCACATGTGAATTGGTGTGTTTTTAACCATCTACTGTAGGAGTTTTTTGCTTTTTTAATGGACATATTTGCGTCCCAGTCAGAGTTTATTTTACCTGAGGTTTTCAGTATACTGGAGATCTGACTCCTGAACTGTTTTTTAGCTAATTGAATTTTGCTACCAAAATGTCTGCTTTTTGCATTTGATGAGTTCCAACGCTTAAGGGGACTTTTGATCACTCAATGTTTTTTGGTAGTTGCTTTGATCTCGTTAGTAACTTTGAAAAAATCATCTATAATTGTAGAGGGTACACCTTTTATATGATGGACAATGAATTTAGGGAGTAGCTCTCTCACTACTATGTTAGCATTCTCAAGATTCCTTGGTGTCCATTGGATGCGGTTATTACTGGTGCTAATGTAAATGTCCCCATTCTCATCATAATCCTTATTATGCTTGTCGACTTCTTCGATTTCAATCGCTACACATAGTGGTATGTGATCCCTTTCAACCCGTATTACTATTGCCATGTCCACCAATAGCATTGCTGCAGGATTTACAAATACATAGTCTATAGTGTAAGCACTTTTGCCACTAATGCGTGTATAAGCTTTAGGAGAGTCACTACTGCAGTTGCTATTAAGTCTAACTAATGGATATGAGTATAACAAGGTCGCCCAGGCCTTAACTTGGTGCTCAATCTCCAGCAATGTAACAGGCGACGAGACAGGAGATCTATCCAGTTCTATGTCACCACTACCTATTTTCGCATTAAAGTCCCCCATGATTACGAGGGGGACATTCGGGTCACACACATCTATTAGACTTTTCACAGTTTTCACATTCTGATTAGTAGCAACTGCTCTTGGGGTGTCATAGATGTTAATAATAAATGCTAATACAATAGAGGAGGAGCCGTGTATCTCTTTCAAGGCCCAGGGGTGTCCAACAGTGATCAAAAGACCACCCTTCGGTCTTCCAATAAGACCTCTAATCGCTTATTGGTAGACAGTGCTTCAACCATCGAATTCTCGACACTCCAGCAGCCATGTTTCCTGAAGGGCCACCATCTACATTAGGTTTATGTAAGCTATTAACCCTTCATCAGCGGTTAGATGGGAATGCCCCCATATATTCCATGAGCATAAGAATTTAGGTCATCCCGAAACAGTTGCAAAGTAGGACTTAAACACTGTTGGCAGCCACTGCCAATAACCATCGCCACTGATCTCGGGCTCACTTGTACTATGCATATTTTTATAGTTACGTTGACTATCCATAATTATATTGACTCGCTCTGTTGGTTCCCTACTTGTGTTGCCTTGCGCTACCAACGAGGAAGCAGCACCAATACCAGGGTTCAACACTTTAAGAGGTCTCATTTTTTGCGGAAACGTTGTCACAATATTGCAACTATATCCCAGTTTATTTAGGTCTTCTTCATAGTTCATAATATATTCCAACGTTGCATCTGATGTAAACAATATATTTGGCACAGATACAGGCAAGTCTTTTAGTTGATCTACTATTTTGATATCTTCTGAGCTCACCACTTGGAGGAGAACCACAGAGTGGAAAGGACACAGTAGATAGGATCTATTCAGCGGAGGCACGCAGTCAGATGTTGATAATGGGCGTATCTGTAAGGCGTTATACTCAACAGCACCCGTCTCTGGGGTCCTATTTGCAGCGACACAAGTTTTATCTACAGTGCTTTTCACATGGGGCAATTTGTTAGGTTTTGGCATCCCTGTTTGCGAGGCAGTAGTCACCAGCTTCTTCTCAGTTGTCATATCTTTATAGATGGTACTACAAGTTACCTGGAGACATTTGCTTACAAATAAGCATTCAATATCTTCTAATGCTCCATCTGCATTATTACTATACTCTTTATTATTTTTATGTATACCTGTTTTCTTTTTCTTTTTAGGTTTCGGGATAGGAAGGTCAATTTTCTTAACATTGTCCTGTCTCATACTTGCTCCACCTTCCCTATCACTCTGTTCCACATTTAATATCATACAGATTATATTGGTCTCAGATACTATGCAAGCATTCTTTTAGTGATTCTGTTTCTTACTATACTTGGGCTATTACCTTATTTTTACAACCTTTTGGGCCTCTACTTCCACCTAATTAGGCAGCAGGTTCACCATTGGTTCCATCAGCATTGGGTGGGCTGAGGTTAATATCTGGCTCTGGAGGCTCGTCAAGTACATTGGTATTCACACCTTGTTCTCTATATGTTTTACAACCTCTGTTAATACCTTTATGCAGTAAGATCGATTGAATATTGATCTTGTTCTCCAATCTTTCGCATTTCTCTGCTACTAAGACAGAAGATTTTCAAAGATACTGAACATTGTGGTGGATGTCATGCTAACATTCCCCATGTTGTTATTATCCGTTTCATGGTTAACACTATTGAGAATTTTATCAGGGGCATTTGCTATGTTAGTGCATATGTTGGTCACATTACCGGGGCACTCACCCATTTCCACGTTACATTCCTCTATCACTGCTTGGGTAGGTGGCTCTGTTGGATGTGCGTCACCCAGATCTACCTCATACATTAGTAG
The DNA here is from genome assembly GCF_040938575.1 of Ambystoma mexicanum. Classification (NCBI taxonomy): domain Eukaryota; kingdom Metazoa; phylum Chordata; class Amphibia; order Caudata; family Ambystomatidae; genus Ambystoma; species Ambystoma mexicanum. Next base: position 652,454,040 of record NC_090935.1, on the reverse strand, counting down.
TGAGTGTGAACCTTTGTCAAACCTTTCACGGACAGGGTTAGAAGTGGGGGCAGTTTGTGCATCATCATTTGTAACGTTCACCACTTTTAGGACATTTACATCTAATATCCCTTTCTTAGGTAGTACATTTGTCTCCACATTATGAATCATTGCTTGTATATTCAAGACATTTTGTCCTATGTTGCTGGCAATATCACTAATAGCTGGGCAGGTAGGGGCCTTTGGGTACATAGGTACCGATTGTGTGGTGGTTTCAACTTCTGCTTCAGTTAGGTGTTCGCATTCAATATTCCCTTGGTGTATCTCTAGACTAGTATGATCAGGCAGGTTCTTGGGGGTACCATTAGTGTGATCATTGCTATTTGCATTAGTACTTGCATCGTCTGTACTACTATCAAGACTAATTACTTGGGATAGGAGCTTTCAGCTCACACACCCCAATGCAACTTTCAAATCGGCTGCAATTTCATTGATCGCTACATTTTCATCTATTGCTCTTAGTACCATGTGTTTGGAAAAATAAGTTGTTAGTTCTTTAGATTTAATTACAGCTTACAGTTTTGCTATTATTTTAGGAGTACATGTTAACGCTGCCGTTGGAGGTGGCTACGATCTATCAGTATCTTTGGAGAGAGAAGGATCGAACACTGGGGGTCAATCTCAAAGCGCCTGTGGTTTGGCACCCCACACATTAAGATCTAGATCGGGTTCAGCGGTAATAGATGTTGCAAGCTAGTGTAGTGAGCTATAAGGTTAGCGACATGCACGACACAGTTAGATTGGCACAGGGGTGCTACAAACGTGTTTCCGATAAGCTCTTTTCCTACTGGCAGTTTGTGGGTCAGCTGCTGCTCATGGCGGAGATGGGGGATATCAGAGTCTCATACTCACGACTCACAGCAGAACAGCGAACAGCACTCAAAGATGCACTTGCTAGATGCGTGCATGTGGATGCGTGCACCCGCCTCCTAAATACACGTCCAGGTCAGGGGGCGTGGCTTGACTTTCACTAAGAGAAAAAGGTGGAATAAATATATTTAGTAGGGATACTTGGTAACTAGAAGTAATATAGATGGTGGAACACAGCTAGCCAATGCATACCGCACAATTTCAGTCACTAGAAAGTGTCCAACAATGCTGGTCAGGTGTCTGTGCAGGGTGTCCACAGGGAAGCGAAGACAGCGAACAGCACTCAAAGATGCAGTCTCTAGATGCGCGTGCGCGGAGGTGCGCGCCTGCCTACTAAATACATTTCCGAGTCGGGGGATGTGTGGCTTGACTCTCACGCACAATTTCAGTCAATAGAAAGTATACAACAATGCTGATCCGGTGTTTGTGTAGGGTGTTCACAACGAAGCGAAGACCGCGAACAGTACTCAAAGATGCACTCGCCAGAAGCAGGCTTTTTGCATTTCAACAGCAGGAGTGTGCCGGTGATGCATGGTTAAACACTGGACACTCTTGCGCTAACATGGGGAACAGTGAGCCTATGGAGAGGGCTGTTAAGTACTAACGTTGAGACAGTGGTCGGGCCTGTGGGGACGGCCATTCCGAACGAGTGGAGTGTCTGGTAGGGCCTGTGGATAGGGCCAGAGTGAACATTGAGAGGTGCGATTGGGAATAATAAAAAAATAAAACCAATAAAAAAAGGACAGAGTCGGGAGAACAGGAGGAGGATGGAACACAGGGTAATAGAATAAAAAAACAGGAAATAATGGACAGCCCCCTAGACCACAAAATGCCTCAGTATCACGATAAACCTTTTAAAATACAATTTTCAGTGGGCCGGGGAGACTGCAGGGTAGTGTTTCCAAGCATTGCCAGGAGAAGGGACATTGGACAGTAAGATAATAGGGAATATGTTCTCATACCTATTAACACAATATAAGGGTTCTAAGCTAAATGCAGACAAAACAAATTGGCCCTTATTACAGCTCTGGCGATAGCCGTGCTGTTAAAAACGGCATGGCTGTCGCTGGAGTTGCATTTTTTCCAGCACCCGTGAATGGGCAAGGACTGGCTCATGTCGAGTTAGGCGGACTCGGTACTTGCCCATTTTCAGGTGCCGGAATCAAGGGCCTCCTCATCCCCATATTGCCCCATAGGGTTGAATGGGGATGGGGACGTCGGATGCACCGGCACAGCTCTGCATATGCCGGTACATCCGACGTGCTGTGCTCCCGGGTGCCGTTACACCCGCCAGGAAAAATCTGGCGGGTGAAACGGTTCCCACGAGCAGAGCCCGTAGTATGGTGGGCCGGGAAGTACGGTACTGGCATGCTTTCCGGTACGGTACTTCCCAGACCGCCATGCTCGTAATGAGGGCCATTGGGTCTCTGGAAATTATACGAGGAGACTACAGGGGAAAAATTGAAGAACAAAGAAGAAGAGAGTGGGATGGGGTGGCCTGCGCTCACTGCCCCGCCCTATGGGTTGGATCCAACCTTATGACCAGCCGCAGTGTATACTAAGGCTCGGCGGGAAACTTCAAAGGGAGACCAGGAGAAAACAATGGCGGAAAAAGAGAAAGAAGCACAAAGGGAGGAGGTGCACATGTAGGGCGAAAGAAAATATCTAGCGATATCGAAAAAAATACGCGCCAACAAGTGGATGCGTTATTTAGTGAAGCAGAACGGGTGATGGAGGGGGAGATGAAGAGGAAGAGAAAGGGGGATAAGGGAGAATGGCTATTGGGAAGACTACAATTCAAATTAGATGGGGAGGAAGAAACAGAAAAAAATGATGAAGGGGATGAGGAAGATACAGCCTTAGATGAGGGGTTATTAAGAGACGAATGGAGTGATGGAGACTTTGGTGAATGGACGTCCGACAAACTTAGAAGAAGGGGAAGAAAAGAGTGGAGACAACAGGACAGTGACGGTTTTGACAGGGACGGGTCCACCTCCTTATGTAGTAGGACAGGGAAGATAAAAATGGGATTAACACAAGCTGTCATAGAGGGAGGGATGGGACTTAAGACACAGGTAATTCTTTTACTACAAAAAGGGACGACTAGGAGCCCATTATGTGCTCTGGCAAACAATGGACTGGGACAACCTAATATGTAGCTTTCCCTCCCTCGTAGCCGGTGCCAGTAAATGGATACAGGCACTCGAGAAAAAGACAGCAGGGGTGACACTAGTTGTAGGGGATATAGGTTTGTTTTCCCCAATTATAAGAGAACAAGCATATACAATTTGGAATCAGGCTGGCTATAAAGAAGTGAAATTGAGCATCAATGCTCATGACAGAGCACTATTTAACAATTACCGAGCACATGTCTGGGAGGTTTTAAGAAGCATGGTTCCAGACACCTATGATCTGGGGTCAGTGATGGCTTATAAAATGAAAGGTGATGATGACCCAGCTGAATATATAAAACGAGTTCAGGATTTACGGACCCAAGAGACACGAAGGTCCTGGGACAAATGCATACCATTGTTCTATCACATACTAGTAAAAGGACCGCCAACAGAAGTACAGGCTGCCTTGTATAAGATAATGGGTATAGAAGCTAAGGGCTAGTAATAGTACATTACTGTAAGAGGAAGCAGGAAGCGAGAGGCAGGCAGCCGAGAATGCCACGAAGGCAGAAAACAAACTAGTACAAAAGAAACTTGCCAAATACACCATGGAAGGAGCACTTCTAGAGCCAGATGCCACTGCCATAGTGCCATAGGGCAAACACCACAACAAGGAGGGTACATGCAGCCACAGTATGGACCAGAATGGAGAACACCACCACAGTGGAATTACATGCATGGGTGATACTTTCCTATAGGAAGAGGGTTTTCACAATCAGGAAGAGAGGGGTATCGAGGAAAAGGATATAGGGTTTCTGGGCCATGCTACATATGTCAGAACATGGGACATGTGGAGTGCACCTGTCTGTTTTTGCAACAGGCACAGGCAACCCAAGTAGCACAACAGCAGGGGCTCCAGTGGCAGCATATGCTTTGTCCTCCAGGGCAGTTACAACCAGCGCAGGTGCCAACACAGCAGGGAGGAGTAGAGCCCCAAGGAAGGCCAACCGAGAGTGGGGTAAAGGTCCCAGAAATGGTTTAGCCACCCGCAGTAGCAGGCCAAACCACAGTGGTGTTAGGGCAAAACATGGTGCCCCATTACACAGGTCATCGTGGTAGGAGGGAACCCTTTCCCCATCCCGCTGAATAACACACAGCAATAGAAGGCCCACAGAAAGTCTGAGTGTGGCTAATCCTGACGTAACTGATGACCTCGAAGAGGAACCCCAGGTAGCAGTGAAAATAGGACTGGTTTCTCATAGATACAGGAGCAACCAAATCCTGCATCGGGTGGTGGATTCCTATTAACTAACAAAGTGATGGATATGCAGGGCTTTTCTGGGGCAGTGGTCATGGTTCCAGTAACAAAAGATTTACCATTAACCATAGGGACACAACACCTCGTAGCTCCTTTACTGTACTCCAAAGACACACTCATCAATATCTTGGGGAGAGACCTGTTCAGCAAACTGAATGCAACCATATAATTCACAGAGAAAGGGATGGTGTGCTCCATGCCTAGAATTTACTATGCCCGAGAAGCAGCTCTTCTCTTGGCAGCCCACGCACAAAGCAGCTTGCAAGCACAGACACTGTACCACAGAATGATCCTTTACGGGATTGAAGTGCTGCTAGGATGTGTCCCGGGATTACAAGGGAAGGTGTTCTGACTGGCTTCAGAGTTTCTATTCAGACAACAGTGCCAGAAGGATGACCTAAAGGGGAAAACAATGGTGTTACAGCTGGAAGAAGCAGTAATACGCAAAGACATGGTGAGACTGTGTGAAACAGACGATGACACCTTGGCATTTACAGGAGTATCGGATGAACAGTTGTTCGCCAATGAAGATGAGGAAGGAGAGATGGTGTTCCAGATACAGATACCTTGTCCAGTTCAGATATTGGAAAAAATAGTGCCCATTCTGATACAATTAGTGAAAAAGGAAAATAAATTCACAGAGGGAGATCTCAAAAGGGTGCCAGATGAGTTGTAGTCCAACGGACTCCACAATGTGGGGGTACTGAAAGGGATTGGGGTAGTAAAAGTAAAACTGAAACAAGGGGCCCTGCTGCCCCGGGCAAGACAATACTCATTGACCAGAGAAGTACATGAAGGGATATATTCCACTTTGCACGCATTATGGCAGTAAGGGATAATTCAGACATCTACATCAACCTGAAACACAGCGATCTATCTGATAAAGAAATCAAAGGGCGGGTCATGGCGTTTCCTCAAAGATTTGTGCCCTCTAAATGAAGTGATGGAAGCACAATTTATTGTGATTCCAAACCCCGCCACAATATTGCCCAATATCCCAGCAAAGGCAAAGTACTTCATGGTCAGTGACTTGAAAAACGCCTCTTCTCTATACCGCTGCACCCAGACTCAAGATATCATACCACCTTCACATATTGCGGAACTAAGTTCGAACACACTCGTTTGCACCAGGGGTACTACGGATCGGCCAGCATTTTCAATAGGATAATACTAACAAATCTAAGCAATGTGCAAACATCAAGCACTGTGATTCAATATGTTGACGATTTGCTCATATTCAGTGAGAAAGAAGAAGAATGTAGAACAGACTCAGTACATGCTTTGTCACTACTTGCAGAGAAAGAGTATAAGATGGATAAGGCAAAGTAACAGTATTGCCCAGAAGAAGTTGTGTACCTGGGGCAAATATATCCATTTAAGGGTGTAGAAAAACATCCAAAAGGACACAGGCCATTCCTTCCACCACCCACCCAAAAATGCTGAAAGAGATGCAGAAGTTTCTAGGTCTATGCAATTACTGCAGAGCATGGGTATTTAATTATGCCACATTTGTGAAACCCCTATTGCAGGGCCTTAAGGAAGCAAAGAAAGAGAAGAGGGACATAAAATCGACATCTGAAATTAATGAAAGTTTCACTGAACTAAAAGACGCACTGGCACATGCACCAGTGTTAGCTACCCCATATTTCGGCAAACATTTCTATTTGTTTTCACATTCAGAAGACTCAGTGATGACAGCTGTCCTCACACAAAAGAAGCTGCAGGGACACCAGCCACTAACTTAATACAGTGGAAGCCTAGACCCAGTAATGCAAGCACACTTCCTTTGCGAACAATCGCTTGTGGCTGCAGCATTTGCAATTGAGAAGGTATCAACGATTACCATGGGGTGTCCTGTAGTATTGTACGTGGAACACTCATTATGTTCCATTCTTGAGAAATCCAAAAGTACACGACTACTCAAAGGGCATTGGTATACGAGGTCAAAATAACCAATCCAGCCATAGAGGTGTTAAGGTGCTGAAGTTTAAACACAGCAATCTACCAGGCAGAACCTATACAAGAAGGGCATTACATACATGATTGTGCAGTACACATGGACAGGATGCAAGGGAACGTACAGGTAAAAGAGGAAGAAATAGCAGGAGCAGAAATGGTCTATATTGATGGGTCATCAAGTATTGACCCAGAGACAGGAAGGAGACATACTGGTGTGGCAGTAGTGTGCTGCATAAACAGGGAATATGTAATAGCATCACAGCAGTGACTACCTTCACATTATTTAGCACAGGCATCGGAATTAGTGGCAATGATAAGTGCACTAAAAATGATGGTAGGGCATGCAGCAAATAATTTTTCCGACTGCTTATGTCACGTCAACTGTCCATTCAGGACTGGTAAGGTGGGAAAGAAGGGGATTCAAAAGAAGGGGCAGATCCCCTTTAGAACATGCGGAACTACTAAAAACATTAATTGAGGCCCTAAAGTTCCAGTTGAGGTGGCGATAATAAAATATGCCGTACACACAGGTAAACAAGGCAGGATATCAATGGGGAATGAAGTGGTGGCTGCTAGAGTGGCAAAAGCAGCAGCATATTTCCCAGAGGAAGGGGGGGTTCAGAGGTACCGCAGAGAAGTGGGAAAAGGTGGCAGAAAGGAAGAAGAGTGAGGAGGAAGAAAGGGAAGGAAAATGTAAAATGATCCCCATAGTACACATAATAGAATTACAAGGAGAGGTACCAAAAGAGGAAAAAGAATTGTGGATAAAAAAAGAGGATGTTCACTGTCACCAATGCACCTGATTTGGCAGCAGAATAGCACAGGGAAGCCTGTAATGCTCATAAAATTGTTAAATCTGCCTTTAGACTAGTTGCATTTCCCCACCCATGGGTCCAAACAAAGCATAGCTGCAGAGCTGAGTGAGGGATGGTTAGTTCCAAACATGCTTGAGAGAGTGACTGAGTTCATGCAAAATTGTATGGTTTGCGAACAGTTTCTGTTTGCCTGTACTTTAAAAACTTTGCGGGGAACACTACCACGGCCAGAAGGGCCCTTCTGGTACTTGCATGTTGAATATGTTGAAATGCAAAAAAGATGTGCCTCTTACAGGTACCTAAACTTAGTGGTCTGTCTGTTTTCGCATTGGCTTGAGGCAGGGCCCTATGCAAAGAATGATGCAAAATCTGCTGCAAAGTTCCTAGTGAGGGAAGTATTCCCAAGATGGGGTGTATGTGAGGAGATATGGTCATATAATGGCCAACACTTCGCCAACGATCTCTTTGAGGTGATAACACATCTCTTAGGGATCAAACACAAACTTTGCACAGTTTACCGGCTGCAGGTGAATGGGATTGTGGAGAGAATGAATGGATAAGAAAAAAGAGCGGTTGGCTAAATTAACAACTACTATGTGCCGAAAATTGGCTTTTTTGCCTCCTTCAAAACTCACCTTCTGTGGAACATCACCTTACTCTGCATCAAATTGTAACAGGATCTTCAAAGGTAAGTCTGACCTCAGGCGATGGTGAGCGTTATGCTGCTTGCAAGTGCAGAATAACGCAAAGCGTTTGTCTTGAGCATCGTGGCAGCTTATATAGCTGAGATTGTGGGCACGCCCATTAGGGCCGGCTTACCAGCCACACCCTGCCACTCCTAGAGAGTGAGCACATGCGAAGGCAATCCATAAGCAGCCACACCCGAGAATACACTTGGGGCTGCTTAATGGATGGAATGTTCAAGGGGAATGCGTCCTGCTTAATGGATGGAATGTTCAAGGTTAACGCATCTGAAGTGCTATGTCCATAATAAAAGATTTTTGGTGTTAAATGGATGTTCTTGTTTACTTTTGTTCATGAGCCTGGCTCCAAAGGCGCCAGGACAGTGTGCACCCAGGTCTCCTGTGCATGCGACCCCTGCATGCCTGTGCCCCTGACTTCATAACCATGACAGTACGATGGACCATGGTGTCACACCAGACCCGTGATGCAATTGCAAGGTTTGGTACTGCACAATGGAAAGTGGGAAAGGGGAATGGCACAGTGCCGCACTGAAGGACTGGTGGGCTTTGAAGAAAGGGTGGTTAAGAAGTAAATGGAGGATGTAAGCACATTTGGAACAGTTATGTACATGCTTTAACATGGATAAATGAAAACCCAGGTTCATAAAACATAAAGCCACTCACACAGTATTCTTTGTGTTTCAGAGCAAAATGAACAATAATGCTGGGGATGAATACCAGTTGCAGGAGGACGATGGACATCGCAGGGTTGCAAAAGGGGACTGCAGCTGTGATGGACACCTGGTGGGTGGAACAAAAGCATACGCCAAGCTACCACCGAACTGGAAGGGGATGTGCGTACTGGTAACTCTGCATAATCCTACCTTAGTTGATACCACTCAATTAGTTGTTTGCGTTAAAAGAGGAAGTGCCAGCAGCAATACAAAAAAAACACAAGGTAACAAGGAAGAAAAGGTGCAGCAGCAACTACATCTCGGCAGAATCCACCAAGAGCCTAGGTAACATTCCACGTCATCTGAAATTGTTCAGGTCAGCATCTCTCTTTTTTACCTCTCTCCTGTTTCCTGGGGTACAAGCTGCAGTCAATGCAAAGTGGTTGCAGATCACGTGTTACGAACTTCTTCAACTGGCAAATGAAACCGAAAAGGGACTCAGCACAGTGCGTGAAGAACTACTGCCCCTAAAATGAATGACCCTCCAAAATTGTTTCATTTTGGATCTTATAATGGCCATGGAGGGAGGGGTATGCCATAATATAGTGAGCACATGCTGCACTGAAATTCCCGCTAATGATGCTGCAAATGGAACAATCACAGACACAGTAAAGGAAATAAGAACAATACACAAGAGAATGGCAAATGAAACGCAAGACATTTCATCAGCAACCTGGCTCCATTCATTATTCACCTGGTCACTCAACTGGCTTGTAGCAGCATATAAGATAACTGTCCCTGTGCTCATTGCGATCCTCATCATCACTTGCAGCCGTCGTCTGATCATCCATTGGTGTAAATGCCACCAGCATAAGAACGGTTACATAATGACATTACAGAAAATTAAGGTTGAGGCAGTATTAGGTGAGGAACACCCCAGTATAAATGAAGGAGAGACTGACGTATAAATAATTTTACAGCACCCCCACCAGACTTGGAAAATTATGAGGCATTATGTGGAGAGTGTTCACCTGATGGAATAAAGATATTGATTTTTGGGGAAGATTTGGATGTATACGTGGAGGAAGGGGAAATGACCAGGGTAATAAGAGTGTGAGTGTGCAAGCAAAGGGGAAGAGGGATGAGAGGGACAGAAATGTTAACCGAAAGATCGATTGAAGGGGGGAATGTATTAAAGGTGCTAATGCAGCACCAGACAGGCGGACACACCTACCAACTGCGAGAATAACGAAAGGAGACGGTGGAGCCAGCTACATGGGAAATTAAACATGTATTCTAAGCCACAGTCACCCCGTACAAAGGGCTTCACTGATAAGGGTAGGGAGTAATGATGCATTGGATGTACACACAGTCTAAGATACTGTCCTATGATTAGCTAAAGAAAGGGAAGGATACAAATAGCGCCATCATAAACACGTGTAGTGGGAAATCCTTTGGGGCGGGCTGGACG